>NC_086153.1:332100380-332415586 GCF_035149785.1 Candoia aspera
TTCAAGGTGAGTGGACTTCAGCTCCCAGAATTCTCAGCAGTGGCTATGCTGGCTGTGGAATTATGGGAGTCGAAGTCCATATACCTGGAAATTGCCAAGGTTGGGGAACACAGATCTAAAAAGTGGGGTTGGTAACTGGGAGAGTTGAAAAGCAAATGAGGGTTTGAACATGAAAACAATGGGATAAGTCAAAAAGCTTTAGAAGAAAGTCCTGGGTCCCCAGCCCCTGTGCTCTTTTGGTGAAAAAGTTGGGCTCCTCCCTCTCGTGTCCTTTACCCAGGCTAGAGCCAGAGGAAAGTGCCCCAGCACAGCCCGGTCCCTCTTCCGCGGAGCCTGGCCCTGAACCGGAAGCTGAAGCCAAGGCTGAGGGGGACGGAGAAGCGGTGCTGATCGAGGAGGACCTTATTCAGCAGAGCCTGGATGACTATGATGCTGGCAAGTACAGCCCCCGGCTGCTCACCTCCCATGAGCTCCCCTTTGACGCTCACGTGGTGGAAGCCGACGAGGACCTCCAGCGCCTGCTGCTCTCCCGGCAGCAGCTCCAGGTCACAGGTATGGAGCGGGAAGGTGGGCAGAGGCTTCCCCTGGTTTGCACAATACCGGTTTACTTAACCCAGTGTCAGGCCCAGCCCAAGAACGACGAAGAAGCAATCCATTCAAACTCCAGTTCTTTATTTGCTCACACTGTATAGGCAGAATCTTGCCAGACTAAAGCTACCCTACCTAACCTCAGGGAAATAACTTGGGAGAGCTCTCAGGCGGGGCTATCGCGAACCTCTTCATTTTCCCACCGTTGCTTCCGGACTGGGCCTCCACTTATCTCCTCCACCGCCTTGGAATGTGCGCCCTCCTTCCTGAGAACCCGTGGCACCGCCGAAATCCGCCCAACCCAGTCAGTGGGAACGTGGGAACGTGGCACTGTACCAAGCCACTGGAAGAAGGTGGCTTCGTTCGAAAGGAACTTATCTTCTTTTTTTTAATATTTAAAGCTTTATTAATTTTTCAAAGTATAATTAAAATACAAAATATAGAGTATAGAACAGATAGCATACAAGACTAAAAAGAAACAAGAAAAACTAAAACAGTGCAAGAATGGATAGAAAACATAAAACAGGTGACTTCCGACCTTCTTCAACACAGATATAAAAGAATATTATAAAAAGTTGATCTCTTACTATTAGTTAGACGTTTTGTAACATTTTTCTCTAAAATCAAACGGTTTAATCATCAAAACCCAAAATCAACACTTCATTTTGTTCAGTTACAAGCAAATAGTCCAAAGTAGAAACAAATCCAGTTAATGGTATTTGCTCTTATCAACGCCGTCGATTTAGCCATTTGCCCAGTTCCATTAACTTAATCATCCAATCCTCCACTGAAGGAATTTGGGAAGCCGTCCCTCTTTGAGCATATAAAAGTCTTGCTGCTATTATCATATATAAGAACAGAGTCCCATGCTGCTTCTCAAACTGTTGACCCATCAAACCCAAGGGAAACAGCTCTGGTCTCATTTGTATATCCACTGTGAGAATCTGTTGGTGTACATCAAAAGATTCCAAAATTTCTTAGCTTTTCCACAAGGAACTTATATTCTGAAATGCAATGTGCAATAGCCTGGTGAAAGAAGACAGGACAGGAATAAGGCTCCCATTTCCAAAATGCCGAGCCAGACCCCCTAGACCCATTTGAAACATCCTCTTTGTGCCTTGCCAGGCTGAGAATTCATTTTTCCTCTCCACGGTCTCGTTTTTCTCTCTCTCATTCAATTCTTCATCTAGTTGTTTTTCATAAGGAATTTCCAACTCTAAACCTAGTTTGACTTTTTTCTGGACTACAAAGAGCAAAAATTAGGGGTGAATAAGGCCCAAATGGGTTCTTGCCCATAATACAAAGCATTCTTTGAAAAAACATAGTAGCAGTAGGCAAGAATTAGAAATTAAAACAAATATTCCCCAAATCTGGAAGGAAGCCAAATGAATACTACAATGTTAAAAGAAGTAAGAAGGTACACTTGGACACCACTTCAGGCTTCTATCAGAACTCAAACCGCTTCTCCCACTCCACATTTCAGGGCAGTTGAAATCAAATCTTTAATTTAAAAAAACCAGACTGGAAACTGGCTTGATTAGAAATCTGTTTTAAGCAAGCTACAAAATTGAACAGGTTTACGCTGTTCTGCCTCTCCCCTGATCAAAGCTGTACTCAATATGATAGGTTGATTGTGGTTGGGACAGAAGTCCAGATCAATATGAGATGTTTGTTGAAGTTCAGCTATTTTAATGGTGGAGCACAATGGGGCGACAGCGTCCTGCTGTAGAATCCCATACTGAAGGTGTTTCCAGATGTACTTGGGCCTTCTGTTTCTTACCAGCCCCAGGGGCTAAAGAGTTGTAAGGATAAAACAGAGGTTTAGGCATACTGGGGCCAGCAGTGCATGAGACCGCACGCCAATCCCGATGTTCTCCCCTGCAGGCGATGCCAGCGAGAGTGCCGAGGACATCTTCTTCCGCCGTGCCAAGGAGGGGATGGGGGCCGACGAGGCCCAGTTCAGCGTGGAAATGCCATTGACTGGCAAGGCCTACCTGTGGGCTGACAAGTACCGTCCCCGCAAGCCCCGTTTCTTCAACCGGGTGCACACCGGATTCGAGTGGAACAAGTACAACCAGACCCACTACGATTTTGACAACCCCCCGCCCAAGATCGTGCAGGGCTACAAGTTTAACATCTTCTACCCAGACCTGATCGACAAACGCTCCACCCCAGAATACTTCCTGGAGGCTTGCCCAGACAACAAGGACTTTGCCACCCTGCGTTTCCATGCCGGACCTCCCTACGAAGACATCGCCTTCAAGATCGTCAACCGGGAGTGGGAGTACTCTCACCGGCATGGCTTCCGCTGCCAGTTTGCCAATGGGATCTTCCAGCTGTGGTTCCACTTCAAGCGCTACCGTTACCGGCGCTGAAGAGGTGTCTGGGCATGGGCTGAGTTTACGAAGTGACAAGCCTTGTGGGTGGGAAGTGCAGGGGGCTGGTTCCGTGAAGATGGACCAAAACGGGGGCTCTGAAGATGGGAACATTGGGGTGGACTGCTTTTCTAAAGTTTTAGGACTGCTGCTACTAGGAATCGTCTTTTTAAAAGTGCTTCAGGACTGCCCTGATCCCCACCAGGGAACTGAGTTTGATTCTCTGGCAGTAGATGGTGCTCTCCCCTCGGCTAGACTGTGGCTTTTGAGGCCAGTCAATTGAAAGTGCCTAACTGAGGTGCCTGATATCTTGACTGGAGATTATCCTTGTTTTCTGAGAATGCTTAGATTTGGGAAGTTGGGGAGAAGGTGTCCAACCACGATAAAGATTTTGGATATGTGCTGCTTGTTTGGTATTCTTTGGCATGGGGGAATGTAAAATGGGAAAAGACAGGCTCCTTGTTCTAAAGGGGGCTGTAAGAAGACTCAGTTGGGCAAGTAAATCCCCAAAACCCAAACAGTCTTCTCCAACTGTGCAGAGACTGAGTGTTGATCAAGAAACTAAGCTGAAGGAAGCAGCCCTTGGCAGCAGGTGGCTTTAAGAGTGGATTACAGAAGTGGTGAGGAAAGAAAATAGTTCCATCAGTGGTAGAACCCACATTTGGAGGCCCTGTAGCTCAAGGCGTTTTGGTCCCCCAAGTCCCTCCCGGAGTTCCTCAAAAGCAAAATTATTTGCCAGCCTATGTTGACAAATAATACAGTATTAAAATCCCATCAATCATGAGAAGCTATTGTGGCAGCAAATGCATCAGTTTTAATTTTTAATACAGTACAGTAAATATCGATAAATATAACCCATACAGAGAAAAGCTCTTTTGGGTTCCTCTGTAATTTTTAAAAGTGGGAAGGGGTCCTGAGAGGAAAAAAAAATAAACACTGCTCTAGAGGCAAACTATTTTCACACACTCCTGCTGCAGCTGGTTGAGGCTGGGCCCCTCTTTTCTATGCTTGAAGGGGAGGTCAAAATATACCTTTTACTCTGACTATTTAGAGTACTGTGTTGTCTGTGCTTCTTACTGTGTGGCATATAGCGGTGTGCATGGGTAAGTGTGTGTGTGCTTATTCTGGCAACAGGTCAAGTTATGTGACCCAAGGATTCCAATATCTTTATACTGTACAGATATAGAGAATATGGAGAGCAAACAGGAAGAAATACGCAGGAAGAATCACATTATGATTTTGTGGGCATTACTTAAGCCTGATGGAAGGAGGGAAGCTCCTGGTAGGAATGCCAGGACTGAAGAGTATATTTGGTTCAAAAAGATGCTATTCATTTATTTATCAGGTTTTTACTGCACCGCAATCCAGCAGACTCTTGGCAGCTTATAGATACAATAAAGTACAGAAAGACTAAATCACATACAATGCCGAACAGAGAGGCATCACACCCAAATGCCCTCTGGAAGAGCTCAGGCTTCAATGTCATCTGGAAGATGGCCAAGGTTGGCCGCAGGGCCAATGCCACCACCGAGAAACAATGTGAGTGTTGGCCCCCAACCTCTCAAAAATGAGGAACCATCAGCTGCTTCTCCTGGCATGATCATAATGGTTGGACAGACTTCTGTAGGAGATGTAGCCCTCTAGGGAGCCTAGGGCCAAGCCATAAAGCCCTTTGTAGGTTAACACCAAATTTGCACTGGAAGCGCATAAGCCATGAATGCAGGGCTTGCAGTACAGGTACCACATGCTCCCAGTGATAACTGCCAGCGAGCATCGAGGCTGCTCCACTCTCTGCTAGATAGTTTTTAAAGACAGCCCCCATGTAGATGCCTTACAGTAGTCTAGACCAGTGTTTTTCAACCTTGGCAACTGGCTGGGGAATTCTGGGTGTTGAAGTCCCCACATCTGAAAGTTGCTGAGGTTGAGAAACACTGGTCTAGACACATGACAATGAGGGCATGAATCACTGCCACAAGGTCTTCTCATCCCAGGAAACGCCACAACTGATGCACCAGCCAAAGCTGAGCAGAGCCCCCAGCCTTGGCTACTTTAAGATGTGTGGATTTCAACTCCTAGAATTCCCCAGCCATTAAAGTTGAGAAACACTGGTAGTCCCACACCACCTTCTCAACAACCTCTGCTAAAAAAGGATGGTTGGAGAAAGGTAGTTGTCTAGCACCTCTGGATCCAGGGAGAGCCTCTTAAATATGGAAGGCACCATGGCCTCTTTCATGGCTGTTGGGATTGTTCACTCCCACAAGAAGAGGAATGGAGAAAAGAGAAGGAGGAGGTGACACTAAGGGTAATCCTTGCTTAACACAATTGGAACTGGAATTTCAGTTGCTAAGTGAATCCGACCTGATTTTACGACCTTTTTTGCAGTGGTCATGCAAATCACCACAAGTGTTAAGCAAACCACATGGTCGTTACATGAATCACACAGTTCCGCATTGATTTTGCTTGCCAGAAGCTGGCCAGGAAAGTAAAAAATGGTGATCACGTGACCATGGGATGCTGCAATGGTCATAAATATGAACCCATTGCCAAACACCCGAATTGCGATCACATGAGTGCGGGGACTCTGCGATGGTCGTAAGTGTGAGGACTGGTTGTAAGTCATTTTTTCAGCACCATCATAAGTCCGAAGCATCACTAAACGAATGGTTCTTAAGCGAGGACTACTTGTATATGTAAGGAAATACATCCATTGAGATCCAAGACCCAGTTGAGAGCATCTGGGCAAAGAACAAGAAAGGGGAAACAATAAAGACTTTATGGGGTGATATATTAAAAACCACTGAGCCAGGCAGAACGTTTGGTTAATGCCTCCTGGAACAGGTTGCAATCCTAGGCTGCATCAATAGAAATTAGGTGTCAAGAACAAGTGAAGTTGTCGTTCTCTGGATTCAGTGCTGGGCACTGCATTTTAGGAAGAACATTGATAAAGTGTGTCGAGAGCAAAGCAGTCAAGATGGTAAAACAATGGTAGCTGGAAGGAAATTCCTCTGAGATGGTTGGAGACAGGTATGTCTAGCCTGGAGAAAAGAAGACTGCAGGGAGAGACGATGGCGATATTTAAGTATCCAAGAGGCTGTTAGGTAGAAAATGGGGCAGAATTGTCCAAAGTTGTTCCAAAAGACAGGAAAAAAATAGTGGATATAAATGACATAGATTCTAGTTGGACATCACAAAAAAGTCCCTAACAGATCATGTGCCATCAAGTCATTTTTGACTGCTAGTGATTACACAGATTTTTCTCCATGATGCTCTATCCCTAACATGGTCTTTCAGGTCTTCCAATGGTGACACTCACTGCCAACTGTAACTGAGTCCATTCCTTACAGAACTGTTCAGCAATGGAGCAAACTGCCTTGGAAGATGTCTAAGCAGAGGTTGGATGCCCATCTGTCAGGGATGCTGTACGAGAATGCTTGCACAGGGCAGTGAGTTGGATCCACGTTCATTCCACTGGGGTAGGGAGTAATATAGAACTTTGTTCCATAAATAGATCTTGTGAGTTCTTATAGACACAGCAGACTGGAGCGGATCTATTTTTGGTTTCACTTGTATGATGACCAGTTTGCAAAGCATTCAAACTTTGTAAAGGATGTTGGAACAAGCAGAACACACTTCCTCAAAGCATTAAAGCAGCCACATCTTCTGGAAAGTTTGGCACAGTTGTCCCAGCTTCCCCAGCCCTCTGAGCATAAGTGTGCATGCACAGACAACGCTTCCACCAACACCATCAGCAAACCATGATAGTTACGCTGCACACACTTCCATAAACAGAAGGCCCAGAAAGCCTTCAAAACAACCGTATCAACCCTTCCAGACGATGGGGCCACTTTAATGCTTTGAGAAGTCGGCACTGTTTGCATCAGTGCACTTTGCAAATTGCCCCCTTCAAATGCAGTGGATGCCCCTAATAAATAATACAAACTCCTGTACAGAACCAAATCTTTGGTTCACTCAGCCTAACATTTTCTCCTTTTCACTGCCAGCATCTCCTCTATCATTACAGGAGAGTAGTTACGACACAGCTGTTTGTGTAAGAAGTGAACAAAACATTCACATTTTCAAGCAATGAACTTATGCAACACCAGCTGTTTTACCTGGAAAGACCTGTTCTCTTCCGCTCTACATTTTGCAGACCATCGTAGCAAAAAGAATGTGTGGAATCCGGTATTTTTACCTTAGTGTAAAGGCATTCACCCACACATTCTCACCCTGGTCTGCTTATTATGTTCTGCCCCCCTCCACCATATTGTCCACCTGAAGAGGAGGGGAAAGAAATGGGAAGATGTTCAAGTAGGAAAGCTATGTTAAGGGGGAGGCATGTCAAAAAGGGACAGCCAGTTTGGTGTCATGGTTAAGGCATCAGGCCAGAAACCAGGAGGCCATGAGTTCTAGTCCCACCTTAGGCACAAAGCTGGCTGGGTGACCCTGGGCCAGTCACTCTCTCCCAGCCCTAGGAAGTAGGCAATGGCAAACCACTTCAGAAAAACCTTGCCAAGAAAACTGCAGGGACTTGTCCAGGCAGTTGCCAGGAGTCAACACTGACTTGAAGGCATAATAATAACAACTTACCTAAATAAATTGATGGAGAATCTTTCCTTTTCCTAGGGAAGTTGAACAAAATACCCAATTTTCCTACCAACATCCCTGATAGAGAATTTTGAAAGGCTAATACAAGCAGGTTTATTCTGCACTTCTGCTTGAATAAATGCTAAAACTCTCCTGGAATGGGGTTCAACACCCAGCCCATACTCTTGCATTTCTTTTGAATTACAGTTGATCTCAACTTCTGAGTCAGCCTGAAGTTTATCAGGTTTTTTTTGCAGGGAGGAAAGACAGTGAATAGAGACCCATCAGCTCCTCCTAACAAACAAATGAGTCTCATAATTGCTTAATGGACTTATTGGAAGGAACTGAGTTCCAAATGTAATTCACGTCTGCATTTTACACATTTAAAAAATTTAAAACTGATGAGGTAACAGGGTCTAGAAGATGTTCCCACTTAATTCCTGTAAATTTTAAGCCTCTCCCGTTTCTCAGCATTTCCTCTCCCTGAAATGCAATTTAGCTGCAGACACCCTCTCCAGGGAGACTGAAGAGGCAGAGTTACCCTGTTGGGAGATTTGTGGGCTTCACTCTCCAGAGATATTTAAAATTTATTTCTCTATCCTTGTAGAATTCCATTTTTTTTAATGCATTCACTTTCAAGGTTCTGTATAGGAGGGACTGGAGTTCTACCCTTTTCTAGCTGTGGATTGGAGTTCATTCTGTGGATTGCTCTAACTCACCCCTTTCCATATTCATTTTGTTCTGTTTATTTATCATTGTATATCCAGCTTTTCTTTATAAAATAAACTCCGAATGGCAAACCAGGAAGTTAGCCAACAGTAAACCCTATCAAGCTACTAAAAAACGATTCTGAATGTGTGCTAAAACTAAGAAGGGGGTATTTGCCGTGCTGTGAGAATATATGTGTTTAAAGGTTTTGCGTGACACAGAGACACAAACTGCTTTTTTAAAAAGAGAAATACAAGTGGCTTACAAGTGAAAACGCAACACACACACACAAACACACACACACATAAAGTCTCAAAGCTATTAAGTACTGTCAGTTGCTGAAAGCAGCTGCGTTTGTTAAAAAAACAGGGTGGGATGCAGTAAAATCATCTGTTGCCAGCTGGAATTCACAGCTTCCAACCTTTGGATCACCAGGGAGATCCTGTATTGAGCGATTATCTGTAGCTCAGGGTTGGACTGTGGAGTCCTTGATGCTCTCTGAACTTGGTGGTTCACTTGCAGACGTTTCATGTTTCATTACCTGACTCGGTAACATCATCAGTGCGAGGGAGTGTGGGGTTTGCTCCCTGTCTATACAGTAGCTTGCCCTGCCAGTGTTGGTGGGGGTGTGGTTTTCTCCTTTTCACCAAGGAGAAAACCACACCCCCACCAACACTGGCAGGGCAAGCTACTGCATATAAATAGGTAGCTAGGTTACCAACAGATTGCCATGCATTTAATCTCAAAGTGAAGTGAGGTCGTTCCATTCCCACATTCCCCCAACCCTTAGACCCTTTGGGGTTGCCAGCCCCCCTGCTCACTCTGGAGTGGTCTCTGCTTGGCTGTGGGGCCAGATGCACACCTGCATCCAAGGTGTGGTTTTTTTTCTTTCAGCTCTGCTGGGCTTACAGGGAGCCAGGCAAGAGACAGGGTGGGGAGAGGGAGAGAGCCATCTATACTCCTCCAAGCCTGAAGCCTTAGCAGATGTGTCCCTCTGCTTCCACCAGATAGGCAGCTAAACTTTTCTGTTTTGGACAAGCAGGAAGTTGCTCTCAACGTCAGCCCAGCAAAAGATTCCCAGGGTGGTTGCAACCTTTTGGACCCAATTATTAAAGAGAACTTTGAGAAGGCATTTGGCCTTCCTGAGTCAGTGGATTCCCAGTTTTGGATGGATAAAACACTGCCCCCAAATGACATCACTACAGTTTCTTAAAAAGGCTATATTTGTGCCATGGATTTTTCAGCTTTTCTTCACTATCAAACCTTGGCATAATTCAAGGTGGAAGTGGTTTCTTGTTAAAATCCAGCTTGGGTAAAGAGGCCATTCTGCCTTTTCCAACCATGCCAATTAATAAAATGGGAACTGAGTCTAAACTGGACCAATCAAGGGTCCTGTATTCCTAGTTTTTACAAAAGCATTCTTAATTGTTCATCATTTCAGTGGCCCATCAAGACAAAAATTAGAATCTGCCCCCAGAGAGAGAAAATGTATCATAAATCCCAAG
This sequence comes from Candoia aspera, assembly GCF_035149785.1. NCBI lineage: Eukaryota > Metazoa > Chordata > Lepidosauria > Squamata > Candoiidae > Candoia > Candoia aspera. Next base: position 332,110,141 of record NC_086153.1, read on the forward strand.
AAACCACAAAATCTTGCAAAGTAAAAGTCAAAAGCAACATATCAGTAATCAGTACCCTTGTTAGCATATAGAAGCCTGACTACTCAATAAAAGAAGGCGGAAGCAAATTCTCACAAGTAGATTGAAAAATCCAAAGTAATATGATGTGCAGCCAGTTTGGGTCATTGCTATACAAACAACCTCACAGGGTTTCTCTCTGCATAAAGACTATATTTTAATTTTCTAGGACTTCCAAATTAAATAGACATTTACTAATATGGACATACTGATTTTTTGACTCTGCCTACAGAGGCCCCAGTATCTATTGCATGCCACTGCTATATTCCTGTGACATTCATCTACTACAGTATTTTTCAACCTTGGCAACTTTGAGATGTGTGGACTTCAACTCCCAGAATTACCCAGCCAGCATGCTGGCTGGGGAATTCTGGGAGTTGAAGTCCTCACATCTCAAAGTTGCCAAGGTTGAAAAACAGTGATCTAATATGTGCTACTGTGTTACAGCAGGTATCTAGGCCTCTTCCCCAACCCACAAGGCATTTCCTGCTAGGGAAAAGATTAACAGTCTTTAGGAAATGTTAATAAAATAATGCATTCTGTAGTGGATCTTTCTTTCTTTATAAGTGCAGGATAAATGGATAATATTACTGCTCTGAACTGTTTTAGTAATTCTTCTGTGTGTGTGTGTGTACATACAGACACACACTTTACTCATCTCGAAAGTAAAACCATCTCACAGGCATAAAGGTAATACTGAGGCATGCTTAATATAGTCAACCATGCACAAATTTTTCTCTTTGACATATACATACTGCATAATAATCTCTCACACTGATGTCATAAACAGTCACACAGATCTCTTTTTGGCAACAGACATTCTGTCAGAGGCATCCAGGGGGTCAAAAAAGTCAATGGCGGCTACAATGCACATAAAAAAGGGGCAGGGTTTTGAACACGCATTTTGACTTTTTTTAAAATGAATTTTTGTTAAAAAAGTCTTTTGCAAAGCAAAAACAATACAAATTTAAAGAAAAAGAAAGTAAAGTAAAAGTGATAATTAAATAGAAAAGAAATGAAAGAAAAAAGGCAAAAAGAGAAAGAAAGAGAGAGAAAAAAAGGAAGATAAAAAGAAATGGCTTCTGATCTTCTTTACAGCAGTTATAAATGCATTTATATTTTATCCTCTCTCTCTAAGGTTACATCATGGCTCCCTTCTTTCCATATTCTACCCTTTCTAATCATCAAACCCATAAATCACAAGTTCATTTTTTTCCGTTTTCAGCAAAAACTCCATGAAGGGGTTCTATTTTGACTTTTTTGACTCCCCAGTAGATACCCCTCATCCTGTCCCTTTTCAGTTCATTTCATTTCCCTGCATCATTTCACTCCTTAGTTGCAACTTCAGCTGAACGGCATAACATCAGATTCATAAACATGGTGCTTTTCTGTTTATATTCATGATCAGAGGAGAATTAAAAAGGAAAGTGGTGGGGGGGGGGAGCTGGGGGGAAATGAAAGGGAAAGACAGAAAGAACAGAGAGAGGAAAAAGTGCTGGCTTTTACATGCTGCCTGTGCTAGATATTGCCTAGCTAAAAAATTGTCCTCAACACAACATGGATTGGTTTGAGTACAAAATAAAATGATGAGCCCAAACTATTTTTTCTTTTCCAATAGATAGACCCTATCTGCTTGTGGAGGCTCCATTTTTTTTAAAATCCTCCAAAATAAGGAGGATTTTTCAGTCTTGGGTAGCTAATACATTCAGATAAATAAATAATTATTATGGTTGATCACAGTCAGCCAGATGTTTAGACTGGATTTGGCATTGTTGTCCACCTAGTGAGTCCTTCCTAAGGACCTGGGATAGGCAGATGTTGTTGTTTAATAATAATAAAGGTATCATTGTAGGATGTAAGCTGTTCCACATAAAGCTGCCTTTTGCAATTGACTGATGGTGATTTTGTCAAGGCCAGTGGTGTTCAAGGTGCTCCAGATGTTTTGGAATTGCATCCAAGGCGCCTGTTACTATTGGGACTATGTTTGCTTTCTTTTGCCACAGTCTTTGTACTTTGTGATTTTCTCCAGGTCCAGGTATTACAATGTCCCGTCTCCAGGCTGTTTCGTCTTTCTTATCAACAATTGTTAAGTCTGGGGTGTTGTGTGGCAGATGCTTGTCTGTTTAAATTCTAAAGTCCCAGAGCATTTTGACTTTTTCATTTTCTATTACTTTGTCTGTTTTGTGGTCCCACTAGTTCTTGCCTGCAGGCAAGTGGTATTTCTTGCAAATATTGCAATGCACCATTGTTGCTACTTTGTCATGCCGTTGTTGTTGTTTTGTAACCTGTGACCACAATTTGCCCTCCTCAAAGGCAAACTCTTACCAAATCTAACCAGGGATAACCTGGGGATGCCTCTACTAGATTAGCCCCTTAAGACTCTCCTGAATGTATTTGTTCAGCTTCTCACTCTACACACTGCTACAGCTTTCTTTCTACATGGCCATGCACTACTCACACCAACAGAGTTCATTCCCCTTTCTTCTCTTAAGTAGGATGTGTGCAGAGATTGAAGAATCAGACCAGGATTAACCTTTTCTTACATCACTAAAAGCTCAAAACATTTACCCAATGTCAGCTGCTGCAGCTTGAACTTCAGCAAAGGGTTGCAACTTGCAACTGCATAACATTCACAAAATAATATGGAAACTTCACAGTACAACACATGCCTAACCTACATAATCCACATATCACAACATTTACAACAAGAGCAAAGCAGCAGGCTGGCATCTGAATTGTGGCACGTACAAATTCCCACCACTGTGAGCCCTAGCATTGCGTAGCACACAAAGTTTAAAAATGCTGCTTATTTTTTCAACCCTGATTTCTTGGGGAATTCCTAGCAACTCTTGTGGAAACACAGTTTTCCACAAAACTACAGTTGAGGAAGGCTAGCCTATTGGAGGGCAGGGGCAGGAAGGGGAAGAGGGCACAGGAAAAGACAAGGAGGGGGGGAAAGAATAATTCTCTTAAGATTGTCCTGAATCCGTCCAGCCAGAAATAAATCTCTCTCATCGTTCATGGTCAGGGCTGCAACTAGGGTCTGTATCACCCGGGGCAAACATGGATTCCGCACCCATTTTGGCGCCCCCCCAGCGTTCATTCTGGCACGCCCCCAGCGCGGTGCCCGTGGCACATGCCCCGCTTGTCCCCCCAGTTGCGGCCCTGTTCATGGTTGACCTGTTCAGAGGTTGGGTTAGACCAGGGTTTCTCAACCAGAGTTCTGTGGTACCCTCGACTTCCACAAGAGGTCACTAGGAGTTCCCGGGGAGATTATGATTTATTTAAAAAATTATTTCAAATTTGGGCAACTTCACATTAAAGAGTTAAGTTTCATTCTTTGTTTTTAGTTTAAGAACACTGTTAATGCCTATAGACAGGCCTAGCCATGAAATGAATATACTAATTTTGTAACTTCTGGCCTATATCTGAGCCTGAATGTGCAGGGGTCCCCAGAGGCCTGAAAAATATTTCAGGGGTTCCTCCAGGGTCAAAAGGTTGAGAAAGGCTGGGTTAGATGAAGCAAAAAAGAGGTTAGCAGGAGAAAACTAAGCACACAGAGATGTGAAGTGGTTGGACCTCCTCCTCCTCCACTGCATCCTTTCTTTATTTTAAAGTTCAAAAGGTCATCAAGTGCGATGCCACCTCTTTTTCCTCTGACTGACTCTTTCACCTCAGTTCTCCATATATGGCAAAGAACCCTTACAGTTTGGGTTTTTTCCAGCAAGCTGAACCTCTGACAAATTAAGGTTCTCCCACTCGGCTGGTCCCTCAACTGATTATGTGGCCTGTTTTCTTTCAGCTTGATTCTTTGTGGTTAGCAATGAACATGCAGAGCCTGGGGTTCAAGCTGCTTTGGTTTCTTGAAAGATCTGATAAGGGAAGGAAGGGGGAGGAGGGGCGGGAATTGAAGTTATTTAGATAAAGGAGAAGATGTATGAACTTTAAGCCTTGGCTTCAGTGCTTTTGGGTTGTGGTATTTTGGGCAAAAGCAGGCCTCTTGGCGTAGCAGTGATATTCTAAGACAGTGTTTCTCAACCTTGATGACTTGAAGATGTGTGGATCTCAACTCCCAGAATTCCCCAGCCAGCCATGCTGGCTGGGGAATTCTGGGAGTTGAAGTCCACAAATCTTACTGTCACCGAGGTTAAGGAACACTGTTCTAAGGTTTGACAGATCTAAGTTACTTGTCACAGTTTGCACCCAGCTCCTCTGGCTAGTGTGAGAAGCAGGCAACCATCTTCCTAATGTTAAGAGCTGGAAATATGAATGGTGCAAACATTGCACAGGCTGGGTAAGGGATGGACCACCTGATATCCTCTGGATTGTTCAAATGGCTCCCCTCAACTCAACCATCACAGTAAATGGCAAGATGAGGGAAGCTATCATTCAAAACATCAGGACATTAGTTTGGGATAGGTACACACACTGGATTTAAATTGTAGTGTGGTTTGCTTGCTTGTAGTTTAGTGTGTGATTGCAGCTGTGCTTTGCAGAGCACAGTTTAGAGCTTTGTATGTCTTAGAGTGCCTTGGACTGCAAGAAGATCAAACCAGTCCACACTCCAGGAAATAAAGCCAGACTGCTCACTTGAGGGAATGATATTAAAGGCAAAACTGAAATACTTTGGCCACATAATGAGAAGACAGGCACCCTGGAGAAGATGCTGATGCTAGGGAGAGTGGAGGGCAAAAGGAAGAGGGGCCAACCAAGGGCAAGGTGGATGGATGATATTCTAGAGGTGATGGACTCGTCCCTGGGGGAGCTGGGGGTGGTGACAACCGACAGGAAGCTCTGGCGTGGGCTGGTCCACGAAATCACGAAAAGTCGGAAGCAACTGAACGAATAAACAATAACAAATGTTATAAAGCTGGGTGACTGTAGCTTACTTGCTAAACCAGAGATCCCCAATTGTTTTTGGATCAGTAGCCGACCTGGAATTTTGAGAATCTGCAGTGGGCCCACACAAAATGGCTGTTATGATCGTGGCAGATGTTGGGTTACAAAACACCCAATGACCAGAATGCAAAGTGGTGAAGTTACTCCTTGTTATCCCTTCCAACCTCTTCATCCTGATACTCCTTATTATCCTCAGCTTATCTTTGTCTTTTAATGGACAAGCAGGCATATTTCTTAAGCTAGCAGTGGTTATAGACACCCACTATTTTCATTCTTGTAGAAGGCCTAAGGTTGGAGATACTGTAAATAAAGATGATTATAGAAGATGGTGTTTACCTTCTTCCTTTTTTCAAAGAAATTAAAGAATCTAAAAATGAAGGTAAAGTGAGGTAGGGCAAGATGTTTGTTTAGCCCCAAAGGAGGTGCTATGAGAACACTGGGGCCCACAGGTGCTGCAGTTGAGGATCTGGGCAATAATCAGGCTTACACACATCATGGCTTAGGGTAGTGTTTCCCAACCTTGGCAATTTTAAGATGTTTGGACTTCAACTCCCAGAATTCCCCAACCAGCAAAGGTTGAAGTCCATACATCTTAAAGTTGCCAAGATTGGGAAACACTGGCTTAGGGAGTGTATGAACAATGGTTTCAATCCTTCAATGGTTTCAGTTCCTAACTCAACAGCCAAGAGGAAGGTCAGCAGCTGTGTGGTGGCTGCAGAAAAGGCAAGAATAGGTAGGAAGAATGGCTTTTCAACTGTCTGCAAGGGAGGTTGAAAAAGGTCAAGATGGTGGCCATGACTGTATGATGAAGCTGCTACCTTGATGCTTTTGACACCCCCTGGAAGCTGCCATTGCTGGGAGCTGCCATTCCAAGGCAGCTTTAAGCAACAGCATACAATTGGCTGAACTTTGGCCATATGCTCTGCTAGGGATGGGGTACCTGTAGGCCACCATACATTTCTATCCTGGCTGGAGCTGCTGGGAGTTGTAGTTTAGCACTGGTGGGTCAGACGTTGCTTAGTCAGGGCTACAAGCAACTATGCTGTGGTTCTCCTCTCCTCCTTCCAGTTGTGGAATTGGAGCTGGATGGGGGAAGATGGGACTGGAGACCCTTTCCTTTATATTTGGGTTTGGGATTTTTTAGGAAGCAGGACGATTGTTTTCCAGTAAGGCCGTGCAAGCATTGTTGACCCCTTTCTTCCCTGACACTGATGTTCTTTATAAGTGAGTGTACAATTACTCATGCCTAGAGGAAATTCTTTCCTATTATTCATCCTCTAATAAATGATAAATTGTCAAGCTCAATTGCTGCAGCTACAACATTGCCAGCCGTCTGCCAAAGTTGCATGCTGTGGAGACTTTCTACACTCCTTGGAGAGTTAAGATACAACCTCTAATGCACATATTCCTCTGGACCAGCCTTCCCCAAGCTGATACTTCTCAGTTGGGTTGGAGTACAACGTCCATCATCTCCTGCAGGCATGGAGTCACTAGAAGCTCTGAACTAGCTACTTCCCAGCTGGCAGTCTGACTTCCAGATAAATTAGTCTCTAGCTTCCATCACCCTTGACAATTAGCTGTGCTCTCTAGGGTGATGGGAACTGTAATCCAATACATCAAAAGAGTCTTTAGAGACCTTGGGAAAACCCAGAAGATAGAGGCCTTCTAAGTGATCTTGGCAGGGATGTCCCCAGCATGCCATCAAAAAAGTCAAGATGGTGTAATTGAAGCTCCACCTGTTTTTTATGTGCAACAGGTGAAGCTTCAATTGCACTATTGTGGCTCCCATCTTGACTTTTTTGATCAGTCCTAGGGGATACTCCTGTCTCATGGTTACAAAATTTTTCATAGATTTCTTTTCTTTCTACTAATATTTAGATGTATATATATATATGTTTGAGTGGGAGAAAGGAGAAGGAAGGAAGGAAGGAAGGAAGGAAGGAAGGAAGGAAGGAAGGAAGGAAGGAAGGGGAAAAAGTGAATGGAGGAAGGAAGGAAGGCTTTATTCTGTATTGGTTACAATAAACTGACTTTTTTCCTGCAGCTGTCTTTTGACTTGATGAGTTTCAAATTTTTTCTTATATCCACATTTTATGCTCAGCTGCCTTATACAGTAGTGAAAAGATGGGGATGCATTTAATGGAAAAATAAAAATAAGCAGTTGTTTCTCATCACCCCCTTAATGATTAAATTTGGCAGCTGGTCCTCCAGAGGCTGCTTGTCATATCTCTGCTTGAGTAGCTGTTCTGACTTAGTTTCCTTTTTTCCCCAGCTTCATTATTTCATTTAGTATTTTTTTTAAAAATATAAGTAGAAAGAAAGTAAGTCAAAAAAATATAGAACATGTGTGAAAACAGGAAATAAAGTATACTGTAAATAGTAAAACACAGTGAGTAAACAATGGATATAAGGCAGTGTTTTTCCAACTTGGCAACTTTAACATGTGTGGACTTCAATTCCCAGAATTCCCCAGCAGAGCTGAAGTCCACACATCTTAAAGTTGCCAAGTTGGAAAAACACTGATCTAAGCCATCAAAACTAGCTTATTCCAGTATATCATTAATTTCATATCCTTTCTCTAAACAAAACCCAAATGTCGCTATTGGATTTAAAACTAAAGACACCTGGTCAACACAGTAGAAATCCCTAACAAAGCTATAAACAATAAGTAATACATTAAGTCAATATTGGAATTTTAGATCAAATTAAGATATAACCCAAATGGAATTCAATTCCTTTCCACCAACAAGCCCAGCCAGGATAATGATATGTACAAAAGTACAGAGCATGAATTCTCATCTTTCTTGACCATCCTAGAAACCAACTTTTCCAGACACGCAAACAAATAATTGAATCACAGACATACATGGGGCCATGTCAGCCATTGAATTCCTCCTTCTCCACCACCACCGCCGCCGCTTATGGCAGAGCATAAAGCCAGAAAGAAGCAGAGTGCCACCCCTATCATTAAAAGACACATAGCCAGCTGCCTAAACCCCTGAACTTTGGCTTATTTTATTTATCAAATTTATATGGCCACCCATCTCACACAAGGTGACTATGGGTAGCGCACAATAAAATCAATGATTAAAACATCTTATAAAAACCACTTAAAACAATTGAATTAAACATAAATAAGACCAAGATCACAAGAGGGTTAAAATCAGAATGTTATGTGTGTTATGACTTCCCCTTGCCACATAATTCCCTGTCCCATGCATGCTCTCTCTCTCTCTCTCTCACACACACACACACACGCATCCTTTTTCTCCAAAAGATCTGTCAGATGTGATGAAAGCTCATGGGCCATCTTAGCTCAAATGGAAGATCTTTTATTGGCCTGCTTCTTGCGAACATTGGCATGCAGAACTCCAGCCAGGCTAGGCTGAAAATCACCAGGCCTGGGAAGGGAAGCAGCTGCTGTCATCGAGAAGCTGTGGATCATTCATATTTTGGCTTAGGAAGAAGGACTTGCACATCACCCCAAGCTCAGCCTCTACTGGAAGAAGGGGAAGAGGACTATTCTGTGTTGTTCTTTCGCAGGAAGTCAACAATAAATCTTGCGGCCTCTTAAAGAATAACAGTTGGCTTTCGACCGTTAAGCCATGCTGTGGTTGGTTTCTTTGGAGCTGTTATATGCTTGCAAAGCATCTCGGGGTGGTTTGCAACTTTAAGAATATATGAATACATTCAGTCATATCATTGTCATATATAATACTATCGTAATATATGTGATAAAATGCCCTCTATAAAAAGTCATATTATCTAAGATATGATCTGTATGTATTATTTGCTCCTTTCATACAACCTGCATTCACACAATCTGCTCATCCTAATGAATTTTCAAGTAAATCATTTCCTGGGCTCAAAAAATGCATTAAATCATCAATTTACCCAATACTGTACAGTAGGTTCGTGCAAGATGCCAAGACACACACATACTCTCTTGACTTTTTTGACATCTCTCTTTCCCTTAAAATGCTCCTTGGTCTGGTGAAGACTCTCAGATGCCTCCATTCTTGGGTCTTGATGACAAGAACATCTTCAATGTACATCAAGTAAAAGAATGGCTTTTGGGGACCAGAACTGCAGACGTAGTTCAAAGTAGGTCATCAATATAATGTCATACTAGGGAATCAAGCAAACATTCTTGGGAATGTGATTGACTTGAAGGTACTGTATATGTCCTCCTCCTTCTCTCTCTCTAGTAACTGTAGACAAGTGGCAACATTGGGTGGCCCAGAGCATCACCAGAGGTGGTCCTCCTGGTGCCTTGCCTTGGGATCCATCTTTGTTGTTTCAGAAGGCAGGTCTAGAACCAATGGGAGGAAATTGGTTCAAAGCAGATTTCAGTTCCTCTAACAGTTAAGCAGATAATGTCCCTGTGCCTCCTCTCCAACTTTTAAATGACAGCAGCAGTAGCAGCAGACTTTCCTGATTCTTACTTTGTTCATCTCTGCCCATCTTCTCTTCCATGCTGGATGCCTTCTGCCTCTGCAAATATTTAAATTAAACAAATGAATGAATAAATCAGCTATAGTTACACAGAACAACAATGCCATTCATCTGGCCCAACCAACCTTTTGGAATGAACTCTGATCTACAGTTGGCTGACATCTTGGAGCCATAAGAAGGAAATGGTCATCTACCAAATAAGGCCTTTGGCCTGTCTGACCCATAACTGCAAACTCTGATTGGCAGTAGCTGTCAAGAGTCTTGTAACTTCCAGAAAGAGAGTTCCTTCGTCCTGAAGGGCCAACATCCTGACTCTTTACAAGTCCCCCTTCTCTCAAGTAACTTACCTTAGAACACTTAAGATTAGAAGGAAAAATGAGGGCTTTGGGTCCACACTTAGAGCAGCTGAAATAGAGGTTAGTCTCAACGGATTCAAATCCCGCTGAATGTAAAGGACACTGTATAAATATGATCAAGTCTAGTTTTAACCCACTAGCACCAGTTTCTTGGCTGCTGTTAGATGATGTGCTGATCTAGTCTTCAGCACAATTATTTTTATGCCATTATAGCATCTGTAGTTCTTCAGCTGTTTTTCCTTTTTCGCATCCTTGCAGACCTTACTTAATTGATGCTTAATCTTTTCCTAATTGATAGTTAACTGAAACAGCCATTTTTCGTATTATTAGGCAGTCATAATTTGTAGAGCTTGTTTTCTTCCAATAAAAAAATGCAAAATAACAAAATGTGCTATTGTGCTAACTTGTGTCTATTTTTTTCAATCCAGAGAACTGGTGTTTTTTTTAAGTGGGTGCTTAGAAAGACATGATGACTGAAAGCAAAACCTTTGAACCTTGATTCAAGTGGTCTGGTTTTCTCCATGCCGGCAGGGAATTCTGGGAGCTGTTATCTGGTTCTAGAAGGTGCCAGCCTGTGGAAGTCTGTCACTGGCTTTGTGGTTGCTCTAAGGGCCACAGAGGAAAGGATTATCTGTTAATAGCCTGAGGATGGAGCAGGGACATCCACAGGGAGGTCAGAGAAATCAAGATGGCAGCCATGACCATGTAATTGAAGCCCTGCCCCTTTTTTACATGCATTGCAATGCACATGCAAAGGGGTGGGGCTTGGATTGGATGATCCTGACCTTGACTTCTTTGATCCCACCTCACAGATGTCCCTGGGATGGAGCATTGAGCTGATATTCCCATGATCCCCAGTTAGAGAGGGAGATTCCTTCTGATTGGAGATGATGGGGGTTGTGGTCAGATGCAGTGTGAGGCTGTAGGTTTGGAAAGGATGGCTTGCAGTGTTTCTCAAACCTGACAACTTTAAGCTGTGTGGACTTCAGCTCCCAGAATTCCCCAGCCAGCATGCTGGCTGGGGAATTCTGGGAGCTGAAGTCCACACAGCTTAAAGTTATCCGGTTTGAGAAACTGAATGCTTTGAAGCTAGAACGACATCCAAGAAAAGCAACAGTTGTAGGGATACTGTTCTTTAATTAATACTTTTTCACCTCCAAAAGAGGAAGGGGTGTAGCAATAACGTATAGGCTTAATTGGAGGGGTTGGGAGTAGGAAAAAAATGGGGGCTGTTTGCTTTTATATGAGAGGGGATGCATCCCAGGGCTGCAAAAGAGGGCTGCAAAATGGGGGTTTGTCAAGCTTTTGCAAAAAGGAAAGCAAAAAAAGGAAAGAAAGGTCAGGAAAACACAGGAACCTGAAAGAAATGGTACACAACAAATACAAGAGACTTGTAAGTAGTATTTTTTTAAAAAGGCCAGCGGGTGAGTCACTTTCATCCACTGCATGCAGTAAACATGAATTGTTCCATGATCTGTTATTAAGAGTGACTTGGAAGATGCCTGGAAAAGGCCCTCAAGGATACAGGTAGTCATTGCTTAGCGATCATTCGTTTAGTGACTGTTCAAAGTTACGATTGTGCTGAAAAAAGTGACTTATGACCGGTCCTCGCATTTATGACCATCTCAGCATCCCTGTGGTCACATGATTGCGATTCGGGCGCTTGGCAACCATCACGCATTTACAACAGTCACAGCGTCTTCTGGTTACATGATCACCATTTGTGATCTTCCCAGCCGGCTTCCGACAAGCAAAGTCAATGGGGAAGTTGGCAGGAGGTCACAAGTCGTGGTCACATAATGTCTCGCTTAATAACCTTAACCAGGACTGCCGGAACTGCCATCGCTAAGTAGGGCAGTCATGTGGTGTTTCGCTTAACGACCGCTTTGCTTAGCAATGGAGTTGCAGGTCCCAATTAGGGTCATTAAGCGAGGACTACCTGTATGCTGAATAGTGCTTTTAAAAAAATCATCCCTCATTTTTATTACTCCTTTCTACCTTCATCTCCAGCTCTTCCTTTCTCATGTTGTGGGATCTGGAGTTTCTTTCTCCCATTTGACTTTAAGGGATGTTGGCTGAAGTGGGTCAATGTGCAGGGAAAAAATTTGGGTCGAAAGAGCTCTCCTTGAAACATGGCAGTTTGGGTTCTGCTTCAGCTACACTTCTTTTTCCCCTGATAAAATGTTTGTTTCATCTGGGGTGGGGAATCCCCGGCCCGCTCTAGGGTCTGGTGGGCAGCTTTCTCACCTCTTCACAATGTCCTGCCATGAGTCATTCCTCTTGCCTCATCCTCAGCTCTGGTCCCAGACAGAAGATGGGTGGCAGGGGACCAAAATGAGCACTGTTGTCTTCTGCTGCACTTGTGTTCCCCCTTAGCATCCTGGGATGACCTTCCCAAGGCCATCTTCAATTTAAAAAGGAATTAAATTCCTTTCCCCCTGAGTTCCACAGACCCCTTCTCTTCTGAGTGCTGAGACAAGTCCTCCAGATGCAGCCAGCTTCTTGTCTGAACTCAGGAGGCCCCTCCCTTCTCCCTCCCACCCTTCCGTCTGCTCTCTCCTTTGTACAAATGCAGGCGGTTTAGGCAGAAGCTGGCTTCCTCCGGAGCAAGAGACACCAACTTCTCAGCTCCCAGGTTGAAAGGTAGGTAGCCAGTCTGCTGGATCTTGTCCGCTTCTCTTGTCATGCCATTTTTCTGATCCAAGAAGGACAGTTCTGGAACCAGGGTGCAGCAGAAAACAGTGTAATGGAAAGGAGCAAGCTGAAAATATTAGCTAAGGCATGAAAATGATAATCTACAAGAAGAAAAAGAAAGAGAGTGAGGGAGGGAGGGAGGGAGGGAAGGAAGGAAGGAAGGAAGGAAGGAAGGAAGGAAGGAAGGAAGGAAGGAAGGCAGTAACGTCTATTTCTTCCTCCTCTCCTCTCCACTCCTCTCTTTCTTTTCTTTTTTCACCATCTCAATAATTATTTACAAAAGGGATATATCGGTAAATACTCCTGCAGGTCTGAAAACAAAGTAAAACTGGGAGAGATAAAGTTAGTAAATAGGAACCGCAAGTGATGAGAAAACTGGCAGATGATTCTGGTTTATCTAAAGTAACCCAAAGTACGCTCTGAAATGCTGTTGGCTGGGCCAAAACTTGCTAACCTTTTGCTGAGTCCATTTCTTCATTGAAAAATCCTCCCTCGATGTATTAATCGCTTCATCTGAGGAACTACATTAGTACTCTGTTTATCTGTTTAATTGGTATTGAGGCTTCAGAGCATGCTGGCTGGGAAATTCTGGGAATTGAAGTCCACATGTCTTCAAGTTGCCAAGGTTGAGAAACACTGCTTCAGAATATACCTATTCCCTCTCTCTTTTTCTTTCAAAGAGACTTTCCAAGATAAGAGCCATTCTTCAGATTAGATCTGCTCCCCAACACTCAATGGACCTCACTTCAGAGTGGGAGCTTAATGGGAAGGCAAATTGCCTTTCCATGTGGATACCAGATGCTTTCCCTGTTCTTACATAGAAGCAGGAAAAGCAATGAAACAGAATAGCTGCTTTGCAAGATCTCAAGAGCTGAGTCTTGCTCTGACAGTCAGAATTAAAGGATTTTGTCTTTTCACAATGCATATTGGTAGCTGATGGGAATGCAAGCCACTATATGTGATGGTCAGCTTCAGAAGAGATGAGATGAATTCATAGAGAAGGAAGTGGGTTGTTAAGGGTTGGTCAGGCTCTTAGGATCTTCCATTTGCAGAAGCAATACTTGAATCCAAGTAGCAGTTCCAGGAGGTGGCCATCAGCTTCCTGCCCTGTTTGTGGGTTTGGTGCACCCATCTGGCCCAACGCTGTGGGAAACCCAGCCCATGCACTGATTCAGTGTGCTATTTTACCATTAACTTTATCTTGCCAGATTCATTTCTTCAAGGTCTATTTATTATCAGCAGTTAGGTGAAGGGTGCCTTCATGTTCAAAGATAGTTTCCCTCAGATTATCAACCATGAGGAATAAACAACAAAAACATCTTTCTTTCAAAGTCTTGATTCTGACCATACAGGCTGGCCACTGTTGGAAACAATACCAGTTTAGATAAGTCCACATTAAGCCACCTGGCTTCTTCTGGTGTATTCTTTGCCAGGGTTTACATAGCATCCTAGGCTAGGCTAAAATGGGATGGGGTGCATTCAATCTGCTGTGGGAATCCAGGCATTGTCTTAGCCCTATTGTGTGGATCAAGCCATCACTTTAAGCCATACCGTAATGTGATTTATGTGTTTAGGTATCATGTACTTTGAGGGTATGGTGTGTTGTACGAACCCAGTCTGTTTGTGGGAAACCCAAAAAGATGGATTCAAGCCTTTATTTGGTAGCTTCAAAGAGATAAATTGATGTTAGAACAGAGTGGTTTGGAATGTGCAGTCCCATGCGCTTTGAATTTCTGAGGATTATGGATGAGCCTGTGAATCACTATGGAAACAAAACAGCCAAGATCTCTTAAACAACTGTTGTTGGGGCTTTTAATCACTTGCATATCATAATTTGGCTGCAAGACGGTTTTCTGTTTATTGTATCTCCCTTGTGTTCCTCTACTTCATAAATTGCTGACAGATTTTTGTGTGTGAAAGATCTCCGTTGGGCCCTAGTTTTGTGCTTGAGTCTGGGGCCCTGGATATGTGAGGGAGCCCGTTTCCTGGTTATGTTGTTTGCTGTTTGTTGTTTTTGGGTTTTCACGTTTTTAAATGTTTTTATTATTTTAATATTCGAAGCCACCCGAAGTCATTTATTTGAGCTGGGTGGCTATCTAAAGCTATGAAAGAAAAATAAATAAATAGGAGGACTCTACACCTGTCCGCCAATGTGTGAACAGGATTTGACCATCTGCAAACATTCTTGGCTTCTTTTAAGCTAAAATTATTGACATCAATCACTGGCTTATGAAGCAGCAGAGAAATTCAGCCCTTTCTGAAACAACTGTTTTATCTTCCTTGGCTTGTCTATTGGCCCACATTTAAGCCCTGCATATTTCTTTTGTGTGTGAGGAAAAGACAGATGAACAAAGACAAGCAAATGGAGAAAGTGCCTCTGATTGTCCAGACAACAGGAGCGAGGTTTTGATTGCAATGCCATGACTGACCTGTTATGCGGACAGGCTTTATATCTCTTCTGCTATGGTGTGGTGATACTATGAAGATGCTATAAGTTATGATTGTGGAAATAATTGAAGTGCAGAGTTAATTTTTCCTGCCCCTAAGTTACTATAGATCAGTGTTTCTCAACCTTGGCAACTTGAAGATGTGTGGACTTCAATTCCCAGAATCCCCCAGCCAGCTTTGCTGGCTAGGGCATTCTGGGAGTTGAAGTCCGCACATCTTCAAGCTGCCAAGGTTGAGAAACATTGCTATAGACTATAAAGGAACATTCTTTTTACAGATGGAATCCACATTGGCAAAATTAATATGTTCCAAGGTTAGAGGTTCACAGAAGGAAAATGATGGCATCATTGAAATTAGATGGGATTTTCAGCCAGAGTAACTACACTAAATGAATTAATTAAATTAAGCACTGCCTCAGTGCTTCAGTGGAAGCATTATCGAGTAATCAAAGAATTACCAAAGAATTATATTAAGAAATGGGGAAAAGTGATATTATTCCAGATGTTGAGGAATGGTTGCAGGAAATGTGTGCTTTATCTGTTTCAGAAAAGGCAATATTCTCTACTAATCAAAGGATGCAGCAATGGCAACAATATCTTGTGCTGTTCATATTATAGTAGTGAATTCATTGGTAAACCAGTGACTATTGATAAATATAAAATATGAGATAGATTTTTTCCTTTTTGTTTCTCTTCTTAGTTTTATTTTTAGTTTGTACTTTCAATTTTTTTCACATTTCTTTTTTCTTTAACATTAATTATTGTTTTGTTAAAGAGAAGATTTTAAAAAAGCAAGTAATCCAACAGAAATAAAGCAATAGGTGAAAAATTAATCTCCAAGTGCACTTTATATTCATATTCCAGAATGACATTCAAGAAGGAACAAATGTCATTTGTTCTCATTGTTTTTTTATCCTAGATACCATAGACTCTTTAATGAGAAGCAGCAATATAATTGCTTAAAATAAATGAAAGATGACCCAGGAGCAACTACTAACACAAGTAATACCATGAATTTGTTATTACCTATTTTAATAGCTGCCCCTGGGCCATCTTTCAGCCACCATGCCCACCTGCCCCAGGTAACTTGCCTCTCCAGAATTAAAAGGGCAGTGACTAAGATGTGTGTGCATAAATGTTTTCCAGGCATCCTTGAGACCAACATTATGGATTTATTTATTTCACCTGTATCCCGCCACAACCTGACAGCTCGGCAACTCACACAACATAAGGAAAATGTTGAAACGTCTGTGGTACATTTAAAACTCTAAATCAGAAAATTAGAAAATCCATAGCCATAACAAAATAATATCAGTGCAATTAAATATGAATATGAATGATGGCACAGTACGGACCAAAAATAAAGTAAATGGAAACAAAACAATATTTTAGGAACAGAATGCAGGCATACAGAATAAAAACAAATTAAGAGCTGATGTGGTAATGTACTTTTTTTCCCCCTTTTTGGGATGCTTCTTATTTAACTTTAGTTTTTATGTTGTTCTTTAGTTTGTGAGCCACCTAAACTTGGTTGGAGTCAGGTGGCATCAACATCAAATTTGCTACTTTACAGGTCAGCTCTCAATTTGTTTTTGTTCCATAAGCCTGCATTCCCTTTCTAAAATAATGTTTTGTTTCTGTCTTTTTTTCTCTTTTGCTCTGAGGGATGCTTCAGAACGTTAAAAATTGTTTTAAAGTTTAATGTGCAAGTTGCCTGGGGCAGATGGGGGTGGCAGCTGACAGATGACCCAGGGGCAGCTATTAAAATAAGTAATCACATGAATTTATTTCATTTATTTTAACCAATTATATTGCTGCTTCTCGTGAGAGAGTCCATGATGTCTAGGATAAAAAAGAGTAAGGACAAATGCTAAAGTAATAAACAAGATACAAAAAGTAAACAAATGTGCTTGCTGAACAGACTCACGCACAATCAAATAATACTTTGGGCAGGAAACACAACTTAAGAGATGCCAAATTTACAATGTCTTCAGAACCTGCTTTTTGCATCAGTTCTGCTTGAGAAGGTATTATTATATCAGTAATGTGCCTCTGAGCATGCACAGAGTGCTTTCAGTATTTGGTTAAATGGCTCAGCAGTCAAATGGCAGCATATGAAGAATTAGCTTCTTCCCCTTTCGGTCCACCGGCCTAAAGAGCAATAGAAATGTGGCTTTTAAATGGGGTGTGTGATGAGTCCCGTTCTAAAAAATCTATAAATTTCTATGAATTTCTAAAAAATCTACGAATTTCTCTTTTAATGCATGTCCCACTGAATTTAGGGTGTTTATTCCCAAGTAAATATGCCTTAGGTTACAATCCTACAACTTTCTGAGAGTAAACCCTTCTAAATTCAGTGGGCCTTATTTTGGTTGAAAGATTAATAATAATAATAATAATAATAATAATAATAATAATAATAATAAATGCTGAATGCCTCCATGATTTCGTTCAAAGCAGCTTCTCACACATGAGGCCAAGAGCTGTGCTGGACTACAACTTCTATCATAGCCAATAATGGCTGGGGATGATGGCCACTGCAGTCCAACACACTATTTTCCCTTTCTGCCTTCTAGCAACTTCAGATTTGTTTCCTTTTACCACCAAAGCAGATTTCCCCCATTGTTGTTCCCCCTCGCCTGCCAAAAGACAAATCTCTCCCTTTGTCTGCACAGCTTTTGAGTCTCCAAATATTTAGGAGTGCCTTTCAGTCTGGATGTAAACATTTCACTCATATTAAAATCAACCAGCAACCCATCAGCCCTGTTTAAATTTTAAAGGCCTGATTTTGGGGACAGCTACAGTTCGGGAGCTGAGGATAGTGTTGTGAAAAGGGGAGAGTTTTAGAAAAGGGGGGGGGGGGCAGGCAGGAATTAGGAGCCGTAGATTCCCAGGACTGAGAAGATGATAAGATGGTCTGGATTCAGCTGTGGCTTGCTGTTTGTGGAATATATTCAAAGGACATCATGAACCCAGAATATTGAATCAATCACAGTTTTGTTTTCAAAATATGTCAAATCAAGACAAATATAAGAGGAAAGAAATGCAGACATTAATGCAGACAAATTGCTCTTAGAAAAATGGGGCGGGGGGGCAGAGGGGAGATGCTACTGGTGCCTTCAGATGTTTGGAGAAGTTACTCTGGATGATGCTTGGCTCCAAATTATTCTTGACCATTCTTTCAGCCTAACCCTTCCCCCACCCCCGAGTGTATTGCTTCTTCGTGTTGGGCATGGTTTATTCACTCTCAAGGAAACAATCATAGAGTCATAATATTAGTGGGATTTTTTTGGGGGGGGGTCATCTAACTCAACTCTTGTTCAGCGAAGAAGTGCTGCAGCTATAGCAAGGATATGCAACCTGCCAGGTTCATGTGGCTTTTAGGCCCTTTTTAAGGTCCTCCAGGGTCTCCCAAGAGTCTGCTGTCAAAAGTTGCCAGAGAAATGATTTTTAGCAATGTAGT
This sequence comes from Candoia aspera, assembly GCF_035149785.1. NCBI lineage: Eukaryota > Metazoa > Chordata > Lepidosauria > Squamata > Candoiidae > Candoia > Candoia aspera. The sequence continues at coordinate 332,128,512 of NC_086153.1, forward strand.
TTCTAATGGCTCCATCTGTCTATCAGGGGTGTCCACAGGGAGTGGTAAAAAAGTCAAAATGGCAGCCACACCAGTGAGATCAAAGCTCTGCCCATTTTTTATGTGTGTGTGACTGTTTTAGTCCCCATCTTGCCTTTTTTTTTACTACAACCTGCTGATGCCCCTGCTATGTATTTTCCTTCCTTCCTTCCTTCCTTCCTTCCTTCCTTCCTTCCTTCCTTCTTTCCTTCCACCTAGCTACTGTATCTACTAATCTATCTACCTCTTGCCATCCATCCATCCATCCATCCATCCATCCCCCCACCTGCCCATCTGTCTGTCTGTCCATCCATCCATCCATCCATCCATCCCCCCACCTGCCCGTCTGTCTGTCTGTCTATCTATCCATCAACTCACCCATCCACCCACCCACCCACCTGCCCATCTATCTATCTATCTAGCTGTCCGTCCGTCCATCCATCCATCCATCCACCTGCCCATCTGTCTGTCTATCCATCCCTCCATCTGCCCATCTGTCTGTCTATCCATCCATCCATCTGCCCATCTGTCTGTCTGTCCGTCCATCTGTCCGTCCATCCATCCATCCATCCATCCACCTGCCTATCTATCTATCTATCTATCTATCTATCTATCTATCTATCTATCTATCTATCTATCTATCTATCTCTCCATCCATCCATCCATCCATCCATCCATCCATCCTTCACTCTATCTGTCCATCCATCCACCTGCCCACCCCCCCCCACCTATTTATTTATCTACATCCATCCATCCGCCTACCTATTTATCCATCCATCCATCCATCCATCATCAAATCCTAGAGTTGGACAGAGTTACTTAGCCCATGGAGGCCAACTTCTGCTCAGTGAGAGAAAAAAAATAACTTTATTATGGTCATTAATCAGTACAAGGGAATTGGTGTTTAAATATCCAAAACTAGATTAACAATATCAGGGTGAGTAGGAAATGTACATACAAACAAAGAGTTTTGGCTAAAAGACAATATTAAATAAAAAAATACTAAGATGCTTGCTGAGGCGACAAAAGAGATTAAAATTAGCAATCCGGGTAGTATAAACTTTAAAATAGCAACATAAAATACGAATACAAAAAATACTGGTAGATAAAAAAATAAAATTATCCAAAAGGGATTTGAGGATTATGAACTTCTCTTACAGACCCGTCAAACCTGAGAAGAATGTAGTACAATAACTGACATGGCATGTATACACCAAAGCATTAAAAAAAAGGATTTTAAAAATAACTAATGGTTAACGCTGAGCTAAGCCATCTCTTGCTATCCATCCTCAGGCAGGTTCAGTTGCTCTTCATTATTCTTTGCCTGATTTTGCATGCTGCCACACAAAACCTGGCAACCTTGTGTGTTCTTTCAAGATTGATGTTGGAAAGTAGAAATTGCTTATACAGTACTGTTGATTGGTGAATCCTGTTCTGTTGGTCAGGAGCTCAGTGAGAGAATCCAGATCAAAGCACCCCCACATGATGGCTGCTTAAGCCTCTGCTTAATTTATTTATTTTTATTTATTTATTAAACAAATGTGTAAGGCCACCCAACCCACACACGGTGACTCTGGACGGCTTACAGATTGATTGATTGATTGATTGATTAATTACTTTCTAGATAATTCACTGCACTGGCGAACAGATTAAAAGAAATGCCGATCTTAATGTTCTTTTTGTTTTACCCCCCCACCAACTCTTGCCCCAGCATCCCAGACCATTCAGCTCCACCCCCTCCAAAGACTGCAGTGCCACTGCCAGACTCCCCGCAGCTCCCAAAATCAAAGTCACCCATCAAAGTAAAGTGGGTGGCTGTATATATTGAATGTAATGTAATATGAAAGAAGATTTATATGATCAGAAATGTCAGTGTGTATAACACTCTGCCACCATTACTTAACTTTCCCCCCATTAAAACCATTAATATCCATCCCTCTTGCTCATCCCCAGCTAATGAAGTTCGGATTGCTGTCTGCACTTGGGAGAAGTAGCTGCAGACAGGCAGAAAAACTTCCCATCCCACTTCCCTCATACATTCACTCACTCACTCACTCACTCACTCACTCACAACTTTACTCACAAGCATCCAAGCTGCGATTCCAGCTGCCTGTAATAATTTAGCCACCCCCTGGTGTTTTCAAGGATGTCCAGAGGCAGCCTCACCCTAACCAGGCCCTTCCTACAAAAGCAAACTCTAAGACAGGGTGGGGAGGTGTGCAGGAGAAAAGGAGATAAGCAAACGACAAGCAGACAGGGAAGCGGAGGTGACGTCTGGAGACTGGCAGCTATTACAAGCAGCAGGAGGACTGTCAGCCAACTGCCAGGACCACGAGCTATGGTGAGCCACATATCTTTGTGGGGGTCCTGCCTGGAGCTTTGCCAGGAGCTTGGTAGCAACTACCTTGGAACAACCAACTAGGGTAAGAACTTTTGGAAGGAGGCAAAGGTTGTATGCCACTTTGTAGACTTTGAGACTTTTGCTTGAACCGTTAAAGGACTGAGTATCAAAGTCATATTTACATGGCAGCATCACCTTGCAAGTCCCAGAAGTGTAGCAAGCAATAGTTTGTGGTTGGGGAAGGTGTGTGCTGTAATAAAGCATTCTGCATAGCTCAACTCAGTTATGCTGTGGTATGTCCAATCTTTAGAAAGCAAAGAACCCTCACATGTCTCCCAAAAGAACATCCCTTTTTTTTCCCCAAATCCAAGTCAATCTTTCCACTCTTTTGTGAAAATGAAAATCTCTATCTCCATACAGCGAGCCGGGCTAAAATAGGAGCTGTAATTCAGCATATTAGAAAGCCAGCAGAGCAGCCCTTTGGATGTTGATTAAGATGGATGACTTTAAGCAAAACTTTGAATAACAGCAGCAGTCGCCCCAAAAGTGTTGTCGTGGGGTGGGGTGGGGGGATTGAACTTGGCTGTCCGTACAAACAGTGTCTTCCTGGAGGAGGAAAATTGCATCTGCTTCTGAAGGCAAAGAGATCTTAATTATGTATTTCCGGAATAATTTGGATTGAGTGTGAGCTGTTGGGGAGGGGGACAGATTTTTTAATCCTACATGTTTCATTTGCTTTTTCCATCTTTCCTGATCGCAGACAATCCATTAAGGAGAGAAAGATGGGACGAAAGGTATTACAGCTGCTCAGTTTCTCTTGTCTTGAGGTGCTGGAGGCCTCCAAGGCCTCCTCTTTGCACATTCCAGGTCTTCCTGACAATTAGCTACTCTTATGGAAACATCATCCAATTTTCTAAACACTGCAATCACCCAAACAGCTGGTAAAGCAGTACTGCAGAAATTGTGATCCCAGGACTGTGTGTGACTTTGCAAAGCCTTGAATTTGGCCTCAGAGACCTCTGAAAGGAAGGATTAAATCATCATGCTGAATGTATTAAAAGAGCAAGGTGTTAAATTCCTGAATGGAAAGTAACCACATTTAACTATATTTAATTTTAGTTAAACATAGGAAATATAAACAGGTTTCATTCTTACTATGAACCCATCCACTGCTTTCCGAAGAGGGGCCACTGGGGGCAAAGGCTAAGAGCAACCCTCACACCAGAAAAAGTTGTGCATCCAGATATCAAAAGCCTTGTTCCCCCTGGGTTTGCCATTTTGCCACCAACCTCAAATATTTGCATGAGGTCTGGCACAAATAGCCACTTTCTCTACTCAACATGGGCATCTACCCCAGTGTTTCTCAACCTTGGCAACTTTAAGATGTGTGGACTTCAGCTCCCAGAATTCCCCAGCCAGCATAGCCGCTGCTGAGAATTCTGGAAGCTGAAGTCCACACATCTTAAAGTTGCCAAGGTTGAGAAATCCTGATATGCTCTGTCTGTGTGCGTGTAGCATTGCAAGTGAAGCCCAGGGATAGAAAAGGGAACAGGCTTTGATTGTGACACCGTAATCACTATCTTGCAGATTTTCACACACGTATACCCCTGCAGACACTGCGTCAAATCAGGGTGAAGAGGAGGCCTGGGCATGCTTTAAAAAGGGTTGCTTTGGACCTCATGCAAATGCAGCATTGATCGACCATTCATTGAAGCAGACCAGATTTTGTCAACCTTTGTGGTACCTGTGCCTCATAAAGTGTGACCTGCTAATGGTAAAGACAGTACCAACCAGTTTTGGCACATTTGGGCCAGTGTGCTCCAAATACAACCAAGCTCACTTTTTTCACAAGCATCCTCACGCTGCAGGATATTTAATCTAGAGGAAATCTTTGCAAGATAGCGCTCCGTTGCCTATGTTCCACCGATTCAGAGGTATGAGTAAGCTATTTTATATACTCTTGAGATACTAATCTTTAAAGTTAAGGCAACTTTTTTGGCGGTCCCACTTTTTTTTTCAGGGTTGCACAGAAGCTTGAAAGAAATCAGGCTGCTTTAATGAATTGCAAGGAGATCCTATGCTCCTGCATGGTCCAAAGCACCTCATTCCTTCTGAATCATTTCCTAAGTATACATAGCCCTAGTGCTGAAAAGCAGCCTGGGTTATTTGATGCATGTTGCAGAAAACTGCACAGAAACCTCTCCTTTTCTCTGGCAGTAAGAACAAAGTAAAGGCCGATTTGTTTTCCTCTTGTGACACCCCAAATCTTTGCTGCTTTATGCGATCCACTTGTTGACCCTGCCTTTTCCTGCAGACTTGATCACACACGGTACACGCAGAGGGTCTCCGTTGAGTCTCCAGTCTGCAGTGCAGAGTTTAGCTGATCTTATGAACGAGGTTTATTTTTGAGAGAACCCTCTGTGTAACTCAATGTGCTTTGCCTTGTCTCACACTCACACCCATGCACTCCCCCCTGCCCTGCAATTGCATCCTTCCTGTGATGTGGCTGACTGCGTCACAAGCCTTTCCCATGACCGAGGAAATTGAAATGATGCCATTTCCAAAGCTGAAGGAGATAAGACATGGTAAACTTCTGAGCCCAAAAGCTTCCTCCCCTGGAAGTGAATTCCTGCTCTTTTGCCTCCATGACTTCCAGACTTTTGAAAGTTTACACAATCTGGAAATTTAAGTCAGAGTTGCAACATTGATTGAGCAGAGTGCTGGATTAGATTAAGAGGTAGAAAGTCATCCATTTTACAACATCCCCTTGGATAATCAAGTCACAGTGAACTGAAATACATGTACATAAAGACCTGGAGGATGGCATACACTACCTTTTAAACACATCCATTTTGATGTGTTCAAAAGTATACAGGGGAGATCAAATGGGTGTGTATGCAAAAATTGCAGATTGAACAAAATAGTAGATATTAAATTAGAGCTGGTTTGATTGGGTCTGATTTTAATCCCCCAGATTAACAAGTAAGACTTTAATTCCCCAAATTAATAAGTAAGTACAGAAAATAAAGAATCAATATTTCATTCATTTAATTTTCATCCCCCACCCATTTTAAAACATTGTTGCATGTTGTCCTGCGCCTTTGGCAGTGCCGTCCCGATGGGCAGTTCAAAGGCTGATGCTGCTTTTAGCCCAACAAGCTAAGCATCACGCCAATTAATAAATAAACTTGGGTTTACAAAGCACAGTGCCTTTGTTCACCCAGCATTGTAAGCCCAAGCCAAGCTAAAAACTGAGTATGTTATAGGAAAGGTGGAGGGTATGGCATTGCAAGTGAATGCTGGGGGTAGAAGAGGGGCCAGGCTTTGACTGTGACACCATCTTGCAGATTTTTGCACACACACACCCCTGCAGACATGCATCAAATCAGGGTGAGGAGAAGAGCTGGGCAAGTTTTAAAAAGTATTCAGAAGGGTTGCTTTGGACCTCACACAAATGTGGCATCAATCGACCATTCACTGAAGCAGACCAAATTTTGTCAATCTTTGTGGTACCCTTGCCCCATAAAGTGTGACTTACCAATGGTAAAGACAGTACCAATCAGTTTTGGCACATTTGGGCTAGTATGCTCCAAATGCAACCAAGCTCACTTTTTTGAGCTTTTTTTGAGGGAAGCTGTGTGCCAAGGATGCTTTGAAAGCTGCTTGGTGAAGCACACCAGCCCTGGCAGAGCATCTGGATGGGCACAGAAACCTCTTCCAGCGATTGAAAGTAACTAAAGGCTGTCTCAGAAGCGACAGAAATGGTGTCTGTGGGGAAAACTGCACACACTGCCCAGGTCTCAAATGTGAATGTAGTCAGTGGGATGGGGTGGGGAGTTATCAGAGAAGGCTGAAGAAGGGATAATACAAAGGAAGATACAGCCAGGATAAATGGGGAGGACCAGCAAGTGCCCTTGACTATTATGGGCTGGCAAGGGCAGCGATGCCATCCCCGCCCCCCTGCAATTTCTTCCTCAAATGGTTCCTTTCCAAGATCCATTATCATTTCTGTGGCTCAAGCAGAATCTCTTCCGCCTCTCAACATTCCTTCCTAATGAACCACTGCAATCATTACTCACTTAATCAACAATAACTACATTGGAATTGTTTGTATTATTCAGACATATTCTTTGGTTTATTGTGCATGTGGCTTGGAGGATCAAGTGGAAAGGAGATACATAAATGTTAATGAAGAAGAAAATAATTGTGTTCCCAGAATCCGGGGAGATGACAAAATGTTTCGCGTAGTGCATGATCGATGGCAGAGTGAGGAAACAGGAACCCCCCCCCCCCCAGCTTACCCCCAGTCCCAAGTCCCTTCCTTGCACTACTGCTGAAACAATTAGTGTGATTTTTCACCATTTTGTAGCAGGAAATCCATGGAAACTATAGTGTGAAGTCAGTCACCAGGAGTCAGAACTGACTGGAAGACACATTTTCCTACAGTATGATCAGGAAAGTTTTAAAAAGAAACAACTGCCCCAAAAAACAAAGAAAAAATCACACTATTACTCCATTTGTTGTGGTCCTTGGCCCTCCCCTCCCCCAATGTTAAGGGCCCCAGCCACCAAAACTATGCCCAGCCCTGATGGGCTTTGTTGTACCAAGAAGTGGTGACAGGTACTGGCTCTGGGGAAGATCAAGCAAATGTATAGAATAGGGCGCCGTGCACCAACCGCAATGGTTGTGGTAGCTAAGATGAACCTCCAGGTTCAAAGGCAGTCTACCTATGAGTATCGATTCCTGAACGAAGAAAGCCAGCAGAGGAAGAAGTCTCTTGGCTTTGAACTTATTTGTTGGTTTCTCAGAAGCCACATGCATGGCTATTGTGCAGATTAGCTGGTTCCATGACCCAATCCATCAGGGCCTTTTTTATGGGAGACATTTCTGTCAATGCCTGTTAAATCCCAGTCATTTAAGGTTCTCCAGCAATCTGTCCCCATTTATGAGCTGCTGGATGGCAAACAACAGAAGAAAGTCAGAAGGGATCTTCCGGTTTTATTTGGAGAAAAATGTTATGCAGCATCTTGTCCAGTCTCCAGTATTGTTGAAAGCTGAAACCATTTCTATGACATTGTTCATCTTAAGGCCTGTTTTTCATTATTTCTGCTGTAGCAACCTCTGTTTAATTTTGGCTCTTGCTTGATTTTGCTATTCATCCCACTTGGTTTCTTTTGGTTTTGTAGCTCATGGCTTTTGCCTGTTTTCACCCCAGTTTTGCCAGACCACTGTTTCTGATGTTTGCTGATCTCTAATAAATAAACCTCAAGCTATATTTTGCGCTAGCTGAACTGAATGACGTGTCACTCTAGGAATAGACTAGTGTGCTGCGTGCTTATTCGACTGGAAATGACCCACTGCAATTTTCCAACAGGCGTCAGTTGGGGGGAAAAGAATCTACTGGTTGAATCAAAGATGGAGCCCACAAAGGTTGTGAAATAACTTATTGTTAGGGAAGGGGAGAGATTTTAAGCTTTTTTTTTTGGTAGCCACATTACAAGGTCATTGCTGAGTTTTGTTCCCAGTCCAGGCTGGTCTGTTTGCAAAGGAAAACAACAAATTCCTTACATTCAGCAAATACAGAAAGGCTCTCAGGGCTGAGGGTGGGTTGTGTTGGGAGTGGGGTGTCTCTTTCCATCTAACTATTCCTATGGTGGGTGGGATACAGGACTGGATGGGAAAGGGAAAAGCAGATGTTCTCCAAACAGTTGAATGTCCTTGCTTGATTTATTAACCAGTCCTGGCTTGTTTTATATAATCATCTGCCTGCGAGTGTATTAGGAGGGGGCATTTCTCAGAGGGGACCCTGCTGGAATTCTTTTGCCATGAGTGACAGATGAGGCTGGTGGTGCTGGTGGGAAGGCCATGAAACTGGCCGATAAACCTTGGCCTAGCCTCCGATCCGGAACATCGCTGGAAGTCTCTTTATGCCTCTGGAGGCCACATTTTTGATAAGAAGGATTCCAAGATCTGGCTGCGACTTCTCCAACTTGATGGCTGTAGGGCATTTTCTAGAGAACCGGCCTTTTATGGAATCTGTTTGTTTGTTTGTTTGTTTTTGTGAGGAGGAGAAGCTAGGAAAAGGAGGGCTCCCACCAATATTTCCTTAAAAACAGCCTCCCTCAGCCTGATGTTCTCCAGATGCATTGGGCCAGCACCTTTGTTTCAGAATTTGCAGCCAGGTTCCACATCTGGAAGGGAGGATTTTCTAGAGTTAACTAGGCTTTTGGATAGTGGCTATGTTCACACACCATGCTGAGCCAGATTATTTGAAATCCTACCAGCTACATGTGCACAGACTTCTGAAGCTCGTTAGTTTTAACCTTGGTCAATATTTTGTAGCTTTCTATGTTGAAGAAACCCAGCCCCCTTGATAAGTTCATGATTCATTGAATTGTATTATAGTATATTGTATTTTCACTCAGAAAATGGACTAATTCAGTGCACAGGCAATGTATTTACCACTGAGCCACCATGCTAATTCCTGACCTGTTCCAGCCTGATTCCACCCTCAATAAGATATAGGGCTTTAAAATATAGTATCCAACCTCTTTTGATCAAGGGTTGCAGATGTGAATTATGGACTGTGCTGAGGGCGCTGTGGGTGGCCACAGCAGTAAGGAAAGTTAGTCTTGTCCAAGCAGCGACAAGCAGAGGAAATGTTGCATCAGTCTGTAAGGTATAGAAAAATACAATTTGTAAATAAGCAAGATCTATATAAACATATAAGGCAGTATCATATAGATCTTGGTTGGAGGAGATCTTAAGGTGTAAATACTAATAATAGTTAATAGCAAAGTTTAAGCTAGTAACACAATGTTAAATAATTAAACTAACACGAAGACAGAAAGAGACAGTTAACACAGGTAAAGATTTAAATGTGTAAAAGCCTTGGGATAATGAGGTGAAAACTGGCAGGCTTTCAAGAGAGAACAAAGGGAAAAGATGGGCCTCTTTGTGAGTAGCTTAACAGAAAGAGAGAGACGGTGGGACCCTATGCCATTAGCACTATGCAATCAACATCAGGATGACCTCCCCATGAATTAGGGTAGGATGTGCCAAAAGAATGCAAGGGAGGAAAGAGCAGGCAGGGGCCTCCACTGGGAACAAGGAGATAAGGTTTGGTGAAAATAAGGGTAAGAGGGATGAGGCGGTCGGAAGATTGTGCGTCTGAGTGCCCAGCCAATGGGTAAACAGGCCAGAAAGGGGAGGGGGGAGGCTGGACAGGGAAAGGTATAAGAAAGTGTGTATTTGTAATTTTGGGTGTGGCATCTCTTCCTTCGATCAGACTCTGCGTAGCCTGGTCGAGGTGCCCACCGTGCTTTGCAAACCGCTCAATAAAGTAAGTTCCTTTTCAGAACTCTCTGGTCCAGTTCTCGTGATTTTCATATCCAACAAGTCCTGATGCCACAAACTGTGTGCATGTGTTTTAAAAGTTACCACCAACACTTGGAATCTAAAAACATCTTCAAGCCATCAGTGATTAGTCTCTAGGCTCATGTTTAACTAGCTGTCTAACAAACAACTAGAGACCAAGAGCAATTAGTCTCTAGTTGTTAAACACATGCCTAGGGTATAGCCTGCCGTGGGGAAATACTGGAGCAAAACTGGCTGCAAACCCCTCCTTTAAAACTTGAACTGGGGGGGCTGTTTCGCAAAACGGTTCATGGTCAGCCTGCAGCATTTCCAGCTGTTCGTGGGAAGAGGAAGAGGAAGAGGAGGAGGAGGAAGAGGAAGAGGAAGAAGCAGCTGTTTCCTATTCTCCTGTTTAAAGCAACCCTTTATGTGGAACCATGAAGACTGAAATTATACTTTATATGTAGGGGAAAGAATATAATGTTGTGGTTGGATGCAAAAGATCTCCCATTCAGTAGCCAGCATCTCTGGATAAGGCTTAGAAAAACTTCATCTGCATCTCTACAGCACCACTGTCGCTCTGCACAGACCACGCATAATGAAACCTGCAGACCTAAGATTGCATGTGGTCTCGGCTTAAAATCCCTTACTGCGATTTCAGATCACCTCTAACCTCTGCTACCAAATTATTATTTTAATAGAGCAGAAGTATAACAAATATGGAGAGCAACCATACTAAGGAATTTAATTAAAATGAACTTTTAAATTCCATTTAGATGTCAATAATTCAGTGTTAGATTTCATGCTGATCTCACTCAGTTTTGATATGCAGGTCCCAACATGCCCTTAAAAGCCCAATGGGTGATCCCCTCCACCCACTGCTCCCCCCACACACACCGCCAAAAGTTCTGCATCTCTGTGTAGACAGTACTGTATTTGGTAAAATACATTTTCCAGCAAGGGAGCAACACATGTAAAAAAGGGCAGGACTCTATGTAGTCACAGCACCATCTTAACATTTTTAACCCCCTGGCCTCCAGCGTGCCTACAACTGACTTGCCTATATATTCTTTATGATAGAATAAAAAGTACACCACCTGCTTTTCCTCTTTCCCATTTACAGTTAAATCCATGATTCACCCAGCTGAAAGGATCTCTCACACATAATAAAACTGGGAACAGTCTTGAATTCCCAGAAGATGGCTGCTGCTGATAAAAATATCAGTCTGGAGCAGGGTTTCTCCACCAGGGTTCCGTGGCACCCTCGGGTTCCACAAGGGGTCACCAGGGGTTCCCTGGAAGATCAAGTTTTATTTAAAAAAATATTTCAAATTCAGGCAACTTCACATTAAAGAGGTAAGTTTCATTCTTTAGGTTTGGTTTAAGAACACTGTTAATGCCTATAGACAGGCCTACTGTCATGAGTAAGGATGGCGAGCAGGGGGCTCCCTTCCAGACTGTTAAGCGCATGCGTAGCACTGAGGAATTGGTGAGCCATTCCAAGAGGCACAGATTGGGACCGCCTTAACCTGCGGGGTTTATATGGCTGGGTTTTTCCCACACTTCTTCAGTTTGTTAGGATTACTGTTATGTATTAGCAATAAAACATTAGAGACCAATTCCCTGTCTCAGAGTGTTTCCTGGGAGTCAGGACACCTACCCATGAAACAGATATACTAATTTTGTAACTTCTGGCCTATATTTGAGCCTGAATGTGCAGGGGTTTCTCAAGGCCTGAAAAATATTTTAAGGGTTCCTCCGGGGTCAAAAGGTTGTAGAAGGCTGGTTTAGAGATTCCTGGACTGGTGTTCCATGGTTTCAGTATGCATCTCCTCATTTTCACTTTCCTAAAAAAATGTGGATCTGAAAGAACAGGCTGGAGGAAAGCAGATTGTTGCAAATGAAAAGGCCGTAGAGTAGAAAAAGGGCTTTCCCCCAACTGCTAGTCCAACTATCCCACCCATCCTTGAGCCAGCAGAAAATTATGCCGGCCATGAAATTTTCCATGCTGAAATTTGCTGTTCCCTCTCCTGAACCTGTTGCCTCTTTTCAAAGTGATTGTGGTCCTCTGACTTCCCTCGGAGGTAGTGGATGACAAAGCCTAACAGATTTTATATACCTGCAGGTTGTCAACAACAGAGTCTCTGGAACAAGGCTACTTTAACACCAGCACAGCTCTGCCCATTGGGGTAGGATGGGGTGTCAAACAGCCAGTGCAGTGTGAAACCCAAACCCCATTCCTTTGGTGTGCGCATGTACATAGGGGCGAGGCTTGGATCACAAGGATGCATCTGTCATCTTATTCTTTTGTCCCACCTGCAGACGGCCCTGCTCTGGTATAGGAAGGATGACTTAAATCTACCTCATTCATACTCTGGGGATGAAAGGAAGGTAATATCATGGGATGTGGCAGAAAACAGAGTTTGCCAGCTCCTGTTTGTGCTGTACTTTGGGACAAGGACCAAAATCTTTTCAATGGCCCATCTCAATTATGAAAGAACCAATGATTTGAGATGCTGGCCCTCTTTTGGTGGTGGTGAGGCTCTTAACTACCCATTTAGCAGCTGAAGCAAAGAGTACAAGCTGTTCCCTTGTGAAGCTGGCAGCCATGACCTAGATGGACATCGTTCCATTAATATTTGTGGGCTATTTTTAAGTTCGTGGGAAGATTTACAGCATCAGTGCCAAGTAACCCAATGGAGTCCCTATGAATCATTATAGTCACAAAATTGCAGAACCGGATCAAACTTCCAGGATAGTTTACATCAGGGTGGGCAGATAGAATGCCCCAGGCCATATGTAGCTTCCATGTCCCATTTTTGCCATCCTTGGTGCCTTCCCAAAACTATGCTGCTGAAATGCAGTGAGAAACCACTGAATTACAGCCACCCAAATTTCCACTTAAAAGAAAAAAAGCACTATAGAAGCATTAAGCTTCCTAGAGATTCAGCATACAAAGTCCGAAGACTTGAAAATGTGGGTGACAGTTGTGTTCCTGTTCCCTTAGGTATCAACACTGAATGACTGCTATGCCCTACTTGGCCTTCCTCAGCTGAAAACATGTAATAATGAAATGTTGCCCTTGCATTCACAGTATATGTACGTCTGGGGCTGGGCAGTATCGCAGCCGAAACTCTCCCCACGACCCGAGTTCGATCCCAGCGGAAGCTGGATTCTCAGGTAGCCGGCTCAGGTCAACTCAGCCTTCCATCCTTCCGAGGTCGGTAAAATGAGTACCCAGCTTGCTGGGGAAGGTGATGACTGGGGAAGGCAATGGCAAACCACCCCGCTATAGTCTGCCAAGAAAACGTCACGAAAGCGGCATCCCCCCAAAGGGTCAGACATGACTTGGTGCTTGCACAGGGGACCTTTCACCTTTCACAGTCCTCGCTTAACAACCATAATAGGGACCGGAATTTCAGTTGCTAAGCAAAGCGGTCATTAAGCAAATCCGACCCAATTTTACGACCTTTTTGTGGCAGTCGTTAAGTGAACATGCGGTCATTAAGTGAATCACATGGTTCCCCTGCATGTCAGAAGCCAGCTGGGAAGGTCGAAAATGGTGATCACATGACCATGGGATGCTGCGACGGTCATAAATCGAACTGGTTGCCAAGCACCCAAATCATGATTGTGTGACTGTGGGGACGCTGCGATGGTTGTAAGACAGAGGACAGGTTGTAAGTTGATCTTTTCAGCACCCTAAGTCCAAACCATCACTAAACAAATGGTTGTTAAGCTGTATCTATATCAGTATCTATCTTCTATATCAATTGCCTTTTTAAAAAAATAAAACTGAACAAAAAAGGAAGGAAGGAAGGAAGGAGAGAGAGAGAGAAAGAAGTCTATATGTATCTGTATATAAAATAATTTTGAGTTTTTTACACAACAGTTTCAATATAGTAAAGGATTGTTATATTTCATTTATTATGTAAGCCCTGAAAATAAATAAACACAAAAATGGTAATTGTCCTTACATAATCTACATCTGAAAGCAACTTGTTCAAGTCTTTAAATTTATAAGTTTATCTTTCCAGTGTTGACATCTGTTAGCATTAAGAAGGGCACAGAGAATCCATTTCCACTGCCCACCCAATGGTATATTGTTGGAGAGAACAACACCCCTCCCAACACAAGCAGGGCAAGCCATGGTATATAAACTGAGAGCAAGGCCCACTCCCACTTTGCACTGAAGATGTTGCCTAGTCTGGCAATGAAACGTCTGCAAGAAAACAACAAGGCTCAGAGAGCATCAAGGACTCCACGGTATATTGTTTGAAAGAAAAATAGTAAACCTTGTCTTAAGGTTGAATATATAGCATATACTTCTTCCCAGAACATAATAACTTTAAGACTTTGCAAATAATAATAATAATAATAATAATAATAATAATAATGCATTATTCTCATTGCATGTCCAACAACACAGTGCAGTAGTAACTCATGCCTTTCCTACGCAAACGTACTGTGGTCAAATATGCATTCACAACATATGATGCCCGTATTTGGTAAATATCAATTGTTTAAAACTCAAACCTAAGAAAGCTCACCATTTCCAAAGGCAAGCTGCTGTGTCGTTAAACAGCTCTTACTATTAGGCCCTTCTTCCTATTCTTTAGGTTAAATCCTTTGTCTAATCCAGGGCTTCTCAACCTTGGCAATTTTAAGACATGTGGATTTCAACTCCCAGAATTCCCCAGCCAGCATATGAGGAACATTGAGAAGCATGAGAAACATTGGTCTAATAATTTAACTCATTGGTTTGGGGTTGTATTCTCTGAAACAGCAGAAGAAAAAACTTTTTAAGCCTCTATTTTGACAGCCCTTCAAAGTTTTGAGAATGACTGTTGCACTCCCTCTTATTATTTCCTCTCAGCTGGGGAATTCTGGGAATTGAAGTCCACACATCATAAAGTTGCCAAGGTTGAAAAACACTGTCTTAGAGCATAAAAAAAGATCCATAGCTGCAAATCATCTTAAATGAAGCAGGAAAAAAGCATAAATCAAGCTGGAAAAAAAAGTGCTCTTAAAACATGTTATAAATATCATTTTAAAATCCCAAACCAGATTCTAAGGATGAATCAGTGGATGGTATTTTTTAAAATTGTGCAATAACTATGCCTCCCTGCCATAACATTTACCACTAACTCTGCCTCATTCATATAACCTTTGTGGGGTATTTGTAAGCCCCCTGTGTTTTATGTTGCTCTTTCTGTGCTTTTTCTGAACACCAAATAGGAGAGCAGAAGGAAATAACTGATAGCACCAGGAGCTGTCCATCTGGACATAATGTATGGAAACCCACGTCTCCAGCACTATACAGCAATTTTTGCAAGACCCCATGCTTTTTTGCCTTCTTTGAAAGATTATCATCAGCCTCTAAGATACATATACATTTCCCTTCAGCTTACAGTATATACTTCCCTTTTAGTATTCTGCAAAATGAGTTGTGGGTAATGGTTTAGGAAGAGTCTAGAGATGGAGGTTTTTTTTGGTGTGCTGGCAACCAGGCTAAATTCTTTCAGAAGCCCACTGATCCTAGATGTTGACATCTTTTCAAATCAGCCCGTGATGTTCTTCCAAGCATCTTAGTTCAAGTCAGAAAGAGGAATACAATTAGTTAGGATTTTGCCCTGTCTTCTAGGTTTCGGCTGTATATCCAGCAAAACCAAAGCTGCTGTGGTGGGCTAGGTTGGGCTGTGGGGAATAGTTCATGACCCAGTCCTATGAACCAGAAAACCAATGGAAACCAGAAAATAAGTGGAAAGGTGGAAAGAGCCAGGTGGATGGCTTCGAGATGGGGAGATTTAAAGAGAGAAATGCTAGCAGATTGTAAGTATCTGAGGGAGGGTCTTTGTTCTCTCATTCACACACCCCTGCAGGGACTTCTGAGACACTACACAGAACACGTCTCAGTTTGCATTATTCTTCCAAATATTGGACTTTAAGTGGCATGATGGGGACCACTATCTGAAAAAAAAGGAGTCAGGGTTCAAATGGAAAATGAAAATTGATGTAATTTGCATTTAATTATAAGTTTAATTGAGCCAGTTTGGTGTAGTGGTTAAGGCATCAGGCTTGAAACTGGGAGACTGTGAGTTCTAGTCCCACCTTAGGTACAAAGCCAGTTGGGTGACCCTGGGCCAGTCACTCTCTCTAAGCCCTAGGAAGCAGGCAATGGCAAACCACTTCTGAAAACTTGCCAAGAAAACTGCAGGGACTTGCCCAGGCAGTCCCTGAGAATTGGACCCAACTGAATGGATAAAAAAATAATAATGTATAATTACTATAATGTGATTCCTTCCTAGTCATATAGTGAATGATTGCCCCTATCTTTCACAGTTTTACAAAAAAAAAAACTTCTGGGGGTTTCTGGACTTGCAACCAAGTCCATACACAGCTCCAAAGCTTCAGACTGTGTCCCTGATTGAAAATTTGGTTGCATATTTTCCAAATCTCTTGACTAACCTGTCCTTATTTGAAACAGCCCTTTTCTTCTCCTTTGGAGATATCTGGCTAAAATGGCATGAGAGTGCCTGGAGGCCTGTTCTTCCAGGATTTGTGACTTCCCTGAATCTTTATTACTATGGCTGTTGTTATAATGATTTTGTCTGACAGATCCTAGGGACAGTATGTTCTCCTAGGAGCTTATCATCTAGAAAGTGAAACAAAGAGGGAAAACAGAAATGAAACAGGAAAGAAAGTACAGGCTATCCATTACCAAATTCCAAATAATAACAGTTCAAATAACAATTCATTAAAATATGTATATGCATTCACTAAAATACACTTCATTAAAATAAACTGTAATAGCAGCACTTGGAGTGGTTAAAACTTCTTAAGCAGCATAGAAATTGGAAGAATCAAGGATATCTTGGAGTGGGGAGGTGAAGGCCTCTCCTCTGAGGCCTCTATCTTATGGAGTGACCCCATTTGGAAGAAAGTGTATAAGTTCATTGCAAGCTAAGAAAATTCCTCCTAGGTCAGGTCATCAATCCAGTATTCTGTGTCACGCTGTGGCCAAATAGATGCATTTAGGATGCTCACAAGCCTGAACAGGAGGGTGAGACCCCCCTTTGATTTCATTTCCCAGCAACTAAAATGTAAAGCATGAGTCCGGAAGTGGTAAACAACCATCATTTTTGCCAGCCTGACCCTCAGTTCCAGAGAATGGGGATTGCCTCAGGCAAGGCTCAGCCTTAGGGTCCCTAATGGCTCCCCAGCATGGATTCCAGACCCAGTTTCACTGGATGAGCAAATACTCTTAGAGGAGATGGTCCTATAGATATCTAGATCCCAAGGGCATCTGGGGGAAGGTTTCAAAGAAGTCGAGATGGTGGCTGTGAATATGCTGTCAAAATCCCACCCTTTTTATGTGCAACACGTGTTAAAAAAGGGTGGATTGCATGGTTCTATCTTGACATTTTTCATGCCCCTTGTGAACTCCCATGAAGATATTTTTCAAGGTTGGTAAAAGAAAGTACAGTATTTCTTTACACAATATTTAAATTACTGTATAGAGCAGTGTTTCTTAACCTTGGCAACTTTAAGATGTATGGACTTCAGCTCCCAGAATTCCCCAGCCAGCCATGCTGGCTGGGGAATTCTGGGCATTGAAGACCACTCCTCTTAAAGTTGCCAAGGTTGAGAAACACCGGTATAGAGTTGCATACCACCAGATGTGGTAACAATCTCCAATTTAGATCATTTTAAAAGGGTCTGGCCAGATGGATGGCTAGCAATGATAATAGCCTTACTGGTGGTTTTCCATCTTGAAGTTATTATATTTATATTTTTATTGTATTTTGTAACGTAATGGTTTTATATTTTAATCCTGTTTTATTGTAAGTCGCCCAGAGTCCCCCCGTAGGGAAGAGGTGGGCAGTGAATAAATTTATAAAATAAATTAAATAAATAAATAAATTACAGGGAACAGATTTAAAGTACCAGCTGGTTGCAGAAAAGGACTATCACCTTCCTGTATCTTCTTGGGTAACACATGCCATCAAATACTGTACTTGCTGGGCTCTTGGCCTGATCTGGCCAGGCTCTTCCAATGGTCCCCATTCTGGAATATGGTCATGTAAATGAACATTATCCCAAGGTTACATGACACACGGTGCAGCAAGCAGAAACCATGCAGCTGCCAAGGTGTCTTTTGACCATTTGATAACCAATTGGTTTTTCAAATCCAACCTTCCTCAATGTGATGCTCGTCAGATGTGTCAAACGACACCTCATCTCCCGGCCCACCCTGATTAAGGTGACTATGGTTCATGGGAACTGTAGTCCCAACCTGTCTGGTGAGAGCCACGTTTGGTAAGGCTGAACTAGCCTGGCTTTTGAAAAAGAACTGTCTACAATCTTGGCTTTTAAATCCACAGAAAGAAGTATCTAGGTTTGGGTTGCCCAACCATCATTAATATAAGAGTTCTACAGGTATGGTTCTAATTTGTCCTCTGGGATCTCACTGGTAATTCCTCCTTCCCTTATGGTATTTCTAGCCCACAGCCTGCAAAAAATTTTGTTGGTATTTGTATGTTTATGTGCTTGTTTGGTGAATCCTTTCCGTTCCTCTGTATTCACAGCCTTCCCCATCTGGGAAACATCTGTGGCATTTCAGAAGCTAAAAGGGCAATGTAATATTCGAAGATTTCAGGAATGGAGTCATCCTAAAATCCAAGCTGGAGCCATGGATGAATGGGGTGATACTTTCTGTAAAGAGTGTTGGACCCATTTTGCTCCATGAATGATGATCTGCCTTCTTCGCAGCTCATTCCATTCTTTCAACAGAATCCCATCCTTTCTAACTGTCAAAATTCATCCTGTCCAAAGGTACAAATCATTATCCCTCCCTGGAAATACCAAAATTTAAACGTTGGCAATGAGATGGATGCGGTCATGCTACAAACAGAAGGCAAAAATCAAATAAGACATTGCAGGGAGAATTGCCTTAATTTATTCATTTATAAATGAGAATTGAAAATGCCATTTGCTGTTTCCAAGATTCTGTATTTCCACCAGACTAGCAAGCAAGATACTTTACTGAAATCTGTGCAGTTTGTGCACAAAGCTGTCTTATTTCCCTCACAAGGCATCTAACCCATAGGTCTCCCACATTTCCAGAGTCCTTGTTAAATAAGCATTTTTGGCCAACTGAAACCTTTTCAGACCATGGGGAAGCCCCTGATCAGGTGGCAGCACCTTGCTGATCTTAGCTGATCTTGGCTGACCTTGAAAAAGCTAAGGAGGGCCAAATGGAGTTCATTCTTAGATGGGAGACCAAGAGGAGATCCCAGGGCTGAAGGTCAGATGAGAAAGTTACATAAACATTCCAGAGGAAAGCAATGGCACACAACTTCCATACTGCCAAGAAAAAAACAAGGATATGGTGATCAAGGGAATGTTTGCTTTTTGCTTCTTGGAAATGCAGAAGTTTGTTCCCTGCCTTTCTTGGTTAAGACTGTAGGACTTTCCTTCTCTCTAACTTCCATGGTGTCTGACCAAATGCCTTCAAGAAGTCAGACGCAGAGCATCACAGGTACAACCTACTCCTATTATGTGTCTCCCCCGTCATTAAATGGTAAATTTGGAAGTGGACTGCCTCAGAACATGGAGGTTCCATTAAGCTGCCAAGATTAATAACTATCAATAAATCCTCCACAACTCTGTCTCCCCTTCCCCTTCCAAATTTATCTCAGCTGGAGGCCTCCAATATTTATTTATTTTTTATTTCATTTCATTTCATTTTACAGCACTCCAACCCCAAAGGTTGCTGGGCGGCATAAAACAGCAGACCAAACCAAACCACCTAATAATAAATAATGAAATCAGAGCAATGAATATCAGAAGCGATCATTAACCACAGACAGTAAAGACAAAACCCCAAGAAAAATCCAAGGGCCCCCAGTAAGTCAGCACTGGCACTGAAAGGATGTACAAATTCAGGGTCTCTAGAGGGTGTGGTCAAACAAGTCAAGATGGAGGCTGCAATGATACGATCAAAGCTCTGCCTGTTTTTTATGAGCGCATAAAAAACAGGCAGAGCTTCAATTGCAGTCACGGCTACCATCCTGACTTTTCTGACCACAGCCTGATACGCCCTGGAAGAAAACAGCTTTAACTTGTTTCCACAATCCAGCTAGGTGGGGGCTGCACACATCTCTGGGGGGAGAGCTCTGAGGGGAGAGGCCTACTCTCTCATCCATGCCCCACAACTCTCAGAAAGGGAGGAGATGTTCATCAGAGCCTCTTTTGATGACCAGACTTGCCAATTCTGGCAAGGCATAGCTGTTTCTTCTATGAGCAGATCCCCTGTTTACAACACTGCGCACGAGAAAATTTTGAGAAATACGTTGAGAAGCTTCTGTCTTCTATAGATGGCCCAAACTGGAGCTCTTAGGAGAGAGGGAGGCATTTGTTCTACACAAATCTGCATTCACTTTAAAACAGTGTTTCTCAACCTCAGCAACTTGAAGATGTGTGGACTTCAACTCCCAGAATTCCCCAGCCAGCCATGCTGGCTGGGGAATTCTGGGAATTGAAGTCCACACATCTTCAGGTTACCGAGGCTGAGAAACACTGGCCTAGGTGGTTGCTAAGAATCGACACTGATTTGATGGCAGATAATCAATCGAATAAAAAACTAAAGTGGAGCAACCTGTTCCAATTGCAAGATGAGGCTTAATAAAATTCAAGGGAGTTGCTCTTGAGAAAAGCTTTGTCTGAAAGAGCCATTTGGACTAGAAGCAACTAAAAAGGAGGTGGGGAAAGATGTCTGCAGCTCTTGAAAATCCTACTCACCCCCCCCCCCTCTGTTCCCATAGGAATTCAGTGACCTCGAAGCTCATATTAGTTCTCCTTTTTGCTCTTGGGCTTAATTGATATCCCTGATTAGATGATTAATAAATCCCTCTGCGGCCCCATAGCTTTTCTGCACTGGCATCATGCCATTAAATTGTTTCCAGTGCAGTTGCAATTATGATCAACTCAGATGTTTGGGAAAAACTTGACTTTTTTAGAAGAGCTGGACACTCTTCTTATTCTAAGGGAGAGAACACTAGTTAGGAAATGTTATCTCCTTAAACTTTCCAAATCAATTAGATGCATACACTGTTTGATGTAGCTTTCAGTTCCAGATGTTTCCATTTCTCTCAATTATTTTGAACGGTGCTTTATCAATGCTGTGGAGCAGTTATACCTATCAATAAAACAAACCACAAAAAGAATCTCAATGCAGTCTTCCTTACAATCCTGTCAAGCCTGCTTTTATTGTCACTTTATTCAGACTCAGGGGCACTTTGGATGCAATTTAGGTGAAAACTGCAGCCAACTATGTATATGGCAGTGATGGAGCCCACCAAACAGAAGAATCCCACTTTTGACATCAGTATGGTCAGACTTTGCTACTGTTGACTGACATTTAGATTTCCAGCATCATTTTGTCTGCTGTTGTTGGAGTTCGGATAAGCTAAAGCTTTTGCTTGTTGTTTATTAGTTTAGTTGCTTCCGACTCTTCATGACTTCATGGACCAGCCCACACCAGAGCTTCCTGTCGGTCGTCAACTCCCCCAAGGACGAGTCCATCACCTCTAGAATATAATCCATTCACCTTGCCCTTGGTCGGCCCCTCTTCCTTTTGCCCTCCACTCTCCCTAGCATCAGCATCTTCTCCAGGCTGTCCTGTCTTCTCATTGTGTGGCCAAAGTATTTCAGTTTTGCCTTTAATATCATTCCCTCAAGTGAGCAGTCTGCCTTTATTTCCTGGAGGATGGACTGGTTGGATCTTCTTGCAGTCCAAGGCACTCTCAGAATTTTCCTCCAACACCACAGTTCAAAAGCATCGATCTTCCTTCTCTCAGTCTTCCTTATGGTCCAGCTCTCGCAGCCATATGTTACTACAGGGAACACCATTGCTTTAACTATGCGGGCCTTTGTTGTCAGTGTGATGTCTTTGCTCTTAACTATTTTATCGAGATTGGTCATTGCTCTTCTCCCAAGGATTAAACGTCTTCTGATTTCCTGACTGCAGTCAGCATCTGCAGTAATCTTCGCACCTAGAAATACAAAGTCTTTCACTGCCTCTACATTTTCTCCCTCTATTTGCCAGTTATGAATCAAGCTGGTTGCCATAATCTTGTTTTTTTTGAGGTTTAGCTGCAAGCCAGCTTTTGCACTTTCTTCTTTCACTTTCATCATAAGGCTCCTCAGTTCCTCTTCGCTTTCAGCCATCAAAGTGGTATCATCTGCATATCTGAGATCGTTAATGTTTCTTCCAGTGATTTTAACTCCAGCCTTGGATTCCTCAAGCCCAGCATGTCGCATGATGTGTTCTGCGTACAAGTTGAATAGGTAGGGTGAGAATATACAGCCCCGCCCTACTCCTTTCCCAATCTTAAACCAGTCTGTTGTTCCATGGTCTGTTCTTACTGTTGCTACTTGGTCGTTATACAGATTCTTCAGGAGGCAGACAAGATGACTTGGTATCCCCATACCACTAAGAACTTGCCACAATTTGTTATGGTCCACACAGTCAAAGGCTTTAGAATAGTCAATAAAACAGAAATAGGTGTTTTTCTGAAACTCCCTGGCTTTTTCCATTATCCAGCGGATATTGGCAATTTGGTCCCTAGTTCCTCTGCCTTTTCTAAACCCAGCTTGTACATCTGGCAATTCTCGCTCTATGAATTGCTGAAGTCTCCCTTGCAGGATCTTGAGGATTACCTTACTGGCATGTGAAATGAGTGCCACTGTTCGATAGTTTGAACATTCTTTAGTGTTTCCCTTTTTTGGTATGGGGATATAAGTTGATTTTTTCCAATCTGATGGCCATTCTTGTGTTTTCCAAATTTGCAGGCATATAGCATGCATTACCTTGACAGCATCATCTTGCAAGATTTTGAACAGTTCAGCTGGGATGCCGTCGTCTCCTGCTGCCTTGTTATTAGCAATGCTTCTTAAGGCCCATTCAACCTCACTCTTCAGGATGTCTGGCTCTAGCTCACTGACCACACCGTCAAAGCTATCCCGGATATTGTTATCCTTCCTATACAGGTCTTCCGTATATTCTTGCCCCCTTTTCTTGATATCTTCTCCTTCTGTTAGGTCCTTGCCATCTTTGTTTTTGATCATACCCATTTTTGCCTGGAATTTACCTCCAATGTTTCTAATTTTCTGGAAGAGGTCTCTTGTCCTTCCTATTCTATTGTCTTCTTCCACTTCCGCGCATTGCTTGTTTAAAAATAATTCCTTATCTCTTCTGGCTAACCTCTGGAATTTTGCATTTAATTGGGCATATCTCCCCCTATCACTGTTGCCTTTTGCTTTCCTTCTTTCTTGGGCTACTTCTAGTGTCTCAGCAGACACCCATTTTGCCTTCTTGGTTTTCTCTTTCTTTGGGATGTATTTTGTTGCCGCCTCCTGAACAATGTTCTGAACTTCTGTCCAGAGTTCTTCCAGGACCCTATCTACTAAGTCCAGTCCCTTAAATCGATTCTTCACCTCCACTGCATATTCCTTAGGAATATTAGTGAGCTCATATCTAGCTGACCTGTGGGTCTTCCCTAATCTCTTTAGTCTGATCCTAAATTGTGCAAGAAGAAGTTCGTGATCTGAACTACAGTGAGCTCCAGTTCTTGTTTTTACCGACTGTACAGATGTCCACCACATTTGGCTGCAAAGGATGTAGTCAATCTGATTTCGGTGTTGTCCATCTGGTGAAGTCCATGTATAAAGCCATCTCTTAGGTTGTTGGAAGAGAGTGTTTGTTATGCAGAGTGAGTTGTCTTGGCAAAATTCTATCAGCCTATGTCCTGCTTCGTTTTGTTCTCCCAGGCCATGCTTACCTGTGATTCCAGGTGTCATTTGACTGCCCACCTTAGCATTCCAGTCTCCTGTGATGAAAATAACATCTCTTTTAGGCGTGTTGTCCAGGAGGTGCTGCAGATCCTCATAGAACTGCTCTACTTCCGCTTCTTCAGCATTTGTGGTTGGGGCGTATATTTGGATCACTGTGATGTTAGATGGCTTGCCCTGAATTCGAATTGAGATCATTCTATTGTTTTTTGGATTGTATCCAAGCACTGCTTCAGCCACTTGACTATTAATTATGAAGGCTACTCCATTTCTTCTGTGGTCCTCTTGTCCACAGTAGTAGATCTGGTGGTCATCTGATGTGAAGAAGTGGCCCATTCCAGTCCATTTCAGTTCACTGACGCCCAAAATGTCTATCTTTAATCTTGACATCTCACCAATAACCACATCCAATTTGCCCTGGCTCATAGATCTTACATTCCAGGTTCCAGTGGTGTGTTGATCCTTAGAACATCAGATTCGCCGTTCACCACCAGTACCGTCGGCCGCTAGCTGTCCTTTCGGCTTTGAGCTAGCTGCATCATCACGTCTGGGGCTAGTTGAACTCATCCTCTGTTCCTCCCCAGTAGCATTTTGACCATCTTCCAACCTGGGGGTCTCATCTTCCGATGGTATACCGACATATCTCTGGTTGTACTGATCCATTTAGTTTTCATGGCAAGAATACTGGGGTGGGTTGCCATTACCTTCCCCAGGGATCGCATTTAGTCTGACCTCTCTGTCATGACCTTCCCGTCTTGGGTGGCCCTTCACGGTTTAGCTCATGGCATCATTGAGGTGCTCAAGCTCCAGCACCACGACAAGGGTAACGATCCTTTGCTGAAAGCTTTTGCTACTTGTACAGATTCCCAACACCCTTCTTCTTCCGGTTGAAAGTTCCCAGACTGGATTTTACAGCTTCTGTTTCTTTCTCCCATTCAGTTCTTGACTCCCATATTATGTTCATGGAGTAAAGAGAGTTATATCTCTAAGGGTGGTTCTTGACATAGGTCCCGCTGAGTGACTGCTTCTTGCATCAATTACCAGCAGGATGGGAGTTCTTTTTTTCTTACGAGATTAATTTATATTTCAAGGGTAATTGGATGCAGATGTTTGTTGGATCTGTTGGGGCAGACAACAAATTTCATCCTTATGAAGCTTGAAGTTTGCAGATCAGACTTTCTAGAATTAAAGCAAGCAAAGGGTTGTATCATGCATGTGTTCAGGCCAGAATCTGATCTTGGGATGGATAGGAAGTAGAAATCAGTTCAGGCACGGCAATTTTACAGAATTAATTATCTTCTAATTTAGGTAATTCACAGCAAATGGCCCACAACTGGCCCTATGCCCTAATTTTTTGTGGAACCCAGAGCCCCCTGAAATCACACTGGAATTTGGTGGCAAAATGGCATTTTGGGGCAACGCAACTTTTTTTCTTTTTGCTTGTAATTTAAACTGTAAGCAAAGTGTAAAAAGATTCTGCGGGCTTATAATGCACCTATTTTCTATAATCCTTCATCTCTATAAAATAGTTCTTCCCCCTATACTCCCTACAGTTTTCATGGGTCAAAAATAATTGGAGGGGAACTCTAATCTACTTTTTTCACATAGGAAAAGAGAGAGACTTAGATGACCTCTAAGTGTAAGTAAAATGGTACAATTCTGGAATTACTGTACCTTAAATAGAATTCAGGAGAAGAAACAGCTCAGAATATAGGAAGCTTTTAGCACTGTCTCAGCAAGCGGCAGGAGATGGCTGAAGTTTGGCCTTGGAAATTAACCATCACTCATTTTGAATGCTGAGACTCCTGGAAGAAGGCAATTGCCGGCTTTTTGTATTGTTGCCAAGAAAATTGGCTGAAAGAGTTCCCATGAATTGACATTAACTCAAAGGCAACATATTTCATTATACTTGTCCATACAACGTCTACGTCTGTAGGCAATCCGCTCGTAGGTGGCAAGTGCAACCATTGAGTAAATGTGACCATAGATTTATCTTTCCAATGCTGCAGTATCAGTTTTTTTGGCATAGTAAGGGCTTGGAGAATCCATTTATGTTGTCCAGTTGTCAGATTCCATGTACCAGATTTGTAGTTCAAAAGAATAGTATCCTCTGAAAATTTTAACTTTTGTTGCACAGTTATATTTATATAATCCACTACTTTCTCCCAAAACTTGATAAATATAGGACATCGTAAAAACATGTTTTAAAGAAGCGTTATCCTCATTACATCTCCAACAAAATGCTGGTTTTGACAGTCCTTTTCTATACAAGCCTAATGGACTCCAATAAATCCTAAATATAATTTTTTGTATATGTCATAATTTGAGGTCCATTGACACTCTTCCTGTAGAAGTTAAGACACTCCCCCATTGTCTAGGCAATATAGGAACCTCTAATTCTTTATTCCACTCATTTCTTAGCATCTGCATATCAAACTGATTTGATAACAAATGTCTATAAAAACTAATAGGGTTTTTTTAGTTTTAAAGGATTTAACAAGTTAAATAGCAATATCCCCACTTCCATCCAATTTTTCCATAGCACCACCTTTTTTTCAATGTTTACAGTTGGGTTTCCCCAGAAAGACAATTTAGCAATGGAAAAATGGTCAAAGCTTTTCTTATTAGACATCCCATTCCATTACTTTCTTACTAACTGTTTCTAGAGATATTGGAGTTTTAGTGTATTTAGATCCTAGATCTAAATCTAGATTTAGATTTTACTAAAGATTTCCAAGGAAATCCTTCAGCTGAACTATCCTTGGCAGTTGCTTCTTTGCTTTGATATGATTTATCTTTTATTCCTTAGCTAAAATAGCAGGGAAAGTGTCTCATGTGTCCAGTGCTCTTGACTGATTCACTAATTATGTGCCATCAAAGTGATGTCGACTCTTAACAAACACATAGATGGACCTTCTCCAGGTGATCCCTCTCCAACCTGACCCTTCAGGTCAATTTCCTCTCATTCTGCATCAGTGGCTGAAGGATCAACTTAGTTAACTGTCGTATTAAAGAGATGTCTGCCAAGTCTAATTTATATTATTTGGTCAGTGACTGTACTGTACCCAAGTTCTATCTTTGCTATATCCCTTCTGACTATGAAAGCACTGCCATTTCTACTTTTTGGTGTATGTTCTCAATAGTCAACGGCACGATCTAACTAGAAGTGTCTAGTTCCAATCAATTTCAGTTTGCTGATGCCTAAGGTGTATCTGTGTAGTTGATTCTTTTCATCTTCCACTGTGTTGGGTTTCTTATGTTCCATGTTCCTATTATAATTTTGTCTTTGTGGCCTTAGGCTTTCTTTTCCTGCATGGCAACCTCAGGAATTGGATGTCCCAAAGGCTTTGATCTAGCTGCATCATAAACACCATTAGTACTCCCAAAGATCCAACTCTTCCTCAATAGAGTGTTGAGTGCAATCCGACCCAAGAGGCCCATCATCCAGCATTATATTGTCAATCACTTTATATTGTCTATCTATGTGGCTTTCTTGGTAGAATACAGGAATGGTTTGTCATTGCTTTCTCCCACGCAATATGACATGATGCCTTTGCCATTGCCACTAAAGTGATCATCTGCCTCCAGCATCTTCCTGCATTGCTGCTGCCTGAAATAGGTGCCTGCCTGGTTTGGGTGGGCAGCTGGGATGACCTTCGTGCTGTGGGTGACCCTGCTGGGAATATTTACTCTCGGCAGACACTTTCAATGTTCTTCACTCATCCCTCCCAGGAACATCTCCACCCCGCCATGATGAGTCAACATAGCAGGACTTGAGAGGGCCAGGACCTCTTACGTAGTAAGAAAGGAAAAGGATAGAAAGGAGAACAGTTAACTAAACAAAACCAGCCATCTCATAATCTGTATGGGATGATTTATGAGAAGCTAGAAGGAAATACTGTATCTAAGCAAAGAACAGAAGAGGGATTATTGTTCTGGCCACATTTTCTCAGAAAGTTTTACCAATATAGCTCAGCTGATGAGAACTGCAGCTGGACTTCTCTGTGGAATATTTATTCTTTTTTTCTCCCCAAGCAACGCAGCATTATAGTTGTCTCCAGCAATGTTCTTCATGGAGGGATGCTATAGAAGTACTGTATGTATAGATTATCCAAGCGTAGAGGACATGAAATAATAGAAACCAGCGGAGTCCTCCAGTGAAGCTGACTGGTGGAACATTCAGAACAGATAGCAAAGAAAGCCTGCTGGACTTGAACACAAAACTCATTGCATGACTGTGGGTCATCTGTCTTAAGAAGAGGCTGGACTGCCACCCCTCATGGATGCTTTAAGTGGCTTTCCTGCACTTTGCAGAGAGTTGGATTAGATCAGTATTTCTCAACCTCAGCAACTTTAAGATGTATGAACTTCAACTCCCAGAATTCCCCATGCTGGCTGGGGAATTCTGGGAGTTGAAGTCCATATACCTTAAAGTTGCTGAGGTTGAGAAACACTGGATTAGGTAATGCTTGTGGCCCCTTCCAACTCTACAGCTGTGTACCATAGACACCCTGTATACTACTTCCATAAGATATAAACCAAGGTAAATATATAAGATACGAGAACAAGGAGGGGGAAATATTTATTTTTACAGTAGTGAATTAAATTATGGATTCTGCTACCTTGCATTTGTGATAGGAATCAACACAAGTAGCTTTAAAAGTGGCTGAGATAAATTCAAGGAGGATAAATACCAATGACTGTTAATACAAATTATATACTCTCAGAAGCAGACATTCCAATGGGCTGAAATTTTCCAAAGTACACTTCCATTGGTATCCACCAACCTCTCCATCTCACCTGATTTATAGTGGTTTTTTTTTAAATTAAAAATGAATAAATGGAAAGCTGGGGGGCTGTGGAGCGAAGTGCCAGCCTCTAGCGTAAACTAGACAAATATCCAAAATTAATGCACAAAGCAGAGCCTGTGTGCTTTGGTCCTGCAGTCTAGGAAAATAACACGATTCTGTTGTTGAGAGTTCTGAGCTGTCCTGATGGGCTTGTTTATAAGATTCCTGGATGATGTATGTGAATGCCCTCAGCAATCTAATTGTATCCGGTAAACGCTACGAATAACACTAAATCTCAGAAGGTGGAATTCATGGGGAGTAAAAATTCCAATGCTTGTTAGAGATAAGAAAATGCCAGTGCTTACTCACTACTTCTCCCCCCTGTAGACAGCATAGCTAGAATAAACGGTGCAAAATATTTGGGAACACACACTCTGCGGCATCGTTTGCAAAGGTCAGAAATGTCAGCCCTTTGCATTTCAAAATTTGGGTGTGTGGTATTGGGGAATCCGGAATTTTTTTTTTTTAAGCATGATATGCTGGCTGTGATCCTTCTCTTTTTCCTTTTCTTCCTCTCAGGTGAGCACAGCAGGTTCCTTGCCATCTACAAGATGGAAGGGAGGAAGCCTTGGTGGGGCACTGCCACACCTTCAAGAGATGACCTCCCTAGGTGCGGCATCATGGAATTGTGCTGAGTTTAGTAGTTGTTACCTATTGGAAAAATGCCGGAGGAGATCTCCCATTTCCCAACTATGGAGCCAGGGAACCTCAGCACTGCCAGAAGCTATGCATCCTGCTTCCGTGGAGTGAATGTCAGCGAGGAATACAAGGAAAACATTGCATCCCCTTGGTTCGCCACAACCTTTGGCCTGCTCGGCCTCTGCTCCAACCTCTTTGCCTTGTGTGCGCTGGTCAGTTCCTCCCGGAAGATGCAGAGCCAGCCTGGCTCCTCCTTCTTGGTCTTCCTCTGTGGCTTGGTGGTGACGGACTTCATGGGCCTCCTGCTCACTTTCGTCATTGTGATTCCCTACCACTTCCTCCGCTTTGACTGGAGGGATGTAGATCCTGGATGCCACCTCTGCAACTTCATGGGCTTTGTCATGGTCTTTTTCGGGCAGTGCCCTCTCTTGTTAGGTGCTACCATGGCTGGAGAGCGTTTCGTGGGTATCAACCGACCCTTTTCCCGGTCCACTAGTATTTCCAGACGCAGGGCCTGGACCTTGGTGGGTGTGGTGTGGGCCTTGGGTTCTTTTTTTGGCCTCTTACCCTTTTTTGGCCTGGGGGACTACAGTCTGCAGTACCCCAACTCCTGGTGTTTCCTCACTTTGGTCCATGATGCCAGGAATGTTGTTTTCTGCGTCCTTTTTGCCCTGCTGGGCCTCTTCTGTGTGGGTCTTTCTTTCATCTTCAACACAGTCAGCGTTGTGACCCTATGCCGAGTCTATCATGACTCTGAGTCCCTGCAACGCCGGCGGGATAGTGAGGTGGAGATGATGGTCCAGCTTTTGATGATCATGGTTATCGCAAGTGTCTGTTGGCTCCCCCTGCTGGTGAGTCCTTGAGCCGTCGCCTCCTTTATTTATTTATTTATGTCACATATTTCTACACATCTCGCAAGTGACTCTGGGCAGTTTACAATTTAGTTAAAATAACAAGAGATTAAAAACAAAAACAAATACATCATAAAAATATAAATATGAAATACAAAATATAGAAAAATATTTAAAATTTATATAAAATATAAATTCCTCGGAGCCAAATCATGGCACCAACCACCCCATGATTGGCTATCCCCCTTCCCATCCCACACGAGATGGCAGAGCCAGGTCTTCACCCCTTTCCAAAAGACCAGGAAAGAGGGGGCCTGCCTCACCACTGGGGGTAACATGTTCCACAGGGCGGGGGCCACGGCAGAGAAGGCCCTCCTCCTGGACCCTGCCAATCGACAATTTCTCATGGATGGGGTCTGTAACATGCCCTCTCCGCCTGACTGGGTGGGATGGGTTGATGTAATGGGGGTGAGGCAGTCCCTCAGGTAACCTGGACTGATGCCATGTAGGGCTTTAAAGATCATAACCAACACCTTGAATTGGACCCGGAAGCAGACAGGCACCCAATGCAGCTCGTGCAGCAAAGGTGTTACATGTGCCCTCCTTGGGGCACCCAAGACTGCTCACATGGCCACATTCTGAACCAACTGTAGCTTCTGGATGCACTTCAAGAGTAGCCCCATATACAGCACATTGCAATAGTCTATACGGGAGATGACTAGGGCATGAGTGACTGAGCGGAGGGCCTCCCGATCCAGGAAGGGGCATAGCTGGCGCACAACATGAAGTTGGGCAAAGGCTCCCCTGGCCACAGCTGCCACCTGCTCTTCAAGCACAGGTCGTGAGTCCAGGAGAACCCCCACGTTCCGCACCAGATCTGTCTGGGGCAGTGCAACCCCATCCAGAACTAAAGATGATAATTTCCTGGATGCCAAGTAACCCCCAACCCACAGCCACTCTGTCTTACCAGGGTTCAGCTGAAGCCTGTTGTTCCCCATCCAGGCCCCTACAGCCTCCAGGCACAGAGAGAGGGTGGTCACAGCATCAGTTAAGTCACCCAGGATGGAGATGTATAATTGGGTATCATCAGCATACTGATGATACCTCATCCCGTGGTGACAGATGATCTTGCCCAGTGGTTTCATGTGATGTTAAAAAAGAGTGGAGAGATAACCAGACCCTGTGGCACCCTACATAGGAGGGGTTGTGGGCCAGATCGCTCACTCCCTATCACCACTGATTGGGACTGGCCATGGAGGAAGGAAGTGAAACAGCACAAAACCACGCCACCCACCTCCAACTCCCTAAGTCTGTCCAGAAGGATACCATGGTCGATGGTATCAAAAGCCAATGAGAGGTCAAGAAGAGCAAGGATGGATGCACTGCCAGAGATCATCCAAAAATGCGACCAATGCTGTTTCTGTCCCATATCCAGGCCTGAAACCCGACTGAAAAGGGTCCAGATAATCAGTTTCATCCAGGGTCCTCTGGAGCTGCAACACCACCACCTTCTCAACCATCTTCCCTAAAACGGGGAGGTGGGAGACTGGACGAAAATTGTCCAGCATGGTGGGATCTAGTGACAGTTTCTTGAGGAGGGGGTGCACCAGCGCCTCCTTAAAGACAGCCAGAAACACTCCCTCCTTCAAGGATGAATTTACCATTGCCTGGCTCCACCCACATGTCACCTCCCAAGCTGCCTTCACCAGCCAGGAGGGGCATGTCAGGTAGTGGCATTCACAGTCCAGAAGACCCTGTCTACTTCCTCAGGCCCAACAGGATCAAACTGTTCCTAGATAACCTGGTAAGTATGTTCCCCAGGCATCTCCACAGGCCATGCCCCACTCTTGGCATCCAACTTGGTATGAATCTGAGCAATTTTATCTTCCAGATGCTGGGAAACTGCATGGCCCTGTAGGTAGGTTACTGGACCCACCTTCCCCAATAGAGATTGAGTGATCTCAAACAGGGCTGCTGGGTGGCATTTTGTGGACACAATAAGAGTGGAGAAATATTAACATTTCACCGCTCTTACCACCACAAGGTAAGCCTTAATAGCGGCTCTAGCTTGTGTTCGGTCAGATTTGGTCCTTGTCTTCCTCCAGCAGCACTCTAGATGTCTCTTAATCCTCTTCAGAACCCTCAACTCCTCTGTAAACCACAGGGAGGGTTCGATGGGACAAGGGAGGTCGCACGGGCATGATCCTGTCCAAGGCTCCGGCTGCCTCCCTATTCCAGGCAGCAGCCAGGGCCTCTGCTGGACCGTGCAGCAGATCCTCGAGTATAGCCCCAAGTTCCCTTTGGAACCCCATCAGGTCCATCAGTCACCAGGGGTGGACCATTCGAATGGGTCCTGCCTCCCTGCGGAGGGAGGCAGCATAAGAGAATCTCAAGGCCACAAGGTCATGATCTGATCATGACAAACAGATTTTACTCTCCCCTCAGATCACATTGCCACTACTCTAACAAGAAAACCAAGTCCGGAGTGAGGCCATGGTCCCGAGTTGGGTCCCGAATAATCTGGGACAGGCCCATGGCTGCCATGGTGGCCATGAACTCCCAAGCTGCCTCTAAGGCACGGCCCAGGGATGGTAGGTTGAAGTCCCCCAGAACCATAAGCCTGGGGAACTCAACCGCCAACCCCGAGATGGCCTCCAGCAGCTCAGGCAGGGAGGTTGCTACGTGGCAGGGAGGCTGGTACAATAGCAACAATCTCAACTTCTCTCAGGAACCCAACTTCAGGAACAGGGTCTCACAATTGGCCACTTGCGGAGCAGCGCCCCTGAAGGCCACCAGAGATTCCTGGATGACAACAGCCACCCTTCCTCCCCTGCCCTGGAGTCTCGGCTGGTGCCATACTGTAAACACAGCCAGGCACATTTCTGAGAGGGCTACCCCCTTCAGGGCCCAGCCAGGTCTCAGTAATACACACCAGGTCTGCCCCCTCCTCAGTGATCAAATCACATATGGGGGGGGGGAGTTGTTGTTAACTGACCTGGCATTCAAGAGCAACAGCTGAAAGCCAGGGCCTCCATGAGTCTGCTGTCCAGGGTCTGGGTCTGAGTGCAGAGGGCCGGAACACACTACAGGTACCAAACACTGGGGCTGTCTTCCCCAAAGATGGCCCACCCTCTGACTGTCCTATCTTGGAGTAAGGGACCACACTGAGATGGTTGGTTAAGTCTCTAGTGTTTATTTCTACTCTACTAGACAGAAAATCCTGCTAAACTGAAAAGCTGAGGGAAAACCCTCACAGATTAAACCCAGAAATCAAGGCGGGTCTGTTCTAAGTTTCTTCGAAGGGAGATTCAAAGCCTCTAAACTGTGCATGCATTTTTCCCCCTGGATAGGGGCCCCCTCCTGCTCACTATCAATACTCATGACACTGACTCACACCATAATACCCCCACCCTGTCACCACCTGAATGGAATAGCCTGCCCTAAATCCCCCAGAGCTCCTATTTCTATTTCCCCCCACTCCCGGCCCTCTGGATTCCCTGGTTAGGGGTCCCTCCATCCAACCATACAACAATAGGCACACACCAAGCAATCACAGGGAGGTGGCGAGTTCCCCAGCACTTCAGCTCCCGCTCTCAGCACTGCAGGAACCCAACCATCACCTCCACATCTACCGCGCCCCCTTCACCAGCCTCTCTCACTAGCCAGCAGGGGGCACCCCCCTGCACTTCTCCAACTCCCTCACTCAAGGAGGGAGGGTCCCCACATACAGACCTCATCCATTCTCAGGCTCCCTCCCCATCTTTCACACCAGGGAGGGAGTATCCCACTCATCACACTGGAGGGACCCTGGCAGAGCACTCAGCTCCTTGCTCCAGGGGGCTTACTGGCACACTCGAGTCTTCATGAGAGAACGTCTCCCTCCCACCTTTTACTTGTTTCAGCCAAAAAGGTGATGGCAGCAAATGTATGGGATTTTAACGTACAGGTAGTCCTCAACTTACGACCACAACTGGGATTGGAATTTCTGTTGTAAGTCACTGCCGTCATAAGTCAACTCACCAGTGACCAGACCTGATTTTATGACCATTTTTACGACAGTTGTTAAGTGAATCCAGCTTCCCATGGACAGTTTTTGCCATTTTTTGCTGGAAACCAGCGAAAAAGTTCGCAAATCGCAATCACGTGACTGCAGGACCCTGCAACCAGTTGTAAATGCAAGCTGGTTGCCAAGCACCTGAATTGCAATCATGTGATCACAGGGGTGGTACAACGGTCATAAATGCAAGTACGGGTTGTAAAGCACTTTTCCCAAGGCCATCATAACTTTAAACTGTTGTTAAATGAACAATCGTTAAGTCGAGGACTACCTGAGAGTTTTATATAACCCTTTGTTGTAATAATATTTGTCATAGCAGAAGGTTGTTCTCTACCCCCATCCCTCCCAACCTCTCGGCTTCTGTCTTTTTTGATGGACAGGTGGGTGCACTTCCAAAGAGGGCACTCGGCTGCAGCCCCCTCTCATTTTTATTTCCTAAATAAAATAAACATTAAATCTTCTGGAAAAAAAATAATGGCAGAAACATTACTGGAAATAAAATAATATTGGAAGCTGGCTCTTTGTGTTAGAGCAGTGTTTTCAACCTTGGCAACTTTAAGCTGTGTGGGGCTGGGGAATTCTGGGAGTTGAAGTCGACACAGCTTAAAGTTGCCAAGGTTGTAAAACACTGTGTTAGAGCATACAAGCTTTCAAGTGTAATATTTTAATTAAAGCAACTATAATTCCTTAATTAGGAAAGAATAATTAATAACTTTTTTAAAAAGTAAAAAGTTTTTTTTTTTTAAAGTAAGGGCTTTCTAATAAAGGTTTGCAAACATTTCAAATTTGAAACACTTGTTTCCTTTCCCTACACCCTCTAGACAGATTGACTACAACTCCCTTTATCCCCAACCACACACCCCAGTTCTGGATGCTGATGATAGGGTTTGTAGTCTAAAATCTCTCAGTGATGCTGGGTAAGAGAAAGCTTCATTTATTTCCAGAGGCACTGGGGGAAAAAACTGACCCTGACTAAACGTCCATAATGTCAATGCAAAACTTGCCAAAGTTTTAACAAACTTTTGCCAAAAACGGCCAAGCAGAAGACAGAATCAGGCAGTGATTTATCTGGAACAGGGACCAGAATTTGGGAGTTGCCCCCTGTTAGTAGAGGGAGTTGGAGCATATTGGTGTTCAAGCATGTATATTTATAAATAAAGATGCAGGCAAGTCACAGAGATGAATCCTGCTAGTCAGTTTAGTTATTGGCCTGCCTAGATTTGGAGCATGAAACCATAATGGACCTTTGGTTGAATCAAGCAGCGCAGTTTCTCTGCTTGTAAAAAAGCTGAGTGGTGAGTGGTTTGGAGAGGCAATGTGAAAAATGAATGAATGAATGAATGATATTTTTTTAAAGAAAAAAGAAAAATGCTTGGAGGAAGGAAAACAATTTCTGCTTCTGCATCTTCCTGGTCTTTGCAAAGGGGACACCTTATTTCTTGCGCTCACTGCTGCTTTTCCTCCATCGCACTAGATGGGCTTCTGGTCTCTCTGGCAGAAATGGGACAGATTGCTTTGGAGTTGCAAAGCTCAACAGCTGGACAGGAGGAGGTGATTCCACAACAGATCTCCTGGTCTCATTGGCATCCACAGAGTGAATCAAGATCTGCAAGATTATTTATTTACTTGTTTACTTACTTATTTAAATGTATTTGGCTGCCCAACTCCAATGGTTGGTGGTTGCAGCATTGCAATTGAAGCGTCATCCTGTTTGATCCCAACAATGAGCCCACCATCTTGCAAATTTTGACCCATCCTGTAGACACCCAAGTCTGGCCCAGTTGGAGTCGAACAGCTTACTAACTTCCAGAAATACCTCCTTCATGTACCTTGGATTATCTGGATGCAAGGTCTTGCCTTGATAATTGGAAAAACATTATTTTCCTACTGGAACACTTTGGACCAGCTTCAATCTGTCTCAGCAGCAGGCTGGCAATGATGCTCCATTGTCAGGATATGCCATCGAGAAATAATAAGTGTGCCATCTTCATGCTGCAGCAGACAAGCCATGTAGATGGGCCCCAAGTGTTCCTTCCCAATATCAAACACATTTCTGAAGTGAAAAACGGCAACAGCGGAAACCAAATTGCTCTCTACTCAATTTTATGACAACACCCATTAGCAGCTAAGTCAGCTGAAGGGTTAGCCCAGTGTTTCTCAACCTTGACAACTTTAAGATGTGTGGACTTCAACTCCCAGAATTCTGGCTGGCTGGGGAATTCTGAGAGTTGAAGTCCATACATCTTAAAGTTGCCAAGTTTGAAAAACACTGATTTAACTGATTCATTAGTGAATTGATAGGTTACATTAGTCATGCTCCATTTTGCCAATTCAGTTATTACATTTTCTTGCATTTTGTGCCAAACTTTCTGGAAGAGTACAAATTGACCTAAATTTAATTGATGGATAGCATGCCTTTTGCAGTATAAACATAACCTCTGCCGCTTTAGATTCCAAGGAGCTAAGTTGGAATGAAACATGCTGATTTAGATAGCAAATTTTTCTTTCATTAGAATCATAGTCTATAAACAACTCTGCAGATATCAGGTTAAACCTGATTTTATTATATTTATATTTTTATTGTATTTTGTAATCGTAATGGTTTTATATTTTAATCTTGTTTTATTGTAAGCCGCCCAGAGTCCCCCCATAGGGGAGAGATAGGTGGTGAATAAATTTATTAAATAAATAAATAAACGTGTGCTCTGAATTAACCTGACCAGTGCAAACCAAAGTCCACTTTGGTTTGCACTGGTCAGGTTAATTCAGAGCACACGTTTAACCTGATATTTGCAGACTTGTTTATAGACTGATTCTAATGAACCCAACCTGTACTTTCAACTTTATAATCAGTCCAAATGATCCTTTGGTTTCTCAGGATAATAAGACCAAACTGGCAAGCTTGAACTTATGGCCTAGAGCCATAGCATTGCAATTAACAACGTAAATAAACCCAATTGTTGTGGGTGCTCCATCGCTGGGGGTTTTCAAGAAAAGACTGAACAACCATTTGTCCGAGATGGTATGAGGATTCTTGCCTTGGGCAGGGGGTTGGACTAGAAGACCTCTAAGGTCCCTTCCAACTCTATGATTCTATGACTCTGTGGGAGGGAATTTGATTCCCATCCCTTTATAACTTCGCCATGTGCACATTTGTATGTTCCATTTAAAGTGGTAAGCACTCATGCTGATTTCTAACAATTTGCTTCCCAACAAAATATAATAGCTTTTCTCCCTCTGATTTCTTGGATTGTGATCCTACTGTTAGGACTAAGCCAAATATTTCAGAGATGTTAGGCCTCAGAAGGAAGTTTTCTGAAAGTGTTCAATGAAGCTTGCACTTTGTGCACTGGCCTTAGGAACGTAGGCTAAGTTTGAAATCCTGGTTAACCTGAAAATTGACCAAGAGCTTTTCTGCACATCCATATTAACCTGTTGGGAGAACACCTTATCTACTAGCAGTTCTTACGGCATTGAAGAGATCCCATATCAAATGCAATATATATGCATCCTCCCCCATTTTTGCGCGGGGACGCGGTGGCGTTGCGGGTTAAACCGCTGAGCTGTCGATCGGAAGGTCGGCGGTTCGAAACCGCGCGGCGGGGTGAGCTCCCGTTGTTAATCCCAGCTCCTGCTCACCTAGCAGTTCGAAAACATGCAAATGTGAGTAGATCAATAGGTACCGCTTCGGCGGGAAGGTAACGGCGTTCCGAGTCGTCATGCTGGCCACATGACCCGGAAGTGTCTATGACAACGCCGGCTCCAAGGCTTAGAAACGGAGATGAGCACCGCCCCCTAGAGTCGGATTCGACTGGACTTTACGTCAAGGGAAACCTTTACCTTTACCTTACCCCCATTTTTGCAAATGGAGAAAAACAATCTCCCCCACCCACTTTGAACTGGGATATTTCTGCTTCCTACTGCAATTCTTAAGCCTAAGAATGTTCCTATTCGGAGGAATGTCACGTTCTCCCTCCTGGGCTCATTCAGTCATTGCAGCAGTTGTAATGAAATTCCTTTCTGTCATGATCACCGTTGCGATGCTTGTGACATCGCAACGGCTCGCATGACAATGCAGGGAAATGGGTACCGGGCGGATTAAGGGAAAAGGCAACTAGCTAACAAAAGAGAGCAACAGGTGCTGGCAACAAAGTATCAACTCTAGTCGGAGGCGTGGAAGAGAGAGATACAATGTTGCAAAGAAGGTAACTGACAAGGCCAGACCATGAGGCGCGCCCAAGCTGTCAAAGAGATTACGAACCTGATCGCCTGGCAATGAACCATCACCGGCCAGGGAAGCAATTAAGGAAACGCCCGGAGCACAGGAGGGGCTCCACGACCCCTCACCTACCGGCAACAGAACCGACGGGGCTCGGGGCACACCCGAAGTAAGAAGGGGTGGAGCGCTGACCAGCGCGGGCTATTTAAATCCCGTACTGGCGCGCTCCACTCACTCTATGCTTTTCTTAAAGGGCACGCATACTGTTACTCACATAAAACCAGAACCTAAGCCTACACTAGCATCTGCGTTTTTACTGGGTAGCAGGCAGAGCCTGACACTTTCTCATTCTTCCTCCACCGTAGAGGTTCAGTGCATCAGTGTCCATGTGATGGGGTCAAAAAATGCAAGACGGTGGTGTGAATGAAGCCCCACCCCTTTTGTACATGGATCATTGCATGCACATACAAAGGGGCGGGGATTTGATCATACTGCCGGGACCACCATCTTCACTTCTGTGAACACCACTGGTTTGGTGCTTTGCTCATGGACATCCAAAATCCCTCTATTATAGATGTAGTTGTGTATTACTTATCTTCCTTTACCCCTCCCCCAGATGGTAAGGGTCTTGTACCTGGGGCCTCCAGTGTCCTGGAACTTAGTTGTCTTCCTTTATCCCACCCACTGTACCCAGCAGATTTAACTTGTTGCCATGGCCATGTTGAGAAAGGTATCTGGGTGGAAAACAGATGAAATTTCTTTATTTGTTTGTTTGTTTGTTTGTTTTATCTATCTAATTTGTCCCCACCCATCTCCTCCCATCGGGGGACTCTGGGCGGTTTACAACAATCAATTAAAACAACAATCATAAAATATACAGTATAAAATTACAATAATAAATAATATAAACAAGAGTAAAGATAAAAAGCCCAAGTGGCAAAAGAATCTAAAACAGTCCAAGTGTGGGGGGAGTGGTCTATAGCAGCCACTATTACATGGATTCCACTTCACAGCAGGATTTGAAATGCAGTCTTCATACCAGAAAAACTGAGACTAGGATTATCAGATGTCTGGAAGAAAGTGGACATATCCTCCTTTTTGTCCTCATGTCCTCCATCCAGCAGGCATAGCCTTAAAATCAGATATTATCCAGCTTTTTGAGTGTCTTTTTTTTTAATTACTATTTTGGACTGTTTTCATAACAGCGGTCATTGAAACTTTTGTGTATTGTGACCGTGTAAATTGACTGCTTCTTTTTTCCTTCATCCGTCCACAGATTGGACAGCCTAGATTTAAGTTATTTAATTTATTCCGATTCCAGCCATCGACTTCAATCCAGCCCCTTCAAATCTAACTTCACTGTAGTCTGTAGATCACATGACTTATCATACGTTTCTCTGGGGAAATTTGAAAATAGCATTATTGATTCTATATGATTGCTAGCAAACGTTCTTGAAAATAAAGGTTTGTTGGGAAAATATTGGAATTGAAAAACTAGTCTTTCTGATGCTGGAAAAAGTAATTTCATATACACGTAGGCCTAAGTACATTTGTTCGCAGTTTTTTGCTGTAATTTTTGTCACAGATGCCAAGAAAGTTAGAGTTTGCATGTCCTCCTTTCTCCATATTTGTCTTCCTTTCCAATTGTCCTTGTCCTCCTTTGCCTGTTCAGATATCTGGTAACCCCAGCTGAGACTTTTCAGTGCATTTATTTTATTTATTTATTCTATTTCTATAGCCGCCCATCTCAGCAAGTGACTCTGAGTGGCTTACTTAGCGGCCTACTTATTTGGTTACTTAGCCATCTTTCCTTAAGCCATCCTCATACAAGCCTTTTGGAAGGATTTTTTTTTTTAATTTCTAAGACAAAATTTGAAAGACGGGGGATTACGGAATGCAAGCTATTTATTTTATTTTAGTTTTGCAGAAGGGTGGTGGAGGGATCTTTGCTGGTTCACAGTCTACCCCAACAGGTGTGACACTCAAGTCTTGTCCAGCTTTGAGTCTTCAGGAAGAGCAATGATTGGCTGTTTTCCATCATCTCAGGATACAGAATAAAGGGCTAAAGTTACAGAAAGGCAGATTCTGCTTGAACGTTAAGGGAAATTCCATAATGGTAAAAGCAGTTTGATAGTAGAATCAGGAATCAGAGAGGTTGCCAGATTTCCTTCACTGGATTATTAAACATATTCATATCTATTAGAGGCTGGAAACAGCTGTTTGTGTAAGAAACTCTGACAGTGCCAAGAGGACAGCAGCCAATGATGTTGTATCAATGTCACAATTACATATTGGTTGTCAGACTTCCCTCAGTCTCTACTGGAAGCAAGGAATAAGAATCCAAGATCTTTATTTGAAGGAAGATAAAAATGGTAACACAAGAACTCCAGTAAGTATTTTCAAATGAGATGACTACATTGTATATAGGCAGTTTAGAATAACAAAACTCCATTTTCTCCTGCACCTTCCATGCAGCAGATTGGTTGGTCCCATCTTTTGAAAAGGAGGGGCATCTTCCATCACTTCATCAACCTGATCCTTGCTAGCCCTTCTAGCAGCATGAAAAATAACCCTCCCATTTGTGTCACAACTTCTGAGGCAAGAACGTAAGCTGCAGCATTGGAGTAGTGACATCATCACACAAGTTGTCCTTGCCCCCTCTCCCTTGGACCCCTAGTGGTTGCTTATGGTTGGACAACCATCTGCTGCAGGACACTTTGATCTAGCTCCCTGCACTGAGCAAGATAGATTCTAAGAAGGTACACTA
Source organism: Candoia aspera (assembly GCF_035149785.1). Classification (NCBI taxonomy): domain Eukaryota; kingdom Metazoa; phylum Chordata; class Lepidosauria; order Squamata; family Candoiidae; genus Candoia; species Candoia aspera. The sequence continues at coordinate 332,169,464 of NC_086153.1, forward strand.
TTATGATATATATGCCTGTGTATATGTATGTGTGTGATCTTCTTTCTGACCTTGCCTCTTCCCACATCTCTCTTCTCTTGTATATATAATTGTTATTGAAAATTTTTCACACAAATAAAAATAACATGAAAAAATATAAAACAGAAAGCTAAGATGAAAGATGAAAGAAAAAGCGCAGGAAAGAAAAGAAAAGAGATACTTGAAAAATGAAGCAGCTTCCAATCTTCTTTACAGCAGTTGCAAACAAGCTCTGTGTGTGTGTGTGTGTGTGTGTGTGTGTGTGTGTCAGAAGCACCTACCAAGGCGCTTCTGTATTGAAAGGACTTGCCAGTGACGTCACCGTTGCCCGGAGGATGTCCGAGGGGGCTCCTTTATTTTGTCCCTTCCCCCTTTAAAAGTTCACATATTTCCCCTCTCCCCATATTCATTCTTTTTTAATTAGCAAAACCAAAAATCACCCAGGTCGTTTTTAACCATTTTCAGCAAAAAGTCCCTCAAGGGTTTTCAATCTTTTATGAAAGTACTTATGATTTTAGGGACACAGTGGCGCTGCGGGTTAAACTGCTGAGCTGCTGAGCTTGCCGATCGGAAGGTCGGCGGTTCGAATCCGTGTGACGGGGTGAGCTCCCATTGCTAGTCCCAGCTCCTGCCAACCTAGCAGTTTAAAAACATGCAAGTGTGAGTAGATCAATAGGTACCGCTTCAGCGGGCAGGTAACGGCGTTCCGTTCAGTCATGCCGGCCACATGACCACGGAAGTGTCTATGGACAAACGCCGGCTCTTCGGCTTGAAACGGAGATGAGCACTGCCCCCTAGAGTCGGACACGACTGGACTTAATGTCAAGGGAAATCTTTACCTTTACTCCTTATGATTTTAGTCCTGATTAAAGAAGTCTATTTTGTATTCTGTCCCCTTAGGCAATCTTCTAATATATGTTTCTTTGGGAGAAATTAACTGGGTGTGGCAGTATTGTTGTATAACCTGATCTCTTGTCCTCCCATGTCTCTCTTCTCCAGATACTCATTGCCCAGAATGCTCTTCAGGAGCCCCCTCCCGGGCTGCCTGCCAATCAGATCCCAGAGGAGACAGAGAAGTTGCTGCTCATCTATGTTCGGGTGGCCACCTGGAACCAGATTCTCGACCCCTGGGTCTACATCCTCTTCCGCCGAGCAGTACTGAGACGCATCTACCCCAGCTTCAAGCCAAGGCCTTCTATTGTCTCCCTGTACCCGGTGCTCAACACATCCCTACGGCAGAAATTTACTCAGGAGTCTGCGCTGCAGTAGCAAGATGCTGTGCTGGGCCAGGGCGACATCCATAAGCTCACAAGATTCCCTCTTTAATATGGCAAGGGAGCACTGGAGTGCTCTGCTTTGCTATGCCCGCACTGCTTGACAGTTTGCACTGGGGTAAAGGCACGGGGAGTGTCCTATGCCCCCTCTCTAAGCTACAGTACTATAAGTGCCCTGTTGGATGCCTGCCTTTCAGCTCCAGAGACCCCTGCAGTTTGGGGTGCACCCATAGCCCCAAATGTACCATGAGCGGCTTCATGTTGGCATGCCATTGGCCCTGTCCAGGAGTAGAAAGGACATTTCCCCACGATAGAAGAAAGGCAGAAAAGTAGTTTGGCAACCTGACACAGATGAACAGAAGTGTGCCCTAAGCCAGTTGTTAAGCACGAAGCTGGTTGATTAGTGGGAAGCGGATCCCTCTTGAGTCTGCAGATGGGAAGAGTACATGCAGCCTGGCCAGGGCAGTTCAAAACGCACAGGTGGCCGTATACATGATTGTTGCAGTAATAAATCCTGTGGCAGTATATATCTGTGATGGTCGTCTTTTTGAGGTGGGGCTCGATTCCTTGTACTAGCTGGGGCAAGTCAGATTTAAAAGCATTGGAAAATTATGGTGGATATTTCCCGTTTGGTTTGCCTCTATATCCAGATTGGAGCAAGCACACACAACACTCATTTCAGCTAGCAGAAAATAAAACAGCTTGATGTCTATTTATTAAACATAGCTAAGATTTAATTAAAAAAAAATCAGTTAACTGGCCAAACCAGGATAAAAGGCAATCAAAAGCAGGGGAAGAGAAAGACATGAGCAACAGGCAACCATTTACATACCCTATAGATCTATAGAGTACAGAATTTTCCAGAGGCATGAAGTAAAACTGTAGATCCGTGTTTCTCAACCTTGGCCACTTTAAGATACGTGGACTTCAACTCCCAGAATCCCCCAGCCAGCCATGTTAGCTGGGGAATTCTGGGAGTTGAAGTCCACATGTCTTAAAGTTACCAAGGTTGAGGAACACTGCTGTAGATCATGAGCACTGACAGTCTCAAAGAGAGTAACCTTTGGTTATTCCAGCCTTAACCCTTTTATGTACATAGCAGAACAGAGATGGAAAGGAGGACACCAGGCAATCTCTCCATTCTGTTCCATAAAGGAAACATTTGGGTGGATGGAGAGGATATAACCAACAAAAAGGAAAGCTTTCGAAGCTTCATGGTATGGCTATTTCAGGTTTTTTCCCTTAATGGAGTGGAGTTTGGGAGGAGCTATTATCATTCTATGACCATATATTGATGCAATATTGCAAAAGAAGCCATTGTTAGAAATATTTTTAATTATTTCAGAAACAAACTGACAGACATAAACAAAACTGTATATAAAACACACGCTGGTAATTATCATTTTGAAGTGGGAAAGATGATTTCTTCCATGGGTAATCCATACTCATAATGTAATGCATATCATTATATCGATCTAAACTAGATCAAACAGAAGCAGGGTGTTATTGGGGGTGCGGCTGAATGAGTTTAGCTTCTGGCCTGAATGGTCTATGCAGGAACGGGCTCTGGCTTGGTTGCTATGAAGGGTTTGTGAGTCCATCTTTCTAAAGAGCGAAGTTGCCAGAGAAGGAGGACCCTTTTGAAGCCTACATGCCTGATCTGTTCAAATCCAGACTATTTTCAGACCTTCTAAGAGAGTTCAATAGAATTTATTCTGAGCATTGGCGGAGCACTGAAAACATTTATTCTGAGCACTGCAGTCTGAAAACAGATTCTCATCCATTCTGCCTCCTGTAAAACCTGGATGATCAGGTTCAGATCTAATTGGTTAAATATCCCATCAGTGTATTAGTGGGTTCACTCTTAGAACATGGAACACGTGCTCCAACTTATCCATCCTTGAAACTATCCATCATCTAGGTTTGAAATAGAAAATAAGGTCAAGGCCTCATCTCCTCTAGCAGTCCAAAGTACAGGACATTAAAAAATCATCTTGTTACAAGAAGGTAGAGTCTGAGTGAATGTATATACCAGTGTTTCTCAACCTTGGCAACTTGAAGATGTGTGGACTTCAACTCCCAGAACTCCCCAGTCAGCCATGCTGGCTGGGGAATTCTGGGAGTTGAAGTCCACACATCTTCAAGCTGCCAAGGTTGAGAAACACTGGTATATACAGTACATACAAACATACCAGGGGTCTACAGGGTATGGCCAAAGAACTCAAGATAGCACCTATGATGGTGTGATGCACAAAAAAATTAGTGGAGCTGTGCTTGCACCATCATGACTGCCATCATTCCTTTTTTTATCACATCCTGCAGATACCCAATACACGTCTTTCATGCTATTCTTTTTTGGGGTAAGCAACATTATGCAGAGCACAGGAAAGGAGTATGAAATAGTTTAGCAAAGAAAGCAAAGGCAGAAGATAAGAAAAAGAAAAGGAAACATTGTGAAAACTAGGTTACACCAGTACCATTCTCCATACCTTCCTATCCTTACAAATCATCCTTGTTCCCAATATCCATGCACCACTTCATACACTGCCTTTTGTTCTCTAAACGTTTCAGCTCTCTCTTTTTGAGCATCTCATCAACACCATCCAACCACCCAAACTCAACTTTCTCAGTCTTCCCCTCCATCTCGACTCATTCACTCTTCCACCTTCATTCATTCTCTTCATATGACTAAACCAGCTCAATGTAATTCTTTCATCCTGGTCACTCCCTTTGGTATTTAGTTCATTCAGCACCCATTCATTCTTGACCTCTCTCTTTTTGCTTTGCCACACTTCCATATAACGGAGTACTCCATTCCAACTGCATTCAACTTTATGTGTCTTCTAGCACACCCTTCTCACTTCCATATAACGAAGTGGACAAAAGCACACTTGCATACATAGCCATTTCCATTTTTTTTTATTCAAAGAGAAGTAAAAATCCTAACAATGTTAACAGTGAAACTGGATCCCCAGGATGATCTCCCCTTTGCTGAATATATTCAAGCAGAAGATAGTCAACCATAAATTAGGGGCGCATTTCTGCATAGCGGAAGGAGGTTACCCATGCCAACTGTATGAATGATTCTATAAGATGATTGGACTTGATGGCCTGCTTGTTCTCCAGAGGCCTCTTGAAACTAATTAAGACTGCTTTCATCCACAAAGATGGGTCTTCGAAATGACTATACATCACACCAGTGTTTCTCAGTCTTGGCAACCTTAAGATGTGTGGACTTCATTTCCCAGAATTCCCCAGCCAGCATGGCTGGCTGGGGAATTCTGGGAGTTGAAATCCACACATATTAAAATTGCCAAGGTTGAGAAACACCACATTATACATTGGGCAATTCATCAAAGGAAGGACAGGTAAGGGACACTAAGCTTTGCTTTCCTCAAGGGACTGGTCTTTGGGAGAGATTTATCTTTAAAAAACCAACAAATCATATGAGGAATCAGGAGTATCTGCAGGGAATGGTTAAAAAGTCAAGATGGTGGTTGCAACAAAAAGTGTGATTGAAACTCCATCTTGTTTATGTGTGTTGCATGTGTCATTCCATCGTGACTTATTTCACCATACCCTGCAGACAACCCTGTGAGGAATAATTGTTCACATACTTTCCAGTTTGAAAACTGGACTGAGAAACCAATCATTAACTGAAGCCTGAAACTGCAGTGCAGTGGGTTGCCAAGAAACTGTGTCTCTCCAAGCATTCTCCTACTTACTCTGCAATTATGAGGAGGTATCTTGCACTTCCATCTTGAACAGAGCAGATACCATGCTGTGCTGTTAACATGGGCCTACAGAGTAGCAACTGTATTTTGGAATACTACTGGAAGAAGATCCAGTATAGATGCTAACTAGAAGTAACAACCAAAAATGGTAGCATCTCTCTACTACTGGTAAGTTCCTTCCACCCCAGCAGGAGAGCATGTTGTCAATGGTGCTACTGTTTGGAGTCACCCCTGGCAATTTTGCAAAGGTTTCATTCTTCATTCTTGAGCAATAGGTTATGATTCTGGAGAGAAATCCCAGATGGTCAGTGTGTGCAAGATATGGAGAATGCCAGAGTAGAGAAAGGAGGAAAGGGATGAGTGGGGTGGAAAAGAAAGAAACAGCCTTCATTTCCCAGCCCACCTCTTGAAACTACTCAGAACTTTCCCTGTTCTCACAAACTGCAGTCCAGACCTCCGAGACAAACTCTTCTGGGAAAGCAAATTCACCCAGTAGCAAATCCAGACCGTGAGCAAAGTCTTCAGGGCTCTGGCATTCTTTGGACATCTCCACCATGCTTGATGCTGCAGAAAATAGGCCTGACGTTAAGGCTCAACACAGGGATAAACAACCATTTGGAGCAAAGACACATTTGGAATGTTGAGGACATGTGCTGGGGTCATTCATAAAAAGGCTGCTAGGGAGGGCGTGGCCTGTGGTGAAACACCCAATCATTGGAAGGCAAAATGAACTCCAGGATGCTGTTCAGCATCCCAGTGGGATCTCCTGGAGCCCAGAGATATTCCTGCAAATAAATATGAAGGCTTCTGACATGCTAGCTACCTATTCTATTCAATAATTAGGGCCCTTGTTTAATAATTGTTTAATTATTAATTTAATCAGGAAGCCTGCTGGGTATCAATGGAGGAGACTGGAGCACAAGGGTGTCCAAGGGTGCTACTTCTGGTATAGTTTTTAGGCAAAATTAGGGGAAAGCTGAGAGCCAGTTTGGTGCAGTGGTTAAGGCACCAGGCTAGAAACTGGGAGACTGTGAGTTCTAGTCCCACCTTAGGCACAAAGCCAGCTGGGTGACCTTGGGCCAGTTACTCTCTCTCAGCCCTAGGAGGAAGGCAATGGCAAACCACTTCTGAAAAACCTTGCCAAGAAAACTGCAGGGACTTGTCCAGGCAGTCTCTGAGAATTGGACACAATTGAATAGATTAAAAAAAAGGCAGGGAGGAGGGAAAGCCAATAATAACCCACAGAACCCTGTTTATCTCTCTTTAATTGTTAGCTTCATTTTCCATGAAATCATGTACGAACTGTCTCTCTGTATCTGTCATGAGTACAGATGCTGAGCAGGAGAAGGCCCCTAACTAGGGGGGAAAATGCATGCGTAGTTTAGAGACTTTGAGCTGTCATTCAAAGAAACCCAGAACAGACCCACCTTGAGTTTTGGGGTTTATCTGTCTGGGTTTTCCCATGCTTCTTCAGTTTGGTAGGATTTTCTGTCTACAATAGCAGTAAATAAAACACTAGAGACTTTCTCCTCATCTCGGCGTGGTCTTTGCTTAGTCAGGACAGTATCAGATTGAAAATCCATCTTCCTCAATAGTCATCCACATTCAGCAGCCCTTCTCTATAGTATGATTCCCCACATCCAGAAACTGGGGTAGGCTGCCTCTAAGTCTGGAGGTTCCACCCAAGCAATAATGAGGAAAGGTGAAGGGAATCTTCAAAAAATTTTTCAACTTTACCATGCATCATTCCCCACTCACCCAATTCCAGGTCACGAATGCCCATGTAGCTTTCCAATAAGTCATCCATTTTTCCAGCAGCTTCCTCCTCAAACTCACTTGGCTGTGAACAGAGGAAGGAAGGAGATAAAATGGAGCTGAGATGCCAATATTTACCAGGAATTCTTTATAGGGTTCCACTGGGGATCTCAAAACAGCTAGAGCTCCCTTCAATGGGTAACAATCAATTGGGTGAAGTGTGATGGAGTGAGGCTCAGATTTTGGTGACCTTGGCCACACTCTGTAGCTTTCTCTCAGCTTAACCCACTCTTCCTTAACCTGGTGCCTTCTCAGCGTGTCAGACTACAAAACCCATGCTGACTTGGAATTCTGGCATTTGGAGTCCCATGTATTTGGAGAGCTCAGCGTAAGGGAGATTGGCCTAACTTATTTCATGGAGAGAGTAGGATTGGAGCAAGTTGGGGAATCCAGCTATACCAGTTTGGGCTCTTTAGAGGACAGGTGTGATAAATGCGTCATGAACAACTGAGAGGAAATTGAGGGCAGAAAGTGGTGGGCACAAGCCCAAGATGGATTTTACTGACGTTGTGAATCCTCTGGAAGAATTCATCCATCCCCCATAAAAACACCACATGTTGCGTGTATCAGCTATCATTCCTCCTTGCGGAATGAAAAACTGGACTCAACAGGCTGAACAGAAGCTTGAGCAGCAATGACATTTGGTGCATTCTCATGATCCTTCAGAGGCCTTTCCTGCTACAACTGGCTAGGTATCCAACAGGCACTTTCCTGAGGGCTGCCTTGACGTAATCAGCTCACCTCCACCTAGCCACCAAGTTTCCCATTTGAATACAGGACCCGTGAGAATACGGGCACCTGTTTAATCTGATTCCTCCCCTGCCCAGAGCTGACTCACCGCCTGCTCTATGGTGGCAGCGCCCATTGCACGCAGCCGTAGGGTCTCCTTTCCGCTAGCTATTTTCCCCTCACTTGAGCTCTTGCTGCTTCGGGTCCTCTGGCTGATCATATCTACAGAAGGGAGAAGAAAAGAAAATCAAGAAAATGCCTCGTTCAAAGAGAGTGAAGATAGTGAGAGATGTCTGAGCACACCAAAACTATCCAGCTGATAAAGTTACAGGATTCACAGGGTGTTGTTTTTTTTTTGCTAGAACCCCTTGAAGTTCTTAAAAAACTGTAAAATAGAGCACGGGGGTGGAATAAAATAATGGCTTGACAAGTAGAGCCAGTTTATTATTATACCTTGTAAGCCATCGACTAGAAGAGGAGTCCCATCTGGCCACATCTGGAATTTTGGGAGCGTGTTATGGGCACACCCACAAAATGGCTGCCGTGGTGGTTGTGGCCAATCCCCAGTGCACATATACCAGAAGAAGACGAGACACGGGATGCAGCCATCTCATGTTATTTGCTTAGAGGGCTTCTGAGATGTGTCAGGTGTTGCTCACACACAGGTGTGTTTCAGGCTGACACTTTATTTTGTAGCATGCTTATCTCCCCTTTCATTTTTTAAATTAAACACAGCTTTAAAAAATTAAAATCAGGTAGGGCAAGGAACCATGTCAAGGATCCAGAAATTAGAATGACATTCATAGGCCAGTTCTCAAGCGCTTACAGATTCAAACACAAAACTTCATCCAGTAGGGTGGTTTGGTCAAGCTCAATTAATGATTGAAGATGGGAAATGGAAAGCGATGATGATGATGATGATGGTGATGATGATGATGATGATGATGGTGATTTCTTAAAGTGCCTTTTTTGAGGATTAGCAAGTTGTATCAAAGCACTATGTCACATTTTACAGGTGGATTAGCCTGAGGCCCGGGTGGGGTATTTCAAAAAGCACTAGGAGCTGGGGCATCCATTGTGGAGCTCAAAAAAGTCAAGATGGCCATTGCAACTGTGTGACTGAAGCCTCTTTGTATGTGTGACACATATAAAAGGGGGTGGGGCTTCGACCATACAGTCACAGCAACCATTTTGACTTTTTAATATCCTCCCTGGACACCCTTTGCTCTGAGTTATTCTGTCCTTTCCCCCCTAAAAGAAAAAAATGCAGAGGAAATTAAGGAGATATCTGAAAGGGTTACAAATGGAAAATGGTGGCATCAGGAGGACACCACACTCCCCCATGAAATAGTAGAAACAGGGTTGGGCAGTTGCAGAGCAGGAGATTTATCTGAAGCCACCTTAACAATCCACATTTCCCTAATAGAAATGGGGAACTTCTGGCCATACAGCTCTGAGCATCCCACACTATTAACCATGTTGGCTGTGACTGCTGGAAGCTGTAGTCTGCCCACCTTCGGGGGTGGGGGGTACAGATTCCCATGCTCAGGCCAACTTCTCTTCATTTCAGCAGCCTAAATTAGAAATGAAAACAATTTTTTTTTTTTGCTTGTCACAACAGGGAGTCAACTTCCCTGGTTGATGGGCTGCAATCAGCCAGAGATCCCAAACTATATTGTAACCGAGGCAGAATTAAATTAACTGTATGGCTGTAGCAATTCTATTACAAATCCCAGTATGCAATCTGGGAATTCCTCTCATTTATGACATTCTTTCAAAATGGCTGGTCAAACAGTTCTTCTTATCCTCATTTTCACCCAGAAGGTTTATTTATTTTTATTATTTATTAATCAAATTTATTACCACCCATCTCCCAAAAGGGACTCTTGGGGGGTTACAATATGCATCAGTGGCTGCTTAGGATAGATGTCAGGGGAGCTGGTAATATTTAGAATTTCCATGAGACGGCAACCTGTTTACTAAGCTGGGAGAAGGATGAAGACTTTCTACCAACCATTCCCTTGATCTGACTTTTGAACAGTGCCAGATACAAATAAAAGGAAGAGAAAAACCGGAGACAGGCTTCAGTGGGAATTAACAACAGTCCAGACACTGGACTTAACATAATCCAAGGCAGTTAAATAGTTTTAAGCAAATCCAAAGCTTGAAAGGGCACATGAATAAAGAACAGGAGAAAAAACCCTGAATAAGGAAAATAAAATCAGCAAATAAAACAAAAAAGACAAAAGACAAAAGCAAAAAAAAAGCATTTATTGCCTCAAGTAATTAAACAAACAATGTTACTTTCAAATCTTTAGGGGAACTTGTCATAATTTTGGTGCCACTGTAAAGAAGACCCTGCCCCTTGTTTTCACCAATTTATCTTCTGTTGATGATGGGATATAGAGAAGGACCTCTGAAACAGATCCTAAATCACAGCAAGGTGAAAATGGAAAGAGGGGATTTCTCAGATACTTAGAACAGTTTGGATTTTACAGATAAGAACCAGCATTCTGAACTGGGCCAAAAAGCAAAACGGCAGCCACTACAGCTGATGTGGCGTGGCCAGAAAATGTGACAAAAAGCAGCTGAGCTGTTGCCAGTCTCATTGGCTGCAATAATAGCATTCTCAAATGAGACACAGACACAGAACAAGGCAGGAAACCATTGCTCTGGGCTCTGGGCTCTGACAATCCTGTGCTGTTGATTTTTTTATTTCAAAATTTATTGCATTTATATCCCACTATAAGTCAAATCGGCTCTTGCTGCTTTGATTGCTAAGAGCCAACACGGTTTTGTCAGGAAGAGATAATGTGAGACAAACCTTGTCTACGTCTTTGCTGGCATAATTAGTAGGCAAGGGGATTGCTGCAGATATAAGCTGACTTGATTTCAGCAAAGCTTTCGAATAGGTTCCACACAACATCCTCATTAACAAGCTGTCACAGTATGGTTTGAATAGCACTACAGTCAGGGCGCAGGGTTCCAACCGGTGAACCATGCTCAGAAGGTCAGCATCAGCCTTTCTCAACTTGTGACCCTGGAGGAACCCTTGAAATATTTTCCAGGCCTTGGGGAACCCCTGCACACTCAGGCTCAAATATAGGCCAGAAGTTACAAAACTTCTATGAAACTTATTCTATTCGTTTCATGGGTAGGCCTGTATATATGCATCAACAGTGTTCCTAAACTAAAAATAATGAAATCTACTTCTTTAATGTGAAGTTGCCCGAAATTGAAATAATTTTTTAAATAAAACATGGTCTCCCAGGGAACCCTAGTGACCTCTCGTGGAACCCGAGGGTGCCACGGAACCCTGGTTGAGAAACCCTGGTCAGCATTAATGGCTCCCAAACCAGTAATTCCCTGCAGGGATCTGACTTAGGACCAGTATTATTTAACGTTTTTATTAATAACCTGTATTATGAGATTGATGGATGTGCTTTTGCAGTTGACAGAAAATTGGGAAGACAACTCCTAGGAATGCAGGACAAACCTGCAGTCTAATCTAGACAGGTTGGTAGACTGAGAGACTCAGAGAAACAAGATGTCCTTTAATAATAGGGAGAAATATAAAATATTACGCTTAAGGAGAAAAATGTAGAACAGACATACAAAGGATTCACGGTTTGGATTCACGGCTTGGAAATGCTACCTCTGGAAAGGATTTGGGTATGGTCATGGATCATCAGCTGAACATGAGTCAAAAGTATGAGAGAGATGCTAGAATGTTTAATACCATATAGTCCTGGGCTGCATTAGAAGAAACGTTTTATCAGAAAAATATGGTCGTTACTCCTCTCTGTTCAATACTGATGAGACCATTCCTGGTGTATTGTGTACAATTCTGGGCACCACGTTTTCAGAAAGATTCTGACAAATTAGAGCAGTATTTCTCAACCTTGGCAATTTTAAGACGTGTGGACTTCAACTCCCAGAATTCCCCAGCTAGCATGCTGGCTGGGGAATTCTGGGAGTTGAAGTCCACACGTCTTAAAGTTGCCATGGTTGAGAAACAATGGATTAGAGAAAGTGCAGGAAATGGCAATGAAGACAATCAGGGACTTGAGCACACATCCTGTGAGGATAGGCAGAAATGAACTTGAGATGTTCAGTCTAAAGGAAGGAAGACTAGGGGAGACATGATAACTATGAACAACTACATAAAGGGAAGCTATAGGGAAGATGGCCAAGGACTCTTCTATAGCAACTGAAACTTGGACCAGAAAAAATGGGTAGAAAATACAGCTACCCAGATTTTGTTTAAATTTGAGATAGCCTGCCTGATGGTAAGATCAGCACAACAGTGGAGCAGTTTATCTATAGACTGTGGATTCTCCATCTCTGAAGGTTTTTACGAAAACCTTTCAGAGAGGGTTCAGCAGGTTTTCCTGCATGTTGCAGAGGGTTGGACTAGATGAACCTTGTGGTCCCTTCCAAATCTACAGTTTTATTATTCCATAATTCACCCTGCACCACTCTTCCAAGCCTGTCAGCCCAGCTGATCAGTCAGGGGGCAGGCTGAAGCAAGAGGGAGCACCCCTGATCATTTTTACAATTCCTCCTTTATGACTTGTGACGTCCGTTGGCCTCTTTCTGAACGTGAGTCTAGAGCTCTTTTGAAAGAGTGCTAAACCCATGTCCAAAAGAACCTGGTGGAAGGTTGCAGAGATGGAGGAGGGTATAAGAAGAAGCTGGAGTACCTCCACACCTTGGATCCATTAGCTGGACAACTTCAACAGGTGGCTAAACCTGCTGTTCAGCGAACCCAACACACTCTCTCAACCACTTATTAAGGGGAGGGATTAGTGGTTGTTCTTGCTGGCCGAAAATGGGAAAAGCAGCCAGGGAAATCCACCAATCACTTCCTTAGCTCAGTGTTTCTCAACCTTGGCAGCTTTAAGCTGTGTGGGCTTCAACTCACAGAATTCTGGGTGGTTGGGGAATTCTGGCAGTTGAAGTCCACACATCTTAAAGTTGCCAAGGTTGAGAAACCCTGCCTTAGCTTATCCCATATGAAAATTACAGTATACCGTAAGGACAGTACCACTTGCTCTCTGGCCTCATCAGCGAAGCAAAAAAGGCCTTGGCCATCAGGGGAGATATACTTTAAAGCGACTGACTGGCTGTTCCTCAGTGATGCTGAGCTCTGGTGCTAGGCCTATTGTGGGACTCTGCCCATGCACCACTTGCCTCTCTCAGGCCTCCCTGCGGTCTTGCCTCTCCCCACTGCCCAGTTATCCACTCACCGAAAGCTCGTTTAGGCTGCACCAAGCGCAATGTAAATGGCTGTGCCTGGGGCATCTCACGCAACATCTTGGCAACTTCGTAGTGGCGGCACCCGACAATGGTTTGGTCGTTAATGGCTTCAATGCTGTCCCCAACAGACACCGTTGGAATGCGGTTGATTATGCTGCCTTCCTTAATACGCTATAAAACGGGGAAGCAGAAAAAGAAAAATTCAAGTTGGAAAGAGAACAATTCTCCTTCCTATGGCTTTCATGACCTTGATTGATCCAGAAAAGCTAACAAGGCAGGACTGTCTACAGAGTATGGTCAAAAAAGTCGAAATGACAGCCATGACAGTGTGATTGAAGTTCCACCTATTTTTTAAACAGGCAAAGCTTTGATCACGCCATTGTGGACACCATCTTGACTTTTTTTACCATACCCTGTGGACACCGCTGGAAGAAGGGTTGGGCCTGGGTAGTATTTGAATGAGAAACTATTAAGAAATAATAAGGAAAAAGAGCAACAGTGTTTCTTGCGGCAGCACAAGGCCTTCCTTCCCACTTCCCAATAGTTACATGTCTTTGGACAAAGACAATGTCTTTGGACATTGCTTGGGAGCAACATGATGTGTTGCTGTAGTTGATCCAAGCTTTATTTTATTTTATTTTTTTTGCTATTTTGGAAAAATAATTTAATGATGCTGCAGCATCCTCCCTCATTCCTACTGAGAATTCTAGAAATTATTTTCTCCATTCCCAGTTTGATAGTGGAAGAGAGAAGACAACATTCCTGGAACAACTGTATGAATCCAGATGGCCATTAGATGGCAACCAAGAGAAGCAGGAAGCTCTTAATTCTTTGTTGCTGTCTAGTGATTCATGGGTTTTCACTTATAATCCTTTTATTGGAGGGGATTAAATGGAGTGCCCAGAGGATACTAGCACCTCCCTGATACATATTCTATATCACAGTTTCAGGTGGCTTTTCCTGCATTTGATGACATTAAGCAGGACTGGAATGTCAGCAAGGTTGACCAACATGGTTTCCTCCCAGCTCTGGGACGGGTGGAAAACATGTTAAGCAACCCTAAAAATAATTGGAAAAAAGCAGGAATCTATTGAACAATGCCTTGTCAGATCACACTGGGACTGTTGCAATTCGCTGTACATGGGGCTGCCCTTGAAGACCATCCAGACCTTTCAACTGGTCCAGAATGCCACAGACCAGCTAGTAATGAGCTCATGTTATACCTCCATTATGGAGGGCTTTCAGATGCAACTCAAGATGCTGGCTTATGAGCAAGGTATCTGCAGATAGAAACATACCTACTGCAAATCAGTGTGTCAGTCTTTTATCATCTTCCCAAAGGCCTACCTTGATGAAAGCATAGCCAGCCCCGTTATCTGTGATAGTAAGTCCCAGAGCATCCTCTGTTTTGGTGACCTCCACCTCCTTGGTTTCACCACGGACATGAGCGAAAATGAAGTCCTCCAAGCCAATCTGGCCGCCCAGGAGCTTCTGCATATCTACCTTGTGGGTGTTCAGAGTGCAGAACAGGATCTGGAGAGATGTGCAAATGCATTTGCATTTTGAAAAGAACTAAAGGGAAAAGGTCTCTGTTGAAGAAGTCAACCCCAGGAAATTGGAGCATAAAGCATTTTGTAACCATCTCATTACCTGTTGCTTTTGGAAGGAGAAGTGGTAAGGTTAAAATGGGGAGGAAAACATGGAATTCATAGATTTATGAACACTTCATAGATCTATGATGATCAGGCATCTTCACATCGGGCTGGAAAAGGCTCCCACCTGGGCTGTAAAATCTGCATGAGTGAAACTACATCTGAGGCTATTCTTCTCCAGTAATGCTTGTCTCCCTCCTTCTTCCTCTTTCCCATCTTCTGCTGTCATAGACAGTGAAACTCGTGGGAACTGAGCTTTCCTACTCAAATTACTCATTAATTCTTTGCTCTCATTTCACCCACGGCTGAAGTTTTCTTGGCTCCAAACAGGTCCCACGCTGCATCGCTACCCCAGTTTCTAGTCTGCTTCCAGACACAGGGAAAGCTCCTGAGTTGCTCCTTCGGGCCTTCTCAACCCCAATCCCTTTTTGGTCTTGGAACCTGATAATTAACCCTCTGTATCTTCTCTTCCAGTTCTGTTACCCTGAGCTATTTCATGGTCTTCTTCCCTTTGCCCCTTTGTTGCTTGTTATGCGTCATGCTGGAGGTATCTTTCAGAATAGCTATACAACAAGGCCTCTCTCTTCTGACAAGATGCTGAGTTTTTCATCTTGTCACTGTATATTCTTAATGGATGCTTGCTGCAGCAGCACACCCTTCCTTCCTTCCTTCCTTCCTTCCTTCCTTCCTTCCTTCCTTCCTTCCTTCCTTCCTTCCAGCACCAGAGTAAGCTAGACTGGGGCAAAGTCACACTGAAAGCCTAACAGACCATCACAGGGATTTGAGCCTGGCCACCTTGCCTCATGCTTTGGCGACTCCTTTCAACTGCCAAGGACCAGGCCACCCACTTGGCTGAAAGTCTGTGGGTCAGACCCCTCCCTTCAATGCGTTCAGCATACTAAGCTGCCCCATCCTTACCTCTGTCGGGGAGATGTCAAAGACCTCTGCAATTTTGGCATAGAGCTCCTTAACGTTGGTGAACCCCTCAATCTTGGCAGTGGGGCTCCCATGGGCCAGCTGGGTGTGGAAGATGAGCCGAGGCCGCACCCGGGGTGGGTGCGGGGGTTGTCCTGGAGCTGTGCCCTCCTGGCTCGGAGCAACTCTGCCCGCTTCTGCAGGGGGCTGAGGGCCTCCAGTCTCCCGGGGCACACCGTTTTCCATGGGGAGCCCCTTCGGCTGCTCTGTGTGGTCTCTCTTGTGCTGCTTCCCAGACTTCTGTAGCATTGTGTGCCAGGTGTTTGAACAATGGGAGACGACGGCCTGGCCTAAATTATTGATGTTGCCGCCTTCCAGGTGGAACAGCAAAGCCGTAAGGCGATCCCAGCTCTGGTATGCTACCTAGAAACCCAATCTCCCACCTTCCAGTGGATGGTTCAGTTTGGTGAGCTGCACCTACTCCTGAGGATGCCACTGCCCAGCAGCAGGAGTCACACCTGCAGGAAGCTGCAGAGGAAGGATGCCCAGTCTGGCAACCCGAAGCATATCAACTTGCCAGCTATTTCTGTCTCTGGGTGATCGCAGATGCTGTCGGTTTCTCTAGGGAATACCGATGTTTTGCTGATATACCTGGTGCACATGAGGCCCAGTTGCTAACTTCTTTTATTTATCAGAAACAGTTTCAACCTGATTTTCTCAGATTCACTGGTGTGATTGTTAGATGTCTATGCTGTTTTCCTGTTACTAGCATGTTCCAAGGAGCATGCATTAAGAAAGTGGCAGATTAAGAATGACAGCAAGGAGGACCACAACCATGCATTTAGCGATATAAAATGGTTCATATCAATCTGGGGCTATTCAGCAATGCTAAATGAATAATGTAAATATTTAATGCTTTAAAAAACTCTTCAGTGGAAATGTTTTGTCAAATGCAGCTAACTTAAAAGGATACTAGATTGATTTTTCAATGTACTGTATACAGAATTGGAGGAAATCCATAACAAAGGACTTGAACATACAGTATATATCAAGGCATGTAATAACGATCCACATTAAATGGAGTTAAACAGCAGGACATTCAACCCGTGTTGACTAAATGTGACGTAGGCCAAAATGCAGATAGCAAGTCTTACGAAGACGCCGGCAGCAATGCATCTACAGTCTCAAAATCTGCCAAAATGGTCTATGCACATCATTATTTTTAAATATTTCTGCAGATGGCAAATAACTTGTAGGATCAGTTAGATGGTATTCTCTACCATCACAACATTACCTGGGCATGAAATACTTCAAACCACTTGCAAATGGGAGAAGTTTGCATATACGCAAACTTCCACCCAAGAGCAACTAGTTTTTTCTGCAGCAAAGGACCTATTCTTCCTCTCTTCTACGGACATCCAAAAATATACAAACCCCATCTAGTGCTCTGCCAGTTTGTATGACTACCTGGAACTCTGACTTACTATCTTTTCAAAGAATTCACCAATAAACTCTGAGAGGTGCAGATATTCCATCAGTTCATCATAGAGGAACATTAAATAATGACATTGTTTGGAATCCGTGCATTTTTCACATCAATTGGGCCAATAGCAGAGCTTCTATTTAATGCATCCAATCTAGCAAAACCCACAAACATTGAAATACTAAATACAATGTTTTCTTACTTTTGTTCTCCTTGGCTAGTGCCACCCCCCCACCCCCATCCCTCAGCCTGGAGCCTAAGTCAGCAAAGATTGCTGTTTTTAAAATACTTTTTAAAATACATATTTTAAAATGTGTTTTTAAATGTCACTTTATTTCTTCTTATGTACTGAATTATTTTATACTAATCCTATTTTTTTTTCTCTTTTGATTATAGCTTAATTTTTATTCTGACTGTGGGTATTTTCTAGAAAGTTGGGTATCATAATCAAGGCAAATAAAAGACACTGTTTTTGTTTTTATTATTCTTGTTGTTGTTACTGAATCATTACATTACTGTATTTTTAATCTTCTGTGGGGGGAAAACGACATATTCATCGATGGTGATAGCACAATTGTTCAACAAAAAATTACTAATTGAAGAAACATAGTTTCCAAAGGATTACAAAGAAACTTGTGCCACTCTAAGGGTTTACAAATTGCAACAGATACAGACATTATAGCCTCTGAGAAAGTACAGAATAGCACAGAGCTATTGCTGCAGAGTAAGTTGAGAATGGTCAAAGGGGAACCGATAGGGTTACTTGCAGTATGCTGAAATTATCATCTGGGCGGACCCAGGAAGAAAGCCTAGTCTGCCATGGCACCCACCCTGTGGAACATTATCCCTCCAGACCTTAGATTGGTCCCTACCCTCTGACCTTTTAGGAAGGCCCTGAAGACATGGCTCTGCCACCATGCCTGGGGGTCTGGCAATGGTGGGGAGCTCTTACAATGGCTGTATTGAGCTAATGTAGAATGAATTCTGCTGCTGATTGTGATTTCATGTTTTTAAATTGATTATGGACCAGTTTTTATATGTTTGTATATTGGTTTTTAACTTGCTTTTTTACTGTTTTTAACCTACTGTCAGCCACCCAGTTTGGTGTAGTGGTTAAGGCATCAGGCTAGAAACCGGGAGACTGTGAGTTCTAGTCCCACCTTGGGCTGGTCACTCTCTCTCAGCCCTAGGAAGCAGGCAATGGCAAACCACCTCTGCAAAACCTTGCCAGGAAATTGCAGGGATTTGTCCAAGAATCAGACATGATTGAATGGAATAATTTATATATATACACACAAACACGTTTTTAACTTGCTTTTTTATTGTTTTTACCTGTTTTCAGCCACCCAGAGTTGATCAGATGAGATGGGCAGCCATGCAAATCAAATAAATAACAACAACGACCCAGCCTGTAATACATTATGCAAATACAGGAATTGTGTTTTGCTACCCAGAAAGTCGAAAATATTCTAGGAGAATCAACAAAGCAGGTTAGGAGTGACCCATGCTTTCTTGAAATGGTGGGCTGCTTAATGCACACAACTTGGGCAGAAATCTAAACAGATGCCAGCATCTCAAATTCACTCTATGTAGCTTCTTCATCTTCAGCAAAGGATCGTTACCTTGTCGTGGTGCTGGAGCTTGAGTACCTCAGTGATGCCATGAGCTAAACCATGAAGGGCCACCCAAGACGGAAAGGTCATGACAGAGAGGTCAGACTAAACGCGATCCCTGGGGAAGGTAATGGCAACCCACCCCAGTATTCTTGCCGTGAAAACTAAATGGATCAGTACAACCAGAGATATGTCGGTATACCATCGGAAGATGAGACCCCCAGGTTGGAAGATGGTCAAAAGGCTACTGGGGAGGAACAGAGGATGAGTTCAACTAGCCCCAGACGTGATGATGCAGCTAGCTCAAAGCCGAAAGGACGGCTAGCGGCCGACGGTGCTGGTGGTGAATGGCGAATCTGATGTTCTAAGGATCAACACACCATTGGAACCTGGAATGTAAGATCTATGAGCCAGGGCAAATTGGATGTGGTTATTGGTGAGATGTCAAGATTAAAGATAGACATTTTGGGCGTCAGTGAACTGAAATGGACTGGAATGGGCCACTTCACATCAAATGACCAGCAGATCTACTACTGTGGACAAGAGGACCACAGAAGAAATGGAGTAGCCTTCATAATTAATAGTCAAGTGGCTAAAGCAGTGCTTGGATACAATCCAAAAAACGACAGAATGATCTCAATTCGAA
This sequence comes from Candoia aspera, assembly GCF_035149785.1. Lineage (NCBI taxonomy): Eukaryota > Metazoa > Chordata > Lepidosauria > Squamata > Candoiidae > Candoia > Candoia aspera. The sequence continues at coordinate 332,188,602 of NC_086153.1, forward strand.
TTCAGGGCAAGCCATCTAACATCACAGTGATCCAAATATACGCCCCAACCACAGATGCTGAAGTAGAGCAGTTCTATGAGGATCTGCAGCACCTACTGGACAACACGCCTAAAAGAGATGTTATTTTCATCACAGGAGACTGGAATGCTAAGGTGGGCAGTCAAATGACACCTCGAATTACAGGTAAGCATGGCCTGGGAGAACAAAACGAAGCAGGACATAAGCTGATAGAATTTTGCCAAGACAACTCACTCTGCATAACAAACACTCTCTTCCAACAACCTAAGAGACAGTTTTATACATGGACTTCACCAGATGGACAACACCGAAATCAGATTGACTACATTATTTGCAGCCAAAGGTGGTGGACATCTGTACAGTCAGTAAAAACAAGACCTGGAGCTGACTGTAGTTCAGATCACTAACTTCTTATTGCACAATTTAGGATCAGACTAAAGAGATTAGGGAAGACCCACAGGTCAGCTAGATATGAGCTCACTAATATTCCTAAGGAATATGCAGTGGAGGTGAAGAATCGATTTAAGGGACTGGACTTAGTAGATAGGGTCCCGGAAGAACTCTGGACAGAAGTTTGCAACATTGTTCAGGAGGCGGCAACAAAATACATCCCAAAGAAAGAGAAAACCAAGAAAGCAAAATGGCTGTCTGCTGAGACACTAGAAGTAGCCCAAGAAAGAAGGAAAGCAAAAGGCAACAGTGATAGGGGGAGGTATGCCCAATTAAATGCAAAATTCCAGAGGTTAGCCAGAAGAGATAAGGAATTATTTTTAAACAAGCAATGCGCAGAAGTGGAAGAAGACAATAGAATTGGAAGGACGAGAGACCTCTTCCAGAAAATTAGAAACATCGGAGGTAAATTCCAGGCAAAAATGGGTATGATCAAAAACAAAGATGGCAAGGACCTAACAGAAGAAGAAGAGATCAAGAAAAGGTGGCAAGAATATAAGGAAGACCTGTATAGGAAGGATAACAATATCGGGGATAGCTCTGACGGTGTGGTCAGTGAGCTAGAGCCAGACATCCTGAAGAGTGAGGTTGAGTGGGCCTTAAGAAGCATTGCTAATAACAAGGCAGCAGGAGACGACGGCATCCCAGCTGAACTGTTCAAAATCTTGCGAGATGATGCTGTCAAGGTAATGCATGCTATATGCCAGCAAATTTGGAAAACACAAGAATGGCCATCAGATTGGAAAAAATCAACTTATATCCCCATACCAAAAAAGGGGAACACTAAAGAATGTTCAAACTATCGAACAGTGGCACTCATTTCACATGCCAGTAAGGTAATGCTCAAGATCCTGCAAGGGAGACTTCAGCAATTCATGGAGCGAGAATTGCCAGATGTACAAGCTGGGTTTAGAAAAGGCAGAGGAACTAGGGACCAAATTGCCAATATCTGCTGGATAATGGAAAAAACCAGGGAGTTTCAGAACAACATCTATTTCTGTTTTATTGACTATTCTAAAGCCTTTGACTGTGTGGACCAGAACAAATTGTGGCAAGTTCTTAGTGGTATGGGGATACCAAGTCATCTTGTTTGCCTCCTGAAGAATCTGTGTAACGACCAAGTAGCAACAGTAAGAACAGACCACAGAACAACGGACTGGTTTAAGATTGGGAAAGGAGTACGGCAGGGCTGTATACTCTCACCCTACCTATTCAACTTGTATGCAGAACACATCATGTGACATGCTGGGCTTGAGGAATCCAAGGCTGGAGTTAAAATCACTGGAAGAAACATTAACGATCTCAGATATGCAGATGATACCACTTTGATGGCTGAAAGCGAAGAGGAACTGAGGAGCCTTATAATGAAAGGAAAGAAGAAAGTGCAAAAGCTGGCTTGCAGCTAAACCTAAAAAAAACCAAGATTATGGCAACCAGCTTGATTGATAACTGGCAAATAGACGGAGAAAACGTAGAGGCAGTGAAAGACTTTGTATTCCTAGGTGCGAAGATTACTGCAGATGCTGACTGCAGTCAGGAAATCAGAAGACGCTTAATCCTTGGGAGAAGAGCAATGACCAATCTCGATAAAATAGTTAAGAGCAGAGACATCACACTGACAACAAAGATCCGCACAGTTAAAGCAATGGTGTTCCCCGTAGTAACATATGGCTGCAAGAGCTGGACCATAAGGAAGGCTGAGAGAAGGAAGATTGATGCTTTTGAACTGTGGTGTTGGAGGAAAATTCTGAGAGTGCCTTGGACTGCAAGAAAATCCAACCAGTCCATCCTCCAGGAAATAAAGGCAGACCGCTCACTTGAGGGAATGATATTAAAGGCAAAACTGAAATACTTTGGCCACATAATGAGAAGACAGGACACCCTGGAGAAGCTGCTGATGCTAGGGAGAGTGGAAGGCAAAAGGAAGAGAGGCCAACCAAGGGCAAGGTGGATGGATGATATTCTAGAGGTGATGGATTCGTCCCTGGGGGAGCTGGGGGTGTTGACGACCGACAGGAAGCTCTGGCGTGGGCTGGTCCATGAAGTCACGAAGAGTCGGAAGCGACTAAACGAATAAACAACAACAAGCTTCTTCATAAAGTGTTCTTTTTTAAAGCGGGACACAAAGGAAGCGTCTCCTGTTGGATTTCTGCCTGTCTCGCGGTTGCTGAACAACTGGATCCTTGCCAATGGCTACAACTTCTGGCCACCATGACGACGAGAAACCGGACTTTAAGACTCCCGGAAGTCGGGCCACAGTCCTTTCCACAGTTGTGGTGGGCAACAACTTTGCTCTTCGGGGCTTGATCGTTCAGGGCTGTGCGATTTTATCTTCCTATTTAACACACGAAGCAAGAGCGGACAGATTACCAAAACCTACTCATTCAAAAATATTGGACGAGGCGAGGAAATGCCTGTTCAGTATTTAACTACATCTCCGCAGTCCATGATTAACACTGTTGCTATTTTTTTATTCCTTCTCCTGCTCCCATTGGCTCCGGCTTCAGTTCCAACCAACCCGTGCGCTTGGAAGTCATGACGTGCTTCATTACGCGAGGGCGGGCGGGGGGGGGTAGGGAAACCTGCCTATCATGAAAGAGTGAGAGCCGCTCTTCTCCAATCAGCGTCTCGAGGGAAAGCTCGTTTAGCATAATGGTACAGCTGGGCGGGGGCAGGAGAGGAGGAGGAGGAGGCGGCGCTTCTGCTGGTGAAAGAGACGAAAGAGAAAGAGGGCAGAAGGAGCAGGAAAGTTTCGGGAGGGAATGTTGTATTTGCTGTGATAACAGGGCGCGGTGGATCAGCCAAGCCAATGAAGGGGGGCGGGATGCGGCCGCGCAAGGGGGGAGATTCAGGAAGAATCCATGAATTATTGGGGAGCGCCTGGGAGGGAAAGATGGAGGGAGGGGGGCGGTCTAGCTTCCTCTTCCCTCTCTCTTTATCCGAGGGCATTGATGTTAATTTAATGGTGTCTCCCCCGATCGATTGCGATTTTCCAGGGTTCTGTGTTCCTAGTCTAGATTTCGAGCAGCCTCACCTAACCTGATGCTTTTCAAAAGTCCTGGATTGCAAAACTCATAAACCTCCAGCCAGCATGGTCGTTTTGGAGCTTTTCTGGAATGCCTTGGCTGCAGAATATTGCAGCCAGTCAAATGCTTCTTTCGGGAAGCTCCCCAAAAAAAGGCTAAGGGCAACAACTCTTCCACTAGCCGATGGTACAGAGCCTTTGAACATGGAGGTTCTATTTTGCCAGTTGTACTGTTCTTTCTAAAGTTGTGTAATTCAGCAGTCAGCCTTGCATCTTAGAACAATGTATTCCAGAAATGAATACTGTGTAGCAGAATTTCTCAAGCTTAGCAACTTTAAGATATGTGGAATTCTGGGAGTTGAAGTCCATACATCTTTGTCTTCCAGAATAGTTCATGTGTGGACTTCAGCTCCCAGAATTCCCCAGCCAGTTGGGGTCCACACATTTTAAAGTTGCCAAGGTTGAAACACACTGAGCTACATGGACTAGCATTCCAATGCAGTAGATGGCAGCTAATTGACTATATAACTGCAACTCCCCTAATTCCCATTGGCCATGCTGGCTGGGGATGATGGGGGTAGCAGTCCAACACAGCTGAAGGGCTTCCAGTTGAGGAAGAATATAGCAATGGCCACTCACTTAGTTTACCAAGGATGGCCATTGCTGTATTCTAGAGAAGACTGCCTCTTGGGGTTGCCTTTCTGTTCTATTCCTGTACTCTTGAAATCTTTAGGTTTGAAGCTTTTGGACATAACAGATAGATTGGACCTCAGAATGATCCAGCAGGGCCTTCATCTGTTCTTAGCCTAAGCAAGTGGAGCCTCCCTTACAGGGTCCGCTTACTTCTGAAACACAGTTGCTGATCAAGAAAAAAAAAAGTAAGGTATCTTGTCTGCTTTGCAAGCCCTGAAAACATTTGTTCAGCCATTGTTGGAGGCAAGATGCTAGATTCATATGGCTTCTTCATTTGACACATTTAGGCATACAAAAAAGGAGTTCAGAGAGAGACTCAAAGTGCCATTTAATATTCTGTGTTAATTATTTCCTGCTCAAGCTAATTATAGTTTATACTGTAATAATTTCCACATGTCCCTTTTAGGTCCTTTAGTTTAAGTGGACATCTATGGTTTTTTAAATTCAAGAAAAAGGAATGTCACAGAGCTCCAAACAGCAATCTACTGGACTCCTGTGAGTGATGAACACCTTTTATTTTGGAAAGGGGACTTTGGGTTGTGTGTGTGTGAGAGACAGACAGACACTATAGTTATACGTGTGATATTTTTCAAAATTCCACCTTGTGTCTACTAAAACTTCCCCTGAACCTATTTTGAATTGCTGAAAATGTTGTTAAATGTTTAAATACTCAAAATGTGAAATCCTTCATTTTGAGTACATGCAAAATCCTCCTGCCCCCTTTTCTTGGCCAGCTTCTAAAATCCTATTCAGCCTCCTTTTTCATTTTTGAAATTTGCCAGTCCTGGTTATATTTTCATGGTACTGTTAGACACACAGGTTTCTTTGTTTATTTACAGATATATATCCTACCTCTAATTTGTACAACTCAAGGGGTGTACATCATGCTCTTACCTCCTTTTTTCCCCACAACAACAACCCTGTGAGGTGGGTTGGACTGAGAGAGAAGGACTGGCCTAGAGTCACCCAGCCGGCTTTCATGCTTAAGGGAGAACTAGAGCTCATGGATTCCTGGTTTCTAGTCCAGTACTTTACCCACTACACCAAACTGGCTTATTAACCCATCACATGAGCAAGCTGCATCCTGGTGGATGCTGCCTATTGGTTCTTCCTCTTTGCATCAACAAGTAAGCAGATTAGACATGGATAATTACTCTAATGACTGAATCCAAACCTCTATTTTTTTATGCCCAAATAAGCCAGGATCATATACCAGCTTAAACCTTTATGTTGGTTACTTATTATCTTGGCTGTTTAGGTTCAGTAAAACATTCTGCATTCTGTCTCTTTACTTTCTGAGTGAATGAGTGGAGCAAATGAGCTGTGTGCATTAGCATACAACTTGTTTGTGTACAGGTTTAATATTTATGCTAAAATTCTCAACTTTAAATAAATTGTGGACATGCCCAGTGACTCATTGTATTAAAACAATCTTCTCAGCTAGGATGACTTGTTTTTCATTTAATACCGGGAATCGCTTTATATATTTAAGTATTAAATATAACGTTTTAAAGATATTCAGATCTAATCAAAAGTCTTACTGTGTTCCACAGGGCTTATTTCTAAAAAAGTAATCCTACATCTTATGCACTTTATGCAGTTTCCTGTTCATATCGCTTGATTCGTTTAACTCTTTAGCTAGGTCCTAAAGCTCTTCCTGTTTTGATAGTAGATTTGGAATGTTTTGAAGTTCTCAGTTGCTGCTGTGGAAATCTTTGTTTGTAACTTTGGATTACAGGAATGCTGCAAGTAAAACTCAACATGGGAGCTTCCTTGTGGCTATTAAACAGGAAAAAGGCGAGGCCCCTCGATTAATTGGGGAGAAGCCCCACGGCGAAGAGGAGGTGAGCACCCTGGTGCGTCCATATGAATAGGCTGTCAGTTTTGTTTTGTTTTTTTTTACCCCTGGCCCACCTGGGAGGGAGGGAGATGTCCTTAGTGAATCAGGATGTATCACCATCTTATCATTTTCCTGGTTCTGCTGCAAAATTTTGATTAACCATCATAGGAAGCATTGCAAGAAAAGGGCAGTCAGCAGGAAGTCTAGTGACTTGGGGCCTGTGTGTGATATAATTGGAGTGTGTTTAGCATTTAAAAAGTATTGAAATAACAATGGCCAAACTTTGTATACAAAAAGTTTAAGCAGTGAATTTGGTGATGTGTAGATTACATCACTAAGCCCAGTGACAACTTTGGCTGATTTCATAATGCTAAGCAAGGTCAGACCTAGTTGTATTTGGATGGGAGGTCATCAGGAAATACCAGACTTGTTGGCTAGGCTGTGAGTTTCAAACATCCAGGAGAAATAGTAAACAGCTTCTACACTGTTGCAAAGAAAACTGCATGGAAAAAAATCACTCGGAGTCTAGCTCTACTTGCAGAAGACTTTATCTTTTTAATAGATTAATATGTATGCTTTTTTAAAAACAAAAAGCTCTGCTTTGCATGCCTTTAGTCAACTTCCCTCTGCGTTCCTCTATTCACCCCATGCCACTGGAACTCTCATTTTGCCATCTTTCTGACCTGGGGAAACGCCACAGACATGGGCCTCACACTTTCAAGGATACCTCTGCATTTATGAGGGCTAGAAACTTACTTTCATTTTAGAATGCAGCCAGAGATTCTTAGTATACTGAATCCCACAGCCAGGCATCTCACAACCCCACAATCATTCCAGGATTTTTCCTTGGCTTGTGTAGAATTGCCACCAATATGTTGTGGCAGCCCTGAACGCAGACATCAGAAGTGCAATGGGTTGCAGACCGGAGTAACCCAAATCTCTTGTTTCTGCTTTGGGCAGCCAGTGAAAAAACGGGGCTGGCCGAAAGGCAAGAAGAGGAAGAAAATCCTTCCCAATGGACCAAAGGCCCCAGTGACGGGCTACGTCCGCTTTCTGAATGAACGACGGGAGCAGATTCGGATGCAGCGCCCGGATTTGCCCTTCCCTGAGATTACAAAGATGTTGGGAGCAGAGTGGAGTAAACTACAGCCCACAGAAAAGCAGGTGAGAGAACATGGAAAATATGCAAGAATTTCTAAAGACTGCAGAAATACCAACCATGATTGTTAGGCATGAGAAAGAGAGTGTAAAATCTTATTTCCATGTCCTCACTAAAAGTAAGCAGCATGGGTCTTGTGAACATCCATCTCTCTCTCTTTCCTTGCTTACTCTTTTCCCTCTGTCCAAATCCTTTCTTACACTATTTTGAAGCTTGGATTATAAACCCTAGTTTGTTTTTAGTGCTGTCACTTGCTTTGAACACTATTTTGGATAGAACAGTAAGATGTAAATTTAATAATAATGATATGGCAGGAAGCTCAGGACAGGCTGCTCATCGGGATGGGGATGGAGGCCTGTCCCATCTCACAGCCCTCAGTACCCAACCCCAAGGCCAGGTCATCAGATCCTTGGTGGATCTGGACTCCGGCTGCTTGGCTGAAGGCCAAGTTGGTATGTAATCAGACCATCTTCATGCATGATCTGATGGTGGATGAGGCAGCCAACCTGGAGTGGATAACTGAGACATGGGTGAGCTTGGAGGGGGAAATTCCCACCTGGGTTTCTGGTCTGGCACCAGCCACGAGCTTAGGGCAGGGAATGTGGTGTGGCCGTTGTCATCCAGGAGGCCTTGATGGCTTTCAGATGCCCTGCTCTGCAGAGAACGAAATGTGAGACTTGTTGGCTGAAGTTGGGCTACAGGAAACAGTTCGGTTTGTTGCTGCCAGACCAGCTGCATTCTGAGGCAGCAACATTCCTGCCTGAACTGCTAGATTCTGTCTCTGGGTTGGTGGTGGGGTCTTGAAGGCTTGAAGTTCTTGGGGATTTCAATCTATAGCACCTCAGGTGGTGTAGAGACTGGGACAGCTCAGAAGTTCATGGCGACCAGGAAGCCATGGGCCTAACCAAAGTCACTGCAAGTTTGACTCACAGTAGATGTCATCCATTCCATCTGGGTTTTGTCTTGGGGCAGTCGCAATGTGATCTGAGTGGAAAACATTACCAACATGACCCTTTGCCATGGTCAGATCACTTTCTGATTGCTTTTTAGCTTGCTGGTGCTGACCCCGCTGTTTCCCACAGAAGGGAGGGAGGACCTATCATATCAGTCCACATCAGGCATTCTGTGGCATTCCAGAGGGAGTTTGGGGTTTTTCCCAATGATCTGAGAGGCAATTCAACTGTGGTCTTGGTCACTGCCAGGAAAGGGCATATGATGAGGGCCTTGAACCAGATTGCTCCAATGGAGCATCACACTCTGCATTGATTCTGAGGTGTTTATAGGTTCTCTGAAAATACTTGGGAGATGAAACAGCTGAAAAGATCCCTAGAGTGCTTTTGGAGGAAGACGGAGGGTGAATCTGACTGAGCACAAGTAAGAGCTGTTATTAAGAGTTACATTGTGGGATAAAACCAGCAAAGCAGAGTTATTTTTCCTCTCTTATTTCCACTGATTCAGCAGCCTTCTTTAAAGTGACTTGTTCTTGCTGAGAAGGGACAAGCCATAGGATCATCTGGATGGCCATTGTGAGGAATATTCTAGCCATCTGGCAAATAAACTTACTCAGATTTGCCAGTCCTGTTGAGGAGAGAGAAGCAAGGTCTTGCATAGTTAGCTGGGATGAGTTTGAACCTGTAACTCCTAAGGAAATGGGCAGGGTCCTCAGAAATAGTACCGTGACTACCTGTTCTTTGGATTCATTGCCCTCCTGGGTGGGAAGGCCATCCAGGAAGTCACACTGATTGTATCTGCTTAGCTGAGGGAGAGGATGTCATCTGATGAGACCCAGGAAGCAGGTCTTCTGTCGTGCAGCCTGCCCTCTGGAAGAACAATCCCATAGGGAATAATATGGGCCCCACCTGGCCTTCTCTAAATGAACCCATAAAACATTTTATTTATTTATCAATTTTTTATTACCGCCCATCTCCCCCCAGAAGGAGGAGGCTCTTCCCCTAATTATTCCCCAGCCCCTTGAGGAATAAACAGTTGTCAGAAACTGTTTATTTTTCTCTGTACACTTGTTCCTTTCTACTGTCAAAAATTTCACACAAAGTTGTGATGGAGTTGGGTGGCCATATAAGATAGGTAGACAGATAGATTCCCTCCCAAGACACGGGGCCTTTCTGGCAGCAACACTTTTCACGGAAATAAGGTTAATTTCTTTCTTCATTTTACTCTTGAAGGCCAGTAAAGCTTGTTCTGTTCCATTGGGGGCATACTTTGTCCCTATCTAATGCCAATCTAGAAGTTACTGTTTCGGTTTTGCTTCTGCAAGTTTGAATTATATTTTTATTGTATATCAACCCAGGTGCCTGACTGATAATGCGCTATCAAGTTGGTTCTTAGTGACCACACAGGTAGATTTTCTTCCGGATGATCTGTCTACAACCTGACCCTTCAGGTTTTCCAACAGTGACCCATCATTGCTGTAATTGAATTCATCCACTCTGCTGCTGGTCTTCTTCTTCTTCTTCTCTTTCCTTCCACCTTTCCAGCATTAGAGCCTTCTCCATAGAGCTGGGTCTTCACATAATCTGTCTGAAGTAGGATAATTTGAGCCTGGCCATCTGTGCCTCGACTGAGAACTCTGGGTGTTCAATGGTCCATTTGTTTATTTTCTTGACTATCCATAGTATTCTTAGGAGTCTTCTCCAACACCACCAAAGATCAATAACATCAATATGTTTCTATCCTGTTTCTTCAAAATCCAAAGCCAATTGCCTGCTATAAGCATATCATGAGCTTCTAAGATGATGAGCACGTTAAATAAGAACAGTATGAAGAGGGATGGAGTTTGTCCATTGGGTCCATCATAACTTTTCCTGTCTTTTCAGCGCTATCTGGATGAGGCTGAACGGGAGAAGCAGCAGTACATGAAGGAGCTGAAAGAATACCAGCAATCAGAAGCTTACAAGCTGTGTGCTGAGAAGATGCAAGAGAAGAAAATCAAGAAAGGTCAGTTTTGTGGTTGCATTTCAGGCTGTTCGAGATCATTTGAGAATTTTATTAGAGCAGGAGGAAGCTAGGGAGATAAGTGACTGGTCCAGACAGAGATGATACATGAAAATCCAGCATAGGGGAATTGTACAAGTTGTCCCTTAGTGATTCCCTGTTGCTGTATCTCTTCAGCATACTGCTGTTCTAAAGGGATATCTTTAGCTTTTCATTCAATAATGTATGTATGCAACAAAGTAATTAATGGTCTCTAGACCTCGAAAAATGCTTGATAACTTTGTAATACAGTCTGTATCTATATATTTTATTTTATGCATTTAAATACATTTTTTCTGAAAAGAGGTCTGTAGGAGTCACCAGACTCTTAAAGAGGTCCATAGCACAAAAAAGGTCAAGAACCCCTGACTTACAGACTTCCCCAGCAGTTTGCTGTCCCACGCCCCTTCAGCTGATTCTCAGTCTCCTTTGTCATTGCCCTTTTAAAAAAACCTCCTGATGGTTGATGGAGAGTGGAGCAACGGAGATTTGTCTACAAGATTAGCGCCTACTTATGTTTCCAAGCAGGCTGATAGCTACATAATAATTAGCTAGCCATTCCTTGGATGTATACAACATGCAGAATCATAGTTCAGATGAGCTAACCTAGACAAGGCTGCAAGCAAGATGGTATTTAGGAATGAGAACTACCTGCTCTTCCTGCAGACCAGTCCTTTTTAGATAAGATGCCATGAAGACTGGCAAAGATTTCTTCCCATTTTAATTTGATGCATCATTGGAAAGGAATAGATCGATTGCCAAGCTATTGGCATGGCATCTTCAGATTTCATTTTTTCCTCTTTTCCAAAGGGGTGAACAAACATTGCCCACAATCAGATGCTCCTCAGCCTTTGTGCAAAATTGCTGGCAAATGTTTCCATTTAAATTTACGACTTAAATAAAGTCGTAAAGTCTTATTTCCACAGTATCAGTAAATGGAGGCGTTCTTGGTCCAAGTGAATATGAATCCCTTATTTTCTTTGCATATTTCCTTCTGTCCCCTTCCCTCTGCTATCTTGAAGTTAAAAACCCTAGGGTGATCTATTAAGTAGGATAGGCAGTTGCTTTGGAGGGGCCTAATTCAAATCATGACTGCATTATCAACTCCTTGGTACCTGCTCTGGTTAACTATCTTTTTTTTTAAATAATTATTTTAGAGGATGCTGGTCCTGGAACTGTGAACACATTGCTAAATGGATACAAGGTAAGCAACTTGTCAGGGTTTAAGGGAAGGCTTCGGATCTTGCTTTAGGAATATAAAACCTGAAAATGAGAAATTGTGTTTGTGTATATTTTCTGATTACTAATCACCTACATAAGGCATTTCTCCGTCCATCAGCCTTGCCTTTTACCTCGCATACAGAATGTGGTCTATTTAATTTAGCAAAGAGTATACTTTCTCTAGGTTTTTTTTTTCCAGGCAGCAGTTGTAGGTATTTACAACAAAGCTGCAAGCTGCAAGATCAAAACATTTGTATCTGAATGTTGGGGGGGGAAAAAAAAACAAGCAATATGAGCCTTAAAACTACAGATAAACTGCAGAAAGCTTGTTCTGTTGATGTAGTTTTTGACAGTTCTAGAAATTAGATTTAGAATTTGCACAAAAGCTTTCTGTTGTGGTCTTATGAACTTCCTACTGATTTGAAAATTAGGGGGAAAATTTAGGTATGTTCATTTCTCAGAAAAATCCATTTGGCATTGCCTAGTTTTAGCTTCTTGAGCATATGGGGGTTATGTTCTTTTTATTAACTGCCTGGGACTGTTCATTCTTCTAAAATATACGAAGCATCATAGACATGATCTTTATGTTTTATCCTCTGTTAGCTTTGTCTTGGAGCTTTGATACCAGACTTGTGGCACCTTAACGTTTACAAATAAATGGGGTGGGTGTGAGAGAACGTATATTGTAGCTTCATTGCAATATACATTTCATTGCTCATTCTGAAAAAGAAAGGATATTTTCTAAGACACTGTGGAAACACCGTTTTTATCCAGATTTCCGGTTTCTCTCTGCTGAGCTGAGAAAAATGTGTAATCTTTGAGCTACTAATACTTTTCACCTAGCTTTATTATCTGTATTTTCTTGCAGACTGGGGAAAGTGGCAGTGATGGCTTCTCAACATTTGATGTCCCTATTTTTACAGAGGAATTCTTGGACCAGAACAAAGGTATAAATGAAGTTGTTGAAATGTAGTCAGTATTAAGATAGAGTGGGTTTTTCTCATGGAGACTGGGCATACCAAATAACATTGAATTTCTTCCCCCTACCCTGCCTTCCAGAAACCATGAGCAATGGCTCCAGCCTGAATCTCAGACCTGATAGGAACAAATTATTGGACTGACTATTTATGTTAAAAGGGCATATTATCTTTTCTATTTCTTTATATACACCAGAGATGAGTCTTTTTTTTACAAAGAGGTTTTGATGCACGGTGATTTGAAGATAGCTTTGAAATATACCCAAATTTTCAAGTGAAGTTGTGGTTTTATTAAAATGTTAATTGGCTTGAGGAAGGAGGACCAGTTTGGCTTACAGTGGCTAGAAGAATCTGAAATTGGGCTTTTTTGCCTTCAGTTGAGATGGAAGGGAGATTGCGATACTAATCACTGAAAGATTAATGGAAATGTTTATTTGCATATAATACTAGAGATGGATATTAGCACTTTACCAGAGGCAAGTCCTATGCACTTACAAGCAAGTTCTAAGTACTTACTGTCTGAAGCAAATGGCTGGATTAACAGATCTGGCTAAGCTATGCTTCGGTTAACAATTGTTTATTAAATAAATCACAGTTGGTTCACTTCACAAATTGGGCTGAATCATAAAAACCCCAGTAGCTTTGTTTCTTTTTGACATTTGAGGTCAAAAAATAAAGAAACCACCCTGGCTTTGTGAAGTCTTGGTTTCATGCAGTGTCTAAACCAGATCACTTTTTGTTTTGGCTCTCTTCATAAAGCACCTGGGAGATCCTGCCTAGGTATTCCCCTTGGGATTTCTCATTAGATACTAAATCTTCCAGAACTATTACTCCAGGAATTGTGGGAGAAGACCAGCAGTGTGCAGAAGTATAGTTCAAATTACATAGGTAAACCCAATTGGCTACATTCATGCTAAGCCAACTAGGAGAGCTGAGTCTACTTACTGCTAGGACATTAGGGAAGACAAATAGACTGTCCAGTAAACCAGCTTCTGCCAGACTGGTGCCTCTCACTGTGTCGGGACTGCAACTCTCAAAATTTCCAACCAACACAGCCAAAGTCTGGGAATTCTGAGAGTTGTAACTAACCTATTTGGAAGGTGTCAAATTGGGGAGGGTTATAGCAAGCAATTGCCTGTTTTTATCATGGACCAGGGACAAAGGAGCAGGCAGTAGGATTGTGACCTGTGTTTTTCTTTTTAATTCTGGTCTTTTTTTCCCCTTCTTTCTCTTTTTTCTGGAGTAGCACGGGAAGCGGAGCTGCGGAGACTGCGTAAGATGAACACAGAGTTTGAGGAGCAGAATGCCATCTTGCAGAAGCACACAGAGAGCATGAGCTGTGCAAAGGAGCGCCTAGAGCAGGAACTTGCCTTGGAGGAGAGGCAGACCATGGCGTTGCAACAGCAGCTCCAGACAGTGCGCCAAGCTCTGACAGCCAGTTTTGCCAGCCTTCCCATTCCAGGTACTGGAAAGTTTTGGCCTGGCAGTGGTTCCTCTGCCAACTTAGGAGACTGATGCTCGTGAAAGTCTACATGCTTTGCAGTGGTTGTGGGTAGCATTCATGTATTTTTTAGGGGTGCACTGATCACAACAGTGCCACAAGTAAGGCACTGCTCCTTAGAGTGTTACGGTGGTCACATTTACCAGATGGTTTGGAAGGACATTTTAGGGGTCTTCCAGGAAGTCTGTGCATCCACCATAGAAACATAGGAGTTGGAAGGGATCTTGATTTCATCTAGTCCAACCCTCGCTTCAGTAGAGAAGTTGACAGATGACCATCCAGCCTCTGTTTGGAGACTTCCACCAAGATTATTGCTGAAAGAAAAACCCCTCCTAATGACTCCTATTATTTATACTTAGGTTGTAGACCAAGGTGGATAAACTTAGTGTGCTGGGATTGTTCTCTCTCTCTCTCTCTCTTACCCCGTTAGTTCTGAGGGTACATGGTGGCGATAAGATGACATCTTAGACAGAGGGATGTGAAATATGATGTCTTTAATACTTTGCTTCTTTAAAATAAACTAAAATAGGAATGTTAATTCTAGGCTTAATATACTGTTTTTGCTTTATGTTTTGCAAAATAACCCCTTATTCCTCCCACTGAAAATCGGGGGGGGACTCTTGAAGAGGTGAACAAAGTTAATAAAAGGGTTGGGGAGCCATTGTTGTCTGTTGGTTGTCTTCTTCTGCCATAGGCCACTTAAATGGTGGAGGCAAAGTAGATGGTGATGATGCTGGGATAGATTTAGGGAAATCCAGGGTCCTAATGCAGGTAGTCCTTGAGTTATGATGGCAATTGGGACTGGGATTGCCGTTGCTAAGTGATGCAGTTGTAAAGCACGACATCATGGGTCTGCATTGCTTAGTGATGGCAGTCCCGGTTGCTGTTGTAACTCCAAGTCTCGTGAGTCGTTAAGTGGGAAATGGCAGGAGTCCTAGGTAAGGAGTGGAGGGGTGCCATGGGGAGTGGGGGAGGCCAGGGAGGGCTGGCAGAGGCTGTGCATGGGGTGTTGCTGTGGATGGGAGGAAAAACAGGAGCAACTTATCAGAGCAACTTGCAGCCTTCCCTGCCGGCTTCTCCATTGAGTTTGCTTGTGAGGAGAACACATGACTGAATCTCCCTGCGAGGTCATAATCGCAAGCTGAGCACCTGAGCGCCTGGATCGCGATCACATGACTGTGGGGGTGCTGCAACAGCCGGAACTTCAAGGACCGGTCATATGTCCATTTTTTTAGCGGCCCCATAACTTTGAATGGTTGATGGATGAATGGACGTAAGTCGAGGACCACCTGTAATGGAGTCTGTTTGCCTTGTCTTGCAATGGAAAAAGGCAATAGGAAGTTCGGGGAAAAAAAAAAACGAGAAGCAAGCAGCAGCAAACCAGTTTCATACTGGTGTTAAGAAAGCAGTCTCCAGGATCCAAGCTTGACTTGAGGACTTTTTAACTTCCCCCAGTTAGGTACTTTCTGGATTCCAGCTGTACATTTTAGAGCTAAAATGGAAAATTGAAAAAAGCCGCTTTATGCATCATCAACTCTCTGAACTGGGTCGATGTGTTCTGTAACTATGCAGTACAAGTACAAAATATGCTATTGAGAAAACATTCTGAATCTTGTTTTACTTCATTAAAAATGCACGTTTTTAACTCTTGGTTGTCTTAGTTATGTCAGAATAAGATTTCCAGGATTCAGAAGGTGAGGGTTTGTTCTTTGCTATCTTAAAAGTGACCTAATATCCCCATACCAAAAAAGGGAAACACTAAAGAATGTTCAAACTATCGAACAGTGGCACTCATTTCACATGCCAGTAAGGTAATGCTCAAGATCCTGCAAGGTAGACTTCAGCAATTCATGGAGCGGGAATTGCCAGATGTACAAGCTGGGTTTAGAAAAGGCAGAGGAACTAGGGACCAAACTGCCAATATTCACTGGATAATGGAAAAAGCCAGGCAGTTTCAGAAAAACATCTATTTCTCTTTTATTGACTATTCTAAAGTCTTTGACTATGTGGACCATAACAAATTGTGGCAAGTTCTTAGTGGTATGGGGATACCAAGTCATCTTGTCTGCCTCCTGAAGAATCTGTATAACGACCAAGTAGCAACAGTAAGAACAGACCACGGAACAACGGACTGGTTTAAGATTGGGAAAGGAGTACGGCAGGGCTGTATACTCTCACCCTACCTATTCAACTTGTACGCAGAACACATCATGCGACATGCTGGGCTTGAGGAATCCAAGGCTGGAGTTAAAATCACTGGAAGAAACATTAACAATCTCAGATATGCAGATGATACCACTTTGATGGCTGAAAGCGAAGAGGAACTGAGGAGCCTTATGATGAAGGTGAAAGAAGAAAGTGCAAAAGCTGGCTTGCAGCTAAACCTCAAAAAAAAACAAGATTATGGCAACCAGCTTGATTGATAACTGGCAAATAGAGGGAGAAAATGTAGAAGCAGTGAAAGACTTTGTATTTCTAGGTGCGAAGATTACTGCAGACGCTGACTGCAGTCAGGAAATCAGAAGATGCTTAATCCTTGGGAGAAGAGCAATGACAAATCTCAATAAAATAGTTAAGAGCAGAGACATCACACTGGCAACAAAGGTCCGCATAGTTAAAGCAATGGTGTTCCCCGTAGTAACATATGGCTGCGAGAGCTGGACCATAAGGAAGGCTGAGAGAAGGAAGATAGATGCTTTTGAACTGTGGTGTTGGAGGAAAATTCTGAGAGTGCCTTGGACTGCAAGAAGATCCAACCAGTCCATCCTCCAGGAAATAAAGCCAGACTGCTCACTTGAGGGAATGATATTAAAGGCAAAACTGAAATACTTTGGCCACATAATGAGAAGACAGGACAGCCTGGAGAAGATGTTGATGCTAGGGAGAGTGGAGGGCAAAAGGAAGAGGGGCCGACCAAGGGCAAGGTGGATGGATGATATTCTAGAGGTGACGGACTTGTCCCTGGGGGAGCTGGGGGTGTTGACGACCGACAGGAAGCTCTGGCGTGGGCTGGTCCATGAAGTCACAAAGAGTCGGAAGCGACTAAACGAATAAACAACAACAAATAATGTTAATTGGCAAGGATGCTAATTGGGGCTCAAGCAGCTAATGGGTTTCTTTCCAACAGGCACAGGTGAGACCCCCACCCTGAGCACCCTTGATTTCTACATGGCGAAGCTTCACAGCGCCATTGAGAGCAACCCTATACAACACGAAAGGCTGGTTGTCCGAGTCAAGGAGATTTTGTCCCGCGTTGCCAAGTAAGCATGAATATGTACTTCTGTAATAAGCAGGGATGGAATAGAAGCCAACCATGAACCTTTGCAGAATGGGGCTAATGCACAGAGAGGTGAGAATGTTTGCCATGAAGGCTGCCCACTTCGGCTTGAAATATTACACATCTTTATCTTGAATTATCTGCTTGTCCAGGGTCTGGACAGCACTAGATGTTTCCCATCACTTCCTCCCGTCTCCTTTTTAAACTGAAGGAGCCCGGGATCTTCTGTCCGCAAAGTAGGTGGGTAGCTCTGCTGTTGCACTCTAGGATTCTCTTCAGCCGCGTGCTCTTGGCATAAGAGCAAGATGGGGATCCAGGAATATCCCACGTTCCTTTGCATGCGTCCTCTAAAGCAGTTTTATTTTTAGTTCATTGAGGTTCATTTCCTAGTTTGGTGTGTAAACTGAGAAGAAACAAAGCCTGTGTGCCTATTTGAGTGTGGATTCATTGAAAGCTAAAGAGGGTTGCGTTGGGTTTAGGAGTTGTTTAAATTTCATAGAACCATAGGGTTGGAAGGGACCTTGGAGGTCTCCTAGTCCAACCCCCTGCCCAAGGCAGGAAGTATTTGTCATTCCCAGGGCAAAATTTGTCATTCCCAGGGCATCAAATGTTTTGTCATGGACAGGCAACTCTCTCTCTCTCTCTCCTCAGCGAGCATTTGTAAGCAACCACAACTCTCCTGGCACAACTTGAAAACATCTCAACTACAGTCTGCCATGTTGCTGGACTCCACTGATGCAGCTGCCTTTATGTAGCAGATCTTCTTGGGTGCCTCTTCTCTTCAAAGAGCCTCACCTTGCCTGCTCTCTTCCCGAAATGTGTAGGAAAACCTCTTTTCTTTCTGAGCTTTGTCCTCTCCTGGCTCTTTCTGAAAGTTGCTGGCAGGACAGTAGATTGTAGAATGACAGATAATTCATGCGACTTGTCCAGGGTTGCTGGGTCCTGGAACTCTGTTTTCTCCTCAGAAGTATAGATTTCCAGGCTAAATTTGCCACTGGAAACAGCTGGCAAATAACTGTGGCCAAAAAAAAAAAAAACCTCTCAAGAAAAGATATTAGACATCTTTGACACCAAATGAGTATTGCAGTCACTGGGATATGTGGCTGGCTACTGTGGCTACTAACAGTACACAGGAATATCAAAAGCAGGACCAGGGAAACCAAGATTTACAGGCAGATATCAGGGTGGTTAGAAGCAGATCAATAAGGATTTCTGACTCCCAGTTATTTAACACTAGCAACTACACAGTGCCTCCTCTCCGTTAATTGTAAATTATACTACTGAGATTATGAAAGCAGGGGTTGTATGAGAGGTCTTTGAACTCAAATGAAATGCTGATCCTTCATCCTTCTTTAATTTTGAGCATATACCTGGCTCCAGTTGGTGGATGGAGAAAATGCCGAATAGATCCTTCAGGTATGGAAACTGCCCTCTCCTCTGCTAAGATGTACAGATGAACTGATAATTTAATTCCATTCTGTTCCACATCGACTTAAGTTTTTAAAATCCGAGCAAAACATGCTATTTTTTACTATTAATACATTTTGTATTCTCATTTTAATTACCCTACTGGAGCGTTTTGGAATGCTTTTTTTGAACTGAGAACTGCATTGCAAAATGCGAACAAGTGCAAACCCAAGGGATGATTATGTTTCAATCCAGATATCCATCAGCATGATGTTTATCTGATTAGTTCTCATCAGAATGTGTTAATCATCACTAATGAGTGGCTTCACTGACTGGATTCGCATATGCTAAATCATGGCTTAACCATGGTCTGTTTAATAGCTGGGTTCACACAATTATGTCAAGTTAAAATTTAAAAAACCCCTCCTGATGTCTTAGTGGGATGCGTGAATACTGACAAAGGTTGTAATTGCATGGTACACTTACCCATAGTTAGCCCAACCACTATTTACTCAGTTTGCCAAATTTTCTGCATTTGCAGAAAACTAACCATGCAGACTGGGTTCCCACAACACGCTAGGCTGAAACCTGGTTGGCTGCTTTGAGGTTTGCAAAAACAGTCCATGTGTCATTTCAAAGATCTACCTATCCCAGGAGTGGGCAGCTTATGGCCTGCAGACCACAGGCACATTGATTTCAGTTCTGTTTCATCTTCTACGGCATTTAAGGTGAGATTAGAAATGATTTCCCTTTGGGAGCCTTGGACTTCCATCCCCAGGCCAAAAAAATGGGTTTCAGCTCAGGAGACTGACTCTCAAATATTGCCAACCCTTGACCTAACTAAAAGCTGGTGCCATGTCTCCAAGCTAGATGGCCAGTGCAGATATATTTTAAATCATGCTGTTTATCTCAGGATCACTGCATGCAAAGCTGATGCTCTTTCATTGATCTCCAGGCCCTCTCTTGGTACAGCAGTCTATTTTATACTGGAGATTCCAGGCAAGTTTTATTAGTATACATTAGGTTTCAAGAGGTGGGACTTTTCTTAGACTTGCTGCCTTACATAATTTTAAATACATGTACTGTGAACTAACGTCCACCTAATATTTTTTTAGGATGAATACCCTTCTCACCTTGATGTGCATTTGTCTACATTTGCACTGTACATAGTGAAAAGTCTTGCAGATGGGATATAGAAATCAATCACTCAGGAATTTGGCATGAGGTTTTGAGGGGTTTTTTTTTTTAAAGAAAAAGGGTTACAGACCTTGGGTCTACAATTGAAGATACATATATAGGGCTGGTAGAATCTCTGAAACCAAAATAGGAAACTGAAGACAGATTCCCATCTTGAACGCAAGGAATTTTCAAAGTCATTGTTCCTTCTCCATGAAAAGAATGGGCGCAAGATCCTATGAAGAAAACTGCATATGTAGATTAAGTATGCTTCATCTAAAATAATGTTAGTTGCTGGAAGCAATTTAACAATGCAAAATCTGAGTTACCTTGGCATAAAATAATGGCTTTATTTATTACATGACACAGCACCCCTTTCTCATGACAGAATAAATAAATCCTTGCTGATCATTATTGTGAATTATTTCTTACTTAGTTTTGTATTTTCTTAATGCAATGGGATGGGGGTTTTTAACATAAGACTTGCATTTAAAATTGTATTTTCAACCCTTTCCTCCCCCCTCTGCAAAAAAAAATTTTTTTTTTAGCAGATTGAGAAATACTTATGCTGCTCTTGTGAGGGCAGATGTTCTTTTTAAAAAATAAATAAAATACATAAACAAACAACCTTATTTGACTAATTCTGTCTTTTTATCACAAATATTACTTGGAATGAAAATGAAGCAAATGCATGTGAATTATCTCTGAGAACAGTCTCTGAGTCACAAATGTGAGATGGGCAGCTATATAAATTGAAAAAATAAAATAAACACTTATCGGGTTCACTGTGCTAATTGTTTGGCAGCTACTTGTGTATTCAGTGCTGTTCAAAGGCATTATAAACTACATCTAGAAAGCAGGAGGTTGAGAAGGGGTTTCTTAAGGTACAATATTACACAGGTACAATGGGATATAATTTTATTGTGTGAGTAGTAGGTGTTAACGTGATATTAAAAAGTTGTACAAAACATTGATCCAAGTGAATCAAACTGCAAATTGGATTAATTTAATTATAAAAGAAAATTCTATTCCATTATAACTTAAAGTTACAGTATATTCAGATAGATATTTATACTTAGCAATTCACATTAAAATTGAAAATTAAAACTAGGCTCATATTAAATCTGCCACCTTACAAATAATTAAATTTTTATCAGAAAATATTTCTTACAACAAAAATGAAATAAATAACTTGATTCCTTCTCTCCATATACATTTGGTTGATATACATTCTACCTACTCTATGAATTAACCATTAAAACCTATGTATGGGCAGTCAAGTGGAATATGAGTAGGAAATAAATGTCTATAAGTGTACTTAAATCACCGTTCCTTTTAGGGCAAGCAGCTTTATATTGAGCATAGAAAAGGAAAAGACAGTAAGTCAAAGAAAAAAACACTCTGAGTATATGTCAGTATACTGCATAAGCCTCCCAGTTTGTGGGATGCTGGCCAAGTATAGTGATTTGCAAGGTAGTCTCTAGAGATCCTAGTTTGCATCAAATAGCGTGAGAATGTTTGGGGTAAAATAGGGCTTTTGTTATGCATATGGCATACCTAGAGAGCCCATTTGGTGTTGTGCTTAAGGCACCAGGCTAGAAACCGGGAGACTGTGAGTTCTAGTCCTGCCTTAGGCACAAAGCCAGCTGGGTGACCTTGGGCCAGTCACTCTCAGCCCTGGGAAGGAGGCAATGGCAAACCACTTCTGAAAAACCTTGCCAAGAAAACTGCAGGGACTTGTCCAGGCAGCCTCTGAGAATTGGACATGATTGGATTAAAAAAAAATGGCATACTGGTCAAAACATGACAAAAATGGCACTCTCCTTGCCATTAGCAGGGAATGCTGTAGGTGGCACGTGAGCAAGGCTTTTAGTAAAGGTGTTAATATTTATAAACTTTTCTTTAGAAGAGTGTTCTTACATAAGACATCACAAATATTTTTCCTTAGGGGAGTCGTTTTAGACAGCAGAATGGATTGCCCTTTTTTTCCCCCCTCCAATTCTAACATGCTCTTTTTGCGATGTAGTGCCCAGTGCTGTCTGTAAGGCTACTAGACCTAAGCTGCAAAAATCCAGCAAGATGGCAGCAAACAGAGAAACTCTTTTGTTTGCAAGCCATCTGTATACAGGATTCCAGGTATGGTTGTTGTTGCCCATAAAGGCATAATATATAATGGTCTGTGGGAATGGCCTTGGGAGACAGGAGGGAGAGCCGCAGATGGGACAAACGGCATGTAAAAGTTATCTCAGCCCACAGAAGGAGGGAGGGCGTGGAAAGCGTTTCAGAAGGGACCCTCCCTAGTTTTCCAGAGACTAAAAGGAAAGGAGGGGAGAAATATCTTAAGACTTGCGAGATTCTGTTAATGGAACCTTACAATAAAGATAGTGCTAGGACTCCTGGTGGTGCTTCTGGTCTGGACTATCTCGCAGGGATAACATGTTGTTTTGACAGACTGGTCTTTTATCTTTTTCCTAATGATCTCCAGTATGGATCTGGTCTATTTATTTGTTCGTTCATTCATTTCATTTGTATACTACCAAATCAACTACAGACTTGTAACAGTTTTGAGAGTATCTGCATCTTGAATCAATAATTTCATTTACTCTTGTAAATCCAAGATAGCTTCTTGGTCAGTGACCAGGAGCTTATATCTTATGACTATGTATAGTTAGTTTTTTTTTCTTTTCCTTTTATAATAATAAAAATATATTATTACGTTTTTATCTCAACATTATATATATATATTTGGCCTAGTGGTTAAGGTGCTGGGCTAGAAACCAGGAGACCGAGAGTTCTAGTCCCACCTTAGGCATGAAAGCCGGCTGGGTGACCTTGGGCCAGTCCCTCTCTCAGCCCAACTCCCTCAAACTCCCAGGCCTCTGGTAGAGGACCCGAGGTTGAGGAAGACACATACCACCCATAGGGGTGAGAAAATCCTTATATATAATTCAAGGTGCCTTACATACCTAATATTCCTGCCTCCTGTTTTCCCCACAACCACCACCCGGTGGGGTGGGGTGGGCTGAGAGAGAGTGACTGGCCCAAAGTTGTTAGGCTTTTGTGCCTAAAGCAGGCCTAGAACTCACCTGGTTTCTAGGCCATTACCTTAACCACTAGACTAAACTGGCTGTCATTACTTTATACTGCTTACAGTGATCCATTATTTGCCACTTTTAAAACTTACATTTTCAACAAAGGGAGTGGCATTTGGAGTTTTTTGTATTTATTTTAGCATCCCCAAAAATTCAGTGTGACAATTGCTGTTCACTCCAAATCACTTCTAAGTAAGTTGAAAGCACTGGTCCCATGGGATACCACTGTTCATAGTTCTTTGCTGAATTGTCAGTTTCTTCCTACTGTCATCTGTTATCCCATGTCTGCAAAGTTTGCTCCAGATTCTAGATAATCTTTCTCAAAACTTTTACATTTTCAATGTCTTATCAAATCACTCTTTGGCATTCTCAGAACAATACTGTATACTTAAGCGTAACTGGCCTTATACTTCCTGAAACTGTGGGTTCTTCTCAAACCAGACTTGTTCTTCTACATATTTCCTGTGAGTCCCCTACATACAGATGGCAGAGGAGGATAACTGGATACAGAAAAGACAGGCAAAAAGCAAATTTGTGATTTTATTTATTCTTTCCACTTCTAAGACTGCCCTCTGCCAACTATTCTGGGCAGAAGCTTAAAACAAGTATTAAAATTACTTTAAAACAATACTAAAGAATGGTCATGGCAGGGGGAAAAACAGTAATTAATTTTAATTCAGATGGTGGATTCACACAATGTCATGGTCCAATGTCTGTTGGAAGAGCCAAACAGCAGGATTAGGGCCATGTGGTCCTAGCCAAGGGGGGAATGCTATTCCAAAGGGCAGGCATGGTGATAGAGAAGACATACTCCTGAGTTCACTAAGACCATTACCCTTGAATTGCATCTGGAAGCCCACTGGCATACAGGTCATATAGCAGAGGTGTTTCAGGGGTGTACCAAGGCCATTTTCTTTAACAATAGTTTCCACTGATGATCTCAGAAGAGTTTTTAATCTAACCATGTTGTAATTTATCCGGCTATCCTCTCAATTTCTTTTCTTTTTTTTAGTGGTGTTACGTGGGTCATTTTCAAATTCAAATTGAAACATCTAAGATGAAAAATACAACTATGGCCAACTTCAACAAGAATGGTTTTGCCTGTATGTCTCAAGTTTTCTCTACTTAAAAAAAAACTATTTTAAAACCAATAACATGCAATTGAAGATCCTTTTTATTTATGTCTGACGTCTTGCAGGCTGCTTCTAATGCATTTATTCACAAATATTCTAGTGTCCAGTGGGATTTATTCCCAGATTAATGTTGCAACAGCTTGGTTGCAAAACACTACAATGTACTTCCAAGAGATTATCCTTAAAGGAAATACTTAATAAGTATGCATACTTATACACAGTTCAAATAAATGTTCTTCTGTTATTTACCCTGTCTCAACTCTCCCTTCTCCTTATGATTGATTTTGTGCCATCAAGTCAGTGTCAATTCTTAGTAACCACATACATTTTCTCCAAGATGATCTATCCCTAATCTGTTCTTTCATGTCTCCCAACGGTGCACTCACCTCTGTAACAGTCCATCCACCTTGCTGCTGGTCATCCTCTTCTTTTTCCTTCCATCTTTCACAGCATTAGAGCCTTTTCCAGAGAGCTGGGTCTTCACATAATGTGCCCAAAGTAGGATAATTTGAGCCTGGTCATTTGTATCTCAAGTGAGAACTCTGGGCTGATTTGTTCAATGATCCATCAGTTTGTTTTTTTGGTTGTCCATGATATTCTCAGGAGTCTTCTCCAACACCAAAGTTCAAAAGCATCAATTTTGTTGTTTTATTCGTTCAGTCGCTTCCGACTCTTCGTCACTTCATGGACCGGCCCACACCAGAGCTTCCTGTCAGTCGTCGCCAAGCCCAGCTCCCCCAGGGATGAGTCTGTCACCTCTAGAATTCATCTATCCATCTTGCCCTTTATCGGCCCCTCTTCCTTTTGCCCTCCACTCTCCCTAGCATCATCTTCTCCAGGGTGTCCTGTCTTCTCATTATGTGGCCAGAGTATTTCAGTTTTGCCTAATATCATTCCCTCAAGTGAGCAGTCTGGCTTTATTTCCTGGAGTATGGACTGGTTTGATCTTCTTGCAGTCCAAGGCACTCTCAGAATTTTCCTCCAACACCACAGTTGGATCAATACTCTTCCTATTATGCTTCTTCGAAGTCCAACTTTTGCTTCCATAGAGTGTCACAGAGAATACCATGGCTTGCATGATTCTGATCTTTGTAGGTAATAGATACATCATGGAATCTAAATATTTTTTCCAAGGGCTTCATGGCTGCTCTACCAAGTGCTAGTCTGTCTCCTTATGACAGGATTATATTACATTATATTCTCCTTTGGGTAGGGACCTGCACTTTCTAATTTGTAAATACCGTTAGGCGGTCCCGATCTGTGTCTCTTTGAATGGCTGAACAATTCATCAGTGCTACGCATGCGCTTGACAGTCTGGATGGGAGCCCCCTGCTCGCCATCCTTACTCATGACAGATGGCAAGGACCTAACAGAAGAAGAAGAGATCAAGAAAAGGTGGCAAGAATATACAGAAGACCTGTATAGGAAGGATAAGAATATTGTGGATAGCTTTGACGGTGTGGTCAGTGAGCTAGAGCCAGACATCCTGAAGAGTGAGGTTGAGTGGGCCTTAAGAAGCATTGCTAATAACAAGGCAGCAGGAGACGACGGCATCCCAGCTGAACTGTTCAAAATCTTGCAAGATGATGCTGTCAAGGTAATGCATGCTATATGCCAGCAAATTTGGAAAACACAAGAATGGCCATCAGATTGGAAAAAATCAACTTATATACCCATACCAAAAAAGGGAAACACTAAAGAATGTTCAAACTATCGAACAGCGGCACTCATTTCACATGCCAGTAAGGTAATGCTCAAGATCCTGCAAGGTAGACTTCAGCCGTTCATGGAGCGAGAATTGCCAGATGTACAAGCTGGGTTTAGAAAAGGCAGAGGAACTAGAGACCAAATTGCCAATATCCGCTGGATAATGGAAAAAGCCAGGGAGTTTCAGAAAAACACCTATTTCTGTTTTATTGACTATTCTAAAGCCTTTGACTGTGTGGACCATAACAAATTGTGGCAAGTTCTTAGTGGTATGGGGATACCAAGTCATCTTGTCTGCCTCCTGAAGAATCTGTATAACGACCAAGTAGCAACAGTAAGAACAGACCACGGAACAACGGACTGGTTTAAGATTGGGAAAGGAGTACGGCAGGGCTGTATACTCTCACCCTACCTATTCAACTTGTATGCAGAACACATCATGCGACAAGCTGGCCTTGAGGAATCCAAGGCTGGAGTTAAAATCTCTGGAAGAAACATTAACAATCTCAGATATGCAGATGATCCCACTTTGATGGCTGAAAGTGAAGAGGAACTGAGGAGCCTTATGATGAAGGTGAAAGAAGAAAGTGCAAACGCTGGTTTGCAGCTAAACCTCAAAAAAACCAAGATTATGGCAACCAGCTTGATTGATAACTGGCAAATAGAGGGAGAAAGTGAAAGACTTTGTAGAGTGAAAGACTTTGTATTCCTAGGTGCAAAGATTACTGCAGATGCTGACTGCAGTCAGGAAATCAGAAGACGCTTAATCCTTGGGAGAAGAGCAATGACAAATCTCAATAAAATAGTTAAGAGCAGAGACATCACACTGACAACAAAGGCCCGCATAGTTAAAGCAATGGTGTTCCCCGTAGTAACATATGGCTGCGAGAGCTGGACCATAAGGAAGGCTGAGAGAAGGAAGATCGATGCTTTTGAACTGTGGTGTTGGAGGAAAATTCTGAGAGTGCCTTGGACTGCAAGAAGATCAAACCAGTCCATCCTCCAGGAAATAAAGCCAGACTGCTCACTTGAGGGAATGATATTAAAGGCCAAACTGAAATACTTTGGCCACATCATGAGAAGACAGGACACCCTGGAGAAGATGCTGATGCTAGGGAGAGTGGAGGGCAAAAGGAAGAGGGGCCGACCAAGGGCAAGGTGGATGGATGATATTCTAGAGGTGACGGACTCGTCCCTGGGGGAGTTGATGACTGACAGGAAGCTCTGGCGTGGGCTGGTCCATGAAGTCACAAAGAGTCGGAAGCGACTAAACGAATAAACAACAACAACATACAGATGATGCCTTGTTAATAAGTTTGTCAGTGGTTGGGCTTGCATTTATCCAGAGGTTTAATGGTCAACGTTAACCTTTTCACATCTGTAACTCAAACTGTTTTATTAAAAAACCCTTTGCTCCTCCTCCCAGCAATTTCCTACTGTTCCTCTCAATTTTCTTCTTCCAATCTTGCTGTAAAATAGGCTGAAAAACAGGCAAACATCCAGAGTTTTTGCAAAAGGGGGTTTAAAGATCTGATATTAACTGCTACATCACAGATTCTCTCAAATTTCGTTCTTTTTATTTGATGAATTTCCGTGCAACATACAAATGAACAAAACCGTTGTTCAGTAGTCAGACATGTTTTCCGAGCCGCTTTTCCCTCACCTTTTCCTTTAAAAAACACTCCAATGTTAGGAACATCCCTCCTTCCTCATCGTTTTGTAATTCATCGGATTTCTATACGGAGGAAGTGGGGCAAAAGGCAGTTCCCCCCCCCCTTTCTTTTTTCCTACTTCTATGCTTCGGCATACCGTGCAAAGCGGGCTCGGTGGGTCACAGCTAGGCCTCGGGACTGTTGCTAGGGGTAACGGGGCCACGCTGCCTCTGGGTTGTATTGATTCGAACGGGGCGAATCAGAGCGCGAGGCCGGGAAGGGGGGCCGGTTTGCGGCCTTCTCTTCCCGCGATGCCTTGCGCGCCTGTGATGAGGAAGGAAGAGTGGGCGGGGAAAAGGGGAGGGCTGAGAGTCGGATCGGCGCCATATTGGATGGCTCTCGCTGAGGGCAGGTGAGTGGGAGGAGGGTTTTGATTTTCTTATCTGCGGGTCCATCTTTTCTCCCTCACGCCCAGGTGAAAGGGGGCGCGAGGCTTCTGCAGAGAGGCTCTGTAGCATCCTCATGTGTTGTTGCGACAAGGCTGCCTGGGTTTGGATGCAGTAGGAAGGGTGTCTATTACCGGAGCGTTCAGGCTGACAGGGATTTAAGGCGGTGGGTGGATAAGGAGGAGAGAGAGGCAGCTCGGGGGACCCCTCCCCTACAGGCCTCTTCTGGAGGATCTCTCGTTTCTTGAAATAAAAGCGGAAGGTTCCTCGTGGGAGGGAGAAAGTCTGATTCGGGTGCTGACTGGGAGGCTGGGGGTTAATTCCCAGTTTCTCTCCAATCCCTGCTGGTTATCTCCATCCTTGGTCCGGTGGTGGGTGCTAAGCACAGCTCCCCCTTCCCAGTGTATTACATAGAGGAAAGCCTGGGAAGGGAATTACACTTAGCAGCATTTCCTTTAGCACTGTCCACTTACGAATTGCATTTTTTAAAGAAGTTTTGAGATGTGGAAATGTCTAATGTCACCGAACTTGGGTTTGAACCCTGTCTGCTGGAGGATGGGAAGGCATTGTGTCAACTGAAAAAGTTGGGACTTGGGTGCTCTAAAGGAAGCTTGAAGGCTTTACGTAGGGGTGCACTTGATGGAGGAGGAGGAGGATTGATTGGATATACGTGTGATTTCTTTTTGGAATTTTGAAGCTACAGGAGAAAAATGCCCATTCTCTCATTCCTTTTTTTCAGGAAAAACAATAGAAGGGATACACATACAATATGCATTTCTTCCTTATCAAATTTAATTCACTGCTTTGATAACATTAAATATGTAGTTATAATTTAATTTGGCTTTCCGTGGTATCATTGCCCAGACAATCACTATAAGGTGAATATTACATGTTAGGAATGTTAGTACAACACACTATGAGGGCAACAGATGTTGCTGACTTAACAAATCAGAAATAATGATGATGATGTTATCCTACCTTTTATATATATCATATCATATATCATATCATATCATATCATATAATGGTCAACTCAAGGTGGCTAACATACTTAATACTCCTGCCTCCTATTTTCCCCACAACAACAACCCTGTTAGGTGGGATGGGCTGAAAAAGTGACTGGCCCAAAGTCATCCAGCTGGCTTTCATGCCTAAGGGAGGCCTAGAATTGGCACATTTATGGAATTTAGAGACCAGTCCTGAGTTAATTTACTCAGATGCCTAATTCCTGGTTGATGGAGCTTACAGACAGAAAAGCTGTGTGTCAGGTCAACCAAAAGGGAGAGACAGACTGAAAGGAAAAGTTGATTTGCCAGTAATATCTCCATACTAGATCATAGGTCATTGAAAGCAGCAAGGAACACCTTACATTGCAGCTTTCTGAGGTGCAGAAATGCATTTTAGATCTTTGTGGCAAGTATCTGATATGTGTAGGATTGCTGAAAGTTGTCTTAGATAAAAAACCTTTATACTACATATTTTGAATATGAAAAAATCAAAAGTAAGAGAATTTTCCATTATTTTCACAAATTTCTAGTATTTCAGGTGGGGAAAGAGGATAATACGTATATTTTTCTGACTCTTCACATTTCTATCTATAGATGAGTAAGAATTAAACTTGGTTTCTTATGCCATAAATATTGGATTAATGCTTTTGCAAACAAAATTTGGTTGTGCATTCCTCATACTCAAAACTGGCTTCTGGTAATTTAAGGTTAAAATAGTGGGTAGGTATGCTCAGGCACTGAAGGATCGTGAGTGTGTCCACCACAGCTTTGCACAGCAACATTGCAGAATTTAGTGAAAACTTTATAAGTTTTAGTTCTCAGTTGTTGTTTTTTTGAAAGCCAGCTTTCTAACTTAAATAGTAGTAAGGAAATTTTGAAATGTTTGTCTTTCTATCGTACCGTCACAATCCATGATGCTTTACAACATGTAAAGAGGTAAGCACTGAGGAGCTTACTGTCTAAAATAGAACATGAGAATGGAGATGTCGCAGAGGAAACGTGTGATTGTTTAAATTACAGGTTGATAATTTTAGTTGAATGGAGAACAATGACTTCTTAAGAATTAAAGTCCCAGCCAATGCCTCAGCTAATGAAAGAATGATGCCAGTGAGCCTGATTTTAAAAATATAAGATTATGGTGGCTACACAACTGTTTTGCTTGTATTTGTAGGCAGGGGAAAACATTTCTAATTTCTACATAGGATGATCAAGGCTTGAGTGCTGATCATGTCTATAAATGGGCAATTTGCATGGTGCAAATTCCATGAGTGAAAAATAGGTGTCATCTAATACTTCAAGAGAGAGCCAGTTTGGTGTAGTGGTTAAGGCACTGGGCTAGTAACCAGGAGACCATGACTTCTACTCCTGCCTTGGGCACAAAGC
This sequence comes from Candoia aspera, assembly GCF_035149785.1. Classification (NCBI taxonomy): domain Eukaryota; kingdom Metazoa; phylum Chordata; class Lepidosauria; order Squamata; family Candoiidae; genus Candoia; species Candoia aspera. The sequence goes on from NC_086153.1 coordinate 332,218,757, forward strand.
CAGCTGGGTGACCTTGGGCCAGTTACCTTCTCTCAGCCCTAGGAAGAGGGCAATGGCAAATCACTTCCAAAAAACCTTGCCAAGAAAACTGCAGGGACTTCTCCAAGCAGTCTCCAAGAATTGGACATGATTGAACGGATAAAAATAAAAATACTTGAAGAGGAATTAGGAGAACTCAAAATTGTAACAGATGATAGTTTTAACATTTCAACTGTAACTGCTTGGAGTTTGATGTACTGGTTCTGCTTTTCTCTTTGCAGCCTGTTGGTCACCCCCTGGTGTCCATGCACAAAAGATTGTGTGAGACTAATATAAGACACCTTGGCTTTTTTTCCCCCTCTTCTGCACCTGTCCATCATGGACCAAGACTACGAAAGACGCCTTCTCCGCCAGATCAACATCCAGAATGAAAACATGATGCCTTCTGTAATTATTGAGCATTTAAATTTTTCCTGTATATTGTACAAGAAATAAAATAGGACTATACCCTTCTATAGTGGCTTACAACCCTAAAAGAAATTCATGTTGTGGATCATACGTTAAAAAGCAAACACATGCTGGGTTGTGTATATGATTAGATTACAAATGATTGCCTTCTGGTTTTGCATTGTTGTATTTGCCACCATAAAGTATACCTTAGAGCAGGGGTGTACTTCAAAAAGCAGGGAGTGGTAGAAAAATGCATTTAATTTAAACTTAGTTAAAATTGAAACTAAATTTCAATTTTAATTTAACCCTGACTCTAAAGTAATAATTTGGGGGCAACTTCTTAAGGGTTAGTAGCTTAGGCAACTTTTCAGGTTCTCTCAGGGTTGCGTCCTTGCTTTGAGAGGCTAAGTGTGGCCCTGGGATGACAGCTTGTGCATATTTGCCTAAAGAAAGTGATGAAAGAGGCAACAGAAGCAACTGGAACTCATTTTAGAAGAAATGTACATATTTTCAAATGTTCAACTTGTCAGATTCAGAAGGATCCTATTGTATTGGTTTAGGAAAATATAAAAGGTTTGACTAAAATTATATAATGTATACTTATATGGAATGCTAGTAGCCAGATGCTGCAATTGTCTATTGATATTCAAAATAGAAGAGTGAAAATGAAACAAATGAGGGAGCATCCCAATTCATATAAGTAACTTCCTATTTTTTTAAAAAAAGGTTAATGGTAACAAGAGGTGATTGAAACATGCTCATTTTGTATCTCTCTGTAATGTGATGGAAATATAAAATACTAAATGTAACAGATGATTTTGCAAGATGATGTATTGTTAGCTTGGACATAATTAAGCTTGTATTAAACTGTGCACTGAATGCCCTGACCCCAAATGAGCTGTTCCAACCGATTCAGGATACTCTAAAACTGGTTTGATTCTGAGAGTTCTGGAAGTGATCTGACCCTTTCTGGAGCATTCAGAACAGGCCTTCCTGTGGCTGGATTAGGTGATTTCAAAGTCAGAACTTTCTGTACTCCCCCGCTTAAAACACTTAACCTGTATTTAGTCGATACTAGATTTGGGCTTTGAGAACTAAAAACAAGCAAAACAGCCCAAACATAAAAAATAAGGTTTTGTGCCATTGAAATAGCTTTTAAATGTGAAGATTTTGTTATCCTTTCCTATAATTCTGTGGGTAGCTTTCATAATCATAGCAAACATTGCAGAAATGAGGTACCCTTACTTCACTCTATAATTTTAGAATGCCAAGAATTTTTAAATGGTTCCTGATGGAAAAAGTAATATTAAAAAGTGCTTGGTATGCACTGAATGATGCGCACTAAAAGTGTATGTGTGCAATATTCACACAGTAAAAAATATTGATAGACACAGATTAATTCGTGGACATATAGTACATCAGTATTTGTAGAAATTAACAGTATTTGGCCTTGTGCTTTGAAATGATAGCAGAGGTGTTACTGTTTTCTTTCTTCTAATGATGTTCAGACTATAAGTGACCCTTTACTCAAATGTGGTTCAGTTGTACTTGCACTTGCTCAAATGTAATTCCCTCTAGGGTTTGTTTGTTCGTTGTGTTTCCTATATTCCTAATTATGTATACATAAGGTTACATCTTTGCCCAGAAAGACATTTGTTAGTGGTCCCAGATTAACTTAATTCGGAATTGTTTAAAAAAATATAAACACAACAACGCAGAATGAGGTGAACTATACAGAAGTGCCCAGCTTATATCATATGTACAGATTTTAGAATCCAATTTTTCTGTAATTGCAGAATTTCATTTTTATTGCAGTTGCATTCTGTCCTGTCGCTGGTCTTTGTTGTGGGCTTCCAATGGCTGGTTTCCTGATCTTTCCTCCCCCGCCCTTTCAAACTTCCAGGTTGCAGATATGAGGAGAACCTTGACACCTTCTAATTCACCAGTCTCTTCCCCTAGTAAACATGGTGACAGATTCATTCCTTCCCGAGCTGGAGCAAATTGGAGCATCAGCTTTCACAGAATAAATGTGAGCTTTGCAGAAAGGCCATTTGCTTGGTTGGTGGGTTGTGTAAGAGGGCTGGGGTGACTTCCAGATGTTCCATGGGTGTAGACAGATGTTCCCAAGAAGGTTGATGCGATGTTTTCTTCCATCCTGCTGGTCATTCTATTTGCATGTTTCATTTTAAAATATATATTTTGTAGCCATTGTTTCAGTTAAACATGTCATGTTATCAAAAAAAACATGGTCAGTGATTGGAAGTTGTAGCCTAAGCTACATGGAGGATACCACATGGCCTAGGCCTATCATCCTATTGTAAGGAATCAGGTCATCCAGCCTAGTGTGTCTGCTTAGGGTGGCAGTCCTCTCCAAGGTTTTTAGAAGGGAATCTGGTAATTGGATCTACTTACCTGGAGATGGAGGTGGTGATCAAATTTGGGGATTTTTTAGGTGTGAAGCAGTCTTTTGCCCCAGCTGTTTAGAATGTCAGATGTTGCCATGCAAAGCTGTTTGGGCTTAAGAATGCTGAGGAAATTTTAGTGACTACTTTAAGACTGGTTTAGTTATTTAAAAATGTCTGGTTTACATACGTAAGAGTCCCTCTTTGGAGGGAGATGGGCAGTAGTACAAATCTGAGAAATAAATAAATAGATAAATAAAATAAACCAGTGTTTTTTTCTTAATTGGTGATAAATATTCCAAAGACAAATATACCAGCAAGTCACACTTCAAAATCAGTGGAAAACGATAAATGCAGGGATTGCTTGTTTGGTATTGAAAGACACTGTAAATAAAAAAGCTTGTTTGAATAAAAAAGGGATGGAGGCCAGCTGATCTTGCATTTGAGAATAACTGAATAGTCTCCTCCCTGACACAGCCTATTTAACCTTTGAAAGCAGAGAGCAATAAGGAGGGGAGCTGCAAAGTAAATTGTAAAACTCCCAAGCTGAGTGAATAGATAGCAATGCTTATTCAGGAGGTGTTCTGAAAACCTTGGGGATTTAAAAAACAATAATAGAAATTCTGGGCAAAAAGATCAGCAGTAATAGATAATGTTCCTTGAAGTCCATATTCCCCTACAATGTCTAAACACCGAAGAGGACAGGATAGATTCTGGAACAGGTTCTTAATTTAGGGAAATAAGGGTAAGCCCTGCCAAATTTGGCAAATGGTCATAGTAGAACCTCTGATAGTTGACCCAAAATCTTCTGCAGTGAAGCTGGTTAGAAAGCTTACAACAGTTCATTTTAACTGATGACTGAAAGCAAAAAAGATCTGCTATAAAGTTCAGAAATTCTAAAAATGAGTGCATGCTAATTGTTTTATCTGCATTTTTAGGAAAATGAAAAATCTCCAAGTCAAAATAGAAAAGCAAAAGATGCCACATCAGACAATGGCAAAGGTAGACACCAACTCTTGCCCATGGTTTGCATGTCTTTAGACACGCTGGTTTGTGCTGGGCTGCAGTGCCCCATTATCTAGTTTGCTGTAGAGATTGCCATCTTGGAGGAGAGCACCCCATAATAACCATGTGGAGGAAGTTAAGCATGGGCTTTTGCCAAAAGTAGTATAAGCTTTAAGGAAGAATGAAGAACCCTTAACTAAGACCTTAATGTTACTGATACTCATTTTTCATGTTTTTAATTAAATGTAATACACTAACTCTTGGTTAATTTGATTAGCCTTGCTAATAAGACAGTTTAGCTAACTCTGAAATTTAGTCTCCAACCTCCTGATTACCAGTATCTTTGAAATAAATTTTTTTTTGTAAGTCCTGTTTTTTTGTAAGTTGCTATATGCTTCCAGTTAACCTATTTTTGTTTGTGTTTTAATGGCCAACCAGTTTTGACAAGGTTTTTGTTTGTGCAGATGGCCTTGCCTACTCCGCATTGCTAAAAAATGAACTTCTCGGAGCCGGGATTGAGAAGGTGCAAGATCCACAGACAGAGGACAGGCGGCTACAGCCCTCTACGCCAGAGAAGAAGAGCCTTTTCACGGTATTCTCCCCCTCTGAAAATTATACCTTGCCTTTTTGTAAAATAGTCAAGAGTGACCTACAATAAAAAAGCAAGAAGCATTAATCATATAGGAAGTGTTAAATTCAGTTAGAGCAGAGATCTGTTTAGCCTAGCATCCTGTTTTGTAAAGTGGCCCATTTAATAGCTGAAATTTAGACTGCTTCTGGATTTGGAAGTTCCAACTAAAATATTATGGGTAAAAAAACTTGATCTATTATATTTCATTAGCCTCTTCAAAACAGAGAAGTTGTGATTTCTAGATCACACAGTGGCATAGTACAGCTATCAATTTAAATGCAAATTTATAAGAAAAACCAAAGCTGCCTGCCTCAGACCAAAGTGGTATCTCATTCAGCCTCCTGTTCCCCTCATGTTAATCTGATGGTTATGGGAATCCCATTAGTGCAGTAATATACTCCCACATGTTTAGAATATTTAGAATTTTTATTCAGAGATAATATTTCCATTGTGTCTTAAGTGTGCAAAACATTAAAAAGAGATACGTCACAAAGCATGTTAGCTAGAGCAAAACAGCTGTCCTTGAACAAAGTTGTGATATGTTTATAAAGCAATTATTTTGAATTCTTTGCATAGTCCTAATATCTAACCCTCATTAAAGTTGCTGAGTTGCTGTTGCTAGTTTGTAATGGTGAATTCCATTGTTGAGTTATGCACTGTAGCTCTTACCTGTCCTGAACCTCTCACTAAAATTAAAAAAAGAACTTTAAAATGCAACAAAAGAAGCATTAGGGTAATGCTAAAAAACTTGAAACAAATTGAAAAGGAATCAGATCATAAAACAATGTCAGGATATTGTCATTCTAATGCGTTGCTTGTCTGAAAGCAAGCAAAGATAAACCACTCTGGTGAGGCTATTTTAGTTTTTCTTTTGAATTACAGCTGAAAAGGATGTGGTTGGAGCAGACTCTGAGTCACTCTCTGCCCCTTATCTTGTTGCCTGTTGAGGGAAGGCTGTAGACAAAGGGAAAACTAAGCCAGACACAGGCTGTGAGCATTTGGCAGATAGGAAGGCAAGACTAACTTCATTCGTGCATTGCACTAAGCTAGGTATCCTGTTGAATAAATCACAGTGGCTGGGGTTCATAAAGCATGTTCAGCCAAAATTAAACAAATCATATGATGGCTTAGGGCAGTATGTGAAGTCAGGCTCTGAATGGATTGTGAAACCAAGACGGTTGAATGACGGGGCTTGTCCCTCGGAGGAAAACTCAGTTTGCTAACTTGGGGATAATTGTTTTTCTCCTTGTCGATGTAGTATTCCCTCACCACAAAACGTTCCAGTCCTGATGATGGCAACGAGGTCTCTCCATACTCCCTCTCCCCTGTCAGCAACAAAAGGTTGGCTACCATTTGAAGTGGGATGGTGGTTATCCACGCAGTATAATAACCATGGAGCTAATATCACATTGTGGTTTGGGAACTAGAAGATGAATTGAAACTCGTTTCAGTTACTATTATGGGATGGAGTACAGGGGTGGTGGTGGAATAAAGACTTCCCCCTTGAGATAAGCTGCGAATCCCCTTCCAGTTGAGCTTTTCTCTCGCACTGATCTCAGAAATGGAAAGGGGAATTTCTCATGAATTGTGTTGGATTTGAGGTGGGCAGGAGTTTCCATATGTCTTCTCCGTTCCTTCTAGGGTTGCTTCCTGGATTGTTAGTTGATGAATATATTATTTCTAGGAATATTACAGGGAAGCCCTCTACAGTTGACTACTTGCAGCTAACTAACAACATTGGTGTGTGAATAAGCAAGGAGGAAATTGTGTGGAATTTAGGACGTTAGGTGCTCAGTACACAACTCTGTCGCTCAGTATACAACTCCCAATTAAAGCATCCCCAGGACTTGAATGTCCAGCCTCTGCTTGACCTCTAGCCAAGGGGAGATTACTGCTTACCTAGGGAGAAATAATATAACCTGAGAAACCTTTTTCAGAACACAAGAATTGGTGTGCTGGATCAAACAAGTTATTTTGTGTAGCACTCGTTTCCCAAAATGTGAAAAGCCCTAAGTAGGGCAGAAGGGCAATACCATCACCCAATTTACACGCTATTTTCAGTTCTGCCAGAAGAATGTAACTCTTGACTAATGGCCGATGATGGTCTTAATCTCCTTGCTATTTAAACAATGACTTCAGAAAATAGTAGTACAGCCCGATTCTCTTGAAATTTTAAAAGATACTACCTTATTTGTGTGTGTGCGTGTGTGTGTATCTGTAGGAAGTGTGTCACCAAACTAGGACACATCTGTGGAAGAATAGGTATTCCTTCTCTGCATTTCTTTCTTAAACTTTTTTTTCTTCCGTCTTTCAATAGTCAAAAATTACTTCGATCACCTCGAAAGCCCACAAGGAAAATATCCAAGATTCCATTCAAAGTTTTGGATGCTCCAGAACTTCAGGATGATTTTTACTTGAACCTAGTTGATTGGTCATCCCTCAACGTCCTTAGTGTTGGTCTTGGGACATGTGTCTATCTTTGGAGTGCTTGCACTAGCCAGGTAAAACATGTTGTTTTGGACAAGAATTTACATTCCTGCCTTGGGCATCTCTCCTAATGGAGAGTCAGAATATTATTTCTCCCCTTGAAGAACTCTCTCTTTTGAGTTGCTTTGTGGGTTTCTGCTCTGGTAGCTTGCACTGGACTTGCTCCACATTTAAATTTGGAAAATAGTACATCTCGGCTACTAGGAGTTTGGAAAATCCTGGCTTGAAATTTTTTTTAGTCAAGGACAGGACTTACTTTCTGCTTGGCTTCTTGAATCCAAACGTATGAGAGAGGTACCTGAAATACAAGGATGAGTGCCCGTTTTTTCAGTGCCTTCACAGAGATTTCTGATTCCTGTTTTTACTTTTTTTTTCTCCCCAAGGTGACGCGGCTGTGTGATCTATCTGTGGAAGGCGATTCTGTGACCTCTGTAGGGTGGTCAGAACGGGTCAGTATGTGGTCACTGCAGGGATGAGACCAAAACTGAGAGCCTGTTTGGTGTAGTGGCTGAGGTGCTGACCTAGAAACCAGGAGACTTTGATCTCTAGACCTCCCTTAGGCATGAAAGTTGGCTGGGTGACTTTGGGCCAGTCACACACACTCATTCCAACCCACCTCACAGGGTTGTTATTGTGGGGAAAATAGGTGTCAGGAGTATTAGGTGTGTTTGCCGCTTTGGGTTTGTGTGTGTGTGTGTGTGTAAAGGTGGGATAAAATAACAACAACAATAATAATATAATAAGGAGAGGGGGGAGGAACTCCTTTTCTAACATGAATGTGGTCAGGGCTGTGTTTTGCCCAAGGACAAGAAAAATGCATAATGCAGTGAAGGCTATAGAATTAAAATTCCTTCTTAAATTGAAACAGTAAAAAAAAAACTGCTTATAGTTATCAGGGCATGCTTGAAACTACATACTACTTATATTTCAGTAGACTGAAAACCCGGGAGTTCTTGCCAGGTGAAGGGCCAAAACCAAGACAGGTGGGCCAGTGTTTAAACCTGATATACAGTGTTGCCACCCGAGCCATAGTTCAGTGGTACTTTGTAGACAGAAGATTCTAGGTTCTACCCCTGAAATCTCCTGTTAATGGTATTAATTGACAGGACTACAAAAATTTTGCAGAGATGCCCCTGCCATAGTAGAGCATACTGGGCAATTCCAGGTCAGGTGATCCAGTAATTGCCTATTTTGATACAAAATTACTACTTTCATATACTTATCTACATTACATATTTGCACACTGTATGTTATTCTGTATGTGCTTTTTTTCCAACAACATAAAAAGCCCCTATACCATAAAAAGTGCAGTTCAGTGTCCTGCAGCAACTTTGTGCAAGTGAGTCTGTACACACGTGCCTGCAAAAATAAATAACAGCAAATGTTTGAGTGTTCAGCTGATAAGAAGAGAGGGGTAATATGTTCTTCAAAGTTGCTCTAGAGCCAGGACAGCATTTGGAGCCGTGCTTTCCAGGGGCTCCCAGTACAGTGGTAGTTACTGCATCCATACATCAGATACCTTTTTTCTGTTTAGGGCAATTTGGTGGCGGTTGGGACCCACAAAGGCTTTGTACAGATCTGGGATGCTGCAGCAGGAAAGAAGCTCTCAATGTTGGAGGGTCACACGGCCAGAGTGGGTAAGGAAAGTGTGGTGTGGTCTGTTGCCTTGAGGTACTGCAAGGAAGGATGTTTGTGAATTGTTATCCTGAACCATCTTGGACCTAGCTACCTCCTGGGACATCCCGTCCCATCTTGAACGTTAATTTTTCCTTGTTCAGTAATGAATTTTCATTATACTTCACATTGCAGACAACACTTGGTCATTGTGAGAACATTACAGTGGATGATACAGCCCCATTCTTCCATAATCCTAGGTTAAATTATCTGCTTCATAAGCCATCTTCTATCTGTCTGTGAACCTGTCCACATGCTGGGATCATCTTTGGTAACCCTCCTTCACGTTCTGTTGGAAGGCTAGAAATGGGACGTCGCTGGTTGCTGCAAAGTTTTTGGATGTGCTTGCCATGTATTCATTAATTTTAATTTTCAGCTGCTCTGTGAAAATGGTTTTATTCCACAGAGGTTAGGATTTGAATGGCTTTGTATTTAGCTGTTTTCTGTGGAGGGGCTCATGCTCTGACTGTTGCTGTTTTTATTGTTGTTAAGCTTCTTTTTAATTCGATAAACGGGGTACATGTTCTTTATTTTTTAAGAGGTATATTAAAATATTAAGGATTTAGGTCACTTTCAGGCTCGATGTTGAGAACTCAGAAGATTGTTCATCACTTCGTGTTATTTTAGTTGGACTTTTTTTTTTTTAGGAAAGGAAAGTAATATATTGTGCGGCGTAGTTATCTGTGGTTTGATTCTCTATGAGTGATAAGCTAATGCTATATAGAATCCAGTGGATAGAAATTCACGCAGTGAATAAGTGGGGAACCACTAAGAAATAAGCATGGAAAAGGGCCACTCAAGCAGCAGTTGAGAAAAAACTTCCTGAGACCTGGAGAGCTGCTGCCGCCAGTCAAAAGAAGTATTGGGGTAGATGGTCAATAGCTTTCTGGATAAACAAGGCAATAGTTATTGAATGATGCTTCAGAAGAGGTGGCAAATGCAAAATCTAATCACTTCTTGGCTTTAAGCAACAGGGATATTCCGTTTTCTTTCAAGACTGTGACTCCTTCATAGTCTTGGAGCAGTTCCATTTTTCTAGCAAAGATGAAAAGCTATCTGGCCTCATATCCTGGGTATTGCACTGGAAGGAAATTGTTTTAGGAAACGCAAATGTAGTTCTTATCTTAAAAAATAGTATTGATTCCACCAATTTCTGGCATTGCTTCCTTTTGACAAATAAATGGCTGGTTTTCTTGGTGACTAGAATGTCTCCAAACATGACGTTTCACAGGAGCTCCGCCAACAGTGACAGGAGGTGCCCTAGAAGTGATACACCAAACATCTCTTAATAGGGGACTTACTTTTCACACCTGCACAGATTTTCGTGGTCTTCACAACACTCCTCTGTTCTAGGTGCTCTGGCATGGAATGCAGACCAGCTGTCTTCTGGCAGTCGGGACCGGATGATCCTCCAGCGAGACATCCGGACTCCTCCCTTGCAGTCCGAACGGCGCCTTCAGGGCCATAGGCAGGAAGTGTGTGGGCTGAAATGGTCCACTGATCACCAGCTCCTGGCATCTGGTGGGAACGACAACAAGGTGCGGTGGCTGGCCTTGCCTTAACCTCTGCCAGTCGAGGGTGGCTGGGGATGCACGATCTGTGGCTGCTGCACTCCTGCGATACTCTGTGGCAGGAGAGGAGGGGGTGGGAGCCTGGGCAGAGAGAGCTCCAGAAGCATGTGGGAGCAACCAACCCTGACACAGACTGTTTTGCTGTGTTTATTTTGAATTTAAATATGTCTAATCGGTACGTTCATGGTAAGGCACCTGAGATGCCAAGGAGCTCTTCCCTCAAAACAGGATATAAGATTTTAAATGTCACCTGTTCTCTGACTGAGACTGTGGGAGAGATCTTGCCCCACAGCCCATCACCACCAGGAGTATGGCTGGCACCATTAGCGGGAAGGGCCATTTGCCCCCTTCTTTAACTCGGGTTGGGGGTATGGTTTTCTGTCAGCTTTGGTGCTGATCCTGATTTCATCTTTTCCCATACCTCTTTGAAATAACGTGCGATTTCTAATGTTCATTTCTCGTTTATCTTTACTGTTGGATAGTGTTTTGATGACCCTTTTGGGGGTGCAACACAGCATATACTGTATGTTTTAATGGAATAAAAACAACCAGCTGTGGAAAATGTAAAAACATGAAAATGCAGGAATAGCAAAGATCAAATGCAAAATGAAATCTCGTAATAGCGCATCCCTCTTAAGTCTGAGGCCTAATTTCATATATGTCGCTGTATGTTCTTACTCTAATACTGAGCACTGAGTAGAGCAATTAAATCCACAAACCAGTTAAGGCTGCCTTGATTGTTGTTGTTGATGGTACCGATTGTTTTAATTTAAAAATGCAGTTTAGAGCTCAGGGAACTACTGCAGTCAAAACAGGGCAATGAAAGAAAGTCTGTCTTTCCAGGTGTCCTTCCCCTTGCCTCCCAATGTGCAAAACACAGTCTGGGAGGAAAGAATGCAAGTTGGTAACTCTTCTGGGCCTCTGTCTCAAGTGCCAGCACAGCCGCTCTGCTCTGAAAGCAGGACGTTCATGAGCCTCTGTCCTTCCTTTCCAGCTCCTTGTCTGGAACCATTCCAGCCTCAGCCCCGTCCAGCAGTATACAGAGCACCTCGCAGCAGTCAAAGCCATTGCTTGGTCCCCTCATCAGCATGGGCTGCTGGCCTCGGGGGGTGGCACCGCTGACCGCTGTATACGTTTCTGGAACACCTTAACAGGACAGCCTTTGCAGTGCATTGACACGGGGTCACAAGTGTGCAACCTTGCTTGGTCCAAGCATGCCAACGAACTGGTAAGGACCTCTGGACGGCATGGGAAGAGCAAAGTAGGCGCCCTCCTTGGCTGAGGTACAGCAGAACGATTCCCAGTGTGGCTGCCTTTTTTATTTATTTATTTTTAAGAGTTCAGAGTTCAGTGGGATACAAGGACATGACGTTGAACCTTGAGGGTAATTCTCTTCAGGGGGGCTTTAGCTGCGGCTGAGTCGGAGGACACCGGATGCTGGAAGAGCAATCGCTCTGCTGCAGCAAGGCTGCTCTGCTCTTTGCAAAGGCGAGGGAAGGAGGCCCTGGCTGTCAGTAGTGGGTTTAGGGCGGAGTTTGTAGATTTGAATAAAGGCTTCTCTCCCTACTTGATAATTTGAACACTGCCCTCTCATTCCAGCCTACCTTGCAGAGCTGTTGTGAAGAATGTATCAGTTTATGAGAGAAGTAACATAACCTCATTGGAGGAATTCTGAGCTAATGAAAATAGCTGTTTTTCTGCTTTCATTTTGGGTCCTCCAAGTTCCCACTTGTACAACCTTTTCCTTACAGCAACCTGTAAGGAATGTTTTCTGCCTCTTGAACCCTCTCCCATCATGAAACAGACCAACTAATGTCTTGGCTGAGTCAGTTCATAGTTCTTAACTACCCTGACTAACAAGGACTTCTGTGGAAAACCTATTTAGAAACCACCACCAACACCCTCAAGGGCCAAACTATAGTTGGGAGCCCTCCCTCAGCCTTTGTGCTGACTTTCTGGTTTGTAGCTGTGACCTGAAGGGCGTTCTCTCTGTAGGTGAGCACTCATGGATACTCACAGAACCAGATCCTCGTCTGGAAGTACCCGTCCTTGACTCAGGTTGCAAAGCTAACTGGGCATTCCTACAGAGTCCTTTACTTGGTGAGTATGGGGATAGTGCACCCGTCCGTGCTCTTCTCCACCTCTTGACAGGCTTCAGTATGATCCACCATGCTCTCCTTCTGGACTGGTTCCAGGAGTTGGGGTTGGGTGGCGTGGTCTTGCGCTGGTTCTCCTGGTGGGTGATGCTGTCTTGCGCTGGTTCTCCTCCTCCCTCTGGGGTCAGTTCCAGTCAGTATTGATCAGAAGCGGGATGCTGTGGGGTTCTGAAGGGTTTGATACTCTCTCCACTCCTGTTTAACATCTACACAAAGCCACTGGGTGAGGTCATCCATTGCCATGGAGTGAGGTATTACCAGTATGCATAGGGTACCCAGCTTTATACCTCCATCCTTGACAAATTTAGTGATGCTGTTGGGATCCTGTCCTGGTGTCTGGAGTCTGTGGGGGTCTGTATGGGAACAATAGGCTGTGGCTCAACCCTACCAAGACTGAGTGGCTTTGGATTTTGGAACCTGCGGTTCCAGGGACTTACCACCTTTGGTTCTGGCCGGGGTGGCACTGCCCCAAGCAGACCCACTGGGCAATCTGGGGGTTCTCCTGGACTCATGGCTCCTGCTTGAAGAGCAGGTGGCAGCCATGGCCAGGAGGGCCTTTGCACAACTCCATGTTGTGTGCCAGTTGTGCCTGTTCCTGGACCAGGAGGCTCTGCTCACAGTTACTCTTGCCCTGATCACCTCTCAAATGGATTACTGCAATGCGCTCTACATGGGGCTGTTCTTGAAGAGCATCCAGAACCTGCAGCTGGTGCAGAATGTAGCAGCATGGGCAGTTATCTGCAGTCCTCGAACAGTGCACATTACACTTCTACTCCGTAAGCTGCATTGGTTGCCAGTATGCTTCCAGGTTCAATTCAAGATGCTGGTTGTGACATATAAAGCCCTATATGGCACGGGACCAGGTTATTCGAGGGATGACATCTCCCCAGTTACATCTACCCATCCCAACAGGAGAGGCATGTTATGGGTCCCGTCTACAAAAGAGTGTCATCTGGCAGGACCCAGGAAGAGAGGTTTTTCTGCCACAACAGCCACCCTGTGGAACATCATCCCCCCAGACCTTACATTGGCCCTGATCCTCCCGGCCTTTAGAAAGGCCCTGAAGACGTTGCTCTGCCACCATGCCCGGGGGTCCAGCGATGGTGGGGAGCTTTTGCAGTGGCTGTGTTGAGCTGATGTGGGATGAATTCTGCTGCTGATCGTGATTTTCTGTTTTTTTAAATTGATTATGGACAGTTTTTATATGTTTGCATATTGGTTTTTAACTTGTTTTTATTGGATTGTTTTCACCTGTTGTGAGCCACCCAGAGTCGCATAGGTGAGATTGGTGGCCATACAAATCAAATAAATAATAATTTCCCCCAGCTCTTTGTGGCCTGTCTCTTTCTCTTTCATTCTCTCCCTCCCTCCCTCCCTCCCTCTCTCTCTCTCTCTCTCTATATATATATATATATATATATAAAGGTAGACAATAATGCTGTGTGGGTGGGTCCCTCTCTGGCAAGAAATTCACCTCCTTTCCTCCTATAGGCAATGTCACCAGATGGAGAAGCCATTGTGACTGGAGCAGGGGATGAGACATTAAGGTTTTGGAATGTCTTCAGCAAAACTCGCTCCACCAAGGTAAAATCATTGTATGTCTTTTAATGCACTTGAGCAGTCACCTTCAAAGTAAATGCTGAGTTCCGGTGGTGCAAGACGGCATGAGACTCACAAGAAATGTACTAGTTCTTCTAAGCTCCTAGTATGTTCATTCCATGTTAGCAATCTGAGGACTGTTCTAGAACTGTCTTTCCTGATTTTGATGGCTGGAGACAAAGAAAGTTTCAGACTCAAACTGAGCTGCTGCTTGTCTTAAAAATCTTGATCTACTGCCATATAAGTGGCTAAACATGTACTTCTGTGGATTTATGAATCCATACCCATTTCAGTGTAATACCAGTTCAGACGTTTGAATCCGTGGTTCATCACTGTTGTATTTTGCACATATTTGAAAGCTGTCTTAGAAGAATTTGCACTTTTGAAAAAGTAGTCTGTAAAGAAATCATCCTTCTCTTCCAGGAAGCACCGTGGGTGGATTGTATTGGGGAATGGGGTCCTTAGTGCCAAGGTGCCTCTGTCAGAAGGGTGCTGTTGCGCCACATTCTGCTTATGGACTTCTCATAGGCAAGTGCCTGGTCCTGCTGTACAGAATGGAGGGTAGGGTGTTCTCTGTGATCCAGCACAGCATTTTTTCTGTTTTAAAAACAGTCGATTTTACTGCCACGGTATGCAGAGTTAAAGGGGTTAATAGATGAATGGTAGAGCAGAGAGTCAATTGTTTGTTTGTTTGTTTTAAAGATTTATAGAGCTGCCCATCTTACGCAGCATAACCTTGGGTGGCTCACAAATGACAGTAAAAACAATAAAAAGAGTAAAAAACATAAAATCCAGCACAGAAACTCCCAGCTCCCCAAAACGCAACGCATTCCCACACATCCATAAGGAACGTTACTGGGCTCCAGCCTCACACTGCCCCAGTGCTTGTGGGAAAAGCCAGGTCTTCAAGGCGGTTCAGGAGGCGATGAGGGCAGGGCCTGGGAGACGTTCCAGAGGCAGGGGCTGCTGCTGAGAAGGCCTGCTGCCCAGGTGCCACCAGGTGGCCACCTTTAAGGGAAGGGACCTGGAGCACACCCATCCTTTCAGACCTAGTGGAACTGGCGGAGACCCTCAGGGGGAGAGTGGTATTACTATTATTCCTGGTGCCGATAGAGGCTTCAGGTTCAAGTTCAGGATATCTCTGGATAGTAGACGTTGGGACTGGGGGTAGAGAATGGCTGATTTTCCCACACCTCGCTTGCTGGCTTCTTGGAGACTTCCAGGTGCCAGTGTTAGAAATTCAGTGCTGGATTGTTCCAGATTAGGAGGGGTATTTTTGCTGTGTTACAGGTCTTCGTGCTTGTATGAAAGAACCTACGTCAGTCAGCTGATGGGAATACAGGTAGTCCTTGCTTAATGATGCTAATTGGGACCGGAAACTCTGTCATTAAGCAACGTGGTCAGAAGTAGAAAAACCACATGGCCATGCTGCTTAGTGGCAGCAGATCTGGCAGTCCCAGTTACTGTTGTTAAGCAAGGACCTCATGTGACCATGACTTGCGGCTTCCTGCTAGCCTCCCCGTTGACTTTGCTTGTGGGAAGCCAGCAAGGAAGGTCACAAATCACGATCACATGACCGTGGGGATGCTGCAACGGTCATAAGTACAAGGACTGGTTGTAACTACCACTTGTTCAGCACCACCATAAGTTCAGATGGTCACTGAACGAGTGGTCATTAAATGAGGACCACTTGTAGAATAAATGCTCCTAGGTATTTATATAAGGTTTTTTTTTCAACTTGATTTTAAGTGCCTGCTTTACACTGTGGTGTTTGTATGTGTGTGATATTTCCCATACTGTTTATTTCATTTTATTTTACTGCTTTTCTTTAGTGTTAGAATATGTTTACATTCCAGGTAATATTACAATCCACTCAGAGATGTTCTGTTAAAACACTTCTAATAAATGTGATGCTAATAGTTCCTTCTCTTTATCTTCAATCCTAGGAGTCTGTTTCAGTTCTTAACCTCTTCACCAGGATACGGTAAAATCAACCCACAGACTGTATTTTGGGGTCAAGACCACTAACTGGCGTGCATGGAGCCAGAGGCCTGAATTTGGGAGAAGGGGGGGGAACTGGGGGCCAAGGTGTCAATCTGTTTAGAGGGGACTCAGAGATGCTTATTAAATACCTGAGTATGAATGCTATTGAGCATTATTTAAGGGGGAGGGATGGGTGGGAGGGGGAGGGAAGCTGGCAAAAAAAATTTTTTTTTCCTTGTCCTCCAGGCCAGGGGGTAAGTGAGGAAGGGCTTCAGAGAGAGGAGAATCTTGAATTGTGTGTGTGGTATATGTGAGCGAGAGAGAGCAAGTGCCCAAGTGTGCATGATTGCTGGACTAATTAAAAAAGGAAAATGAGCAGGGGTCATTTTAGGCCCTGGCCATGAAGGTGGATAAAAGAAAATGAGTTAAGTATACCTACAGAAAGTAAGCCAGGTCTGGTGGAAGTATTACCAATGTGGTAAGTGGCAAAGGAGGAAAGGCAGGTTTGCAGGATTTATTTTCCAAGGCATAGAGTTTGAAGATGTAAGTTTAGTGGCATTTGGATGACCCCGAGTGCATGGTGGCTTGGTTTGTGGGAGCAGTACTGAAAATGGGAAGAGAAGAGTACTTTTATTTGAGCCATCCTTCTGCCCTCTAGATGTGCTGGACGCAAACGTGTCATCGGTCTCAGCCAGTGTGGCCTGGGCCTGAAAAAGAGGAGGCCAGGCTGGCTGCTAAGAGAGCAGTATTCAGCTTATGGAAGGCTAATTTAAACCTTCAAGGCAGTATTTTGCAGGCCACATGGAGTCCCAGCATCCCTTTTTATTGTCCTCAGAGCACCTCCACAGTGGGCAAAGCCAAATTTTTAGCCCATATTTTCTGTGTGTGGTTTTTTTCAACAGTTGGGGATTAAGGAATAAAATAGGGGGACCAATTTTACCATCTAAGTTCTTTCCTAAAGGGCTGCTTTTTCCCTTCTTGTGTTAAGGGGGAAACAAGGCTTAAAATAGCCATCTGATGCCTCAACCCCTTCTCCAAAAGCAGGCAGACAAAGGGGCTAAAGGTGTTGAGTTCACCTTTCTAGCGATGGCATTTCACCAGCCGCAATCCTGTAGTCCTTGGGCCAAAAATATTTTTTTAAGAAGAACAGTCCTTGGTTGAAAAAAAGTTACTCATCCCTGCCTTAGGGAGAGGAGAAACCAAAATGAAGTTACTTGTCCCCAAACAGCACAACTATGTTTTTATGCTGAACATTTAATAGGGGCAAAACGAAGCCCTGTTGATTTTGAAGAGTCTTCTTTCCAAGCAAATAAGCACCAGTTCACAGGCAAGCGTTGAGAGAACAGAAGTGTTGGATTTTAAGCTTCACTTGGGGGCAGATGTGAAAGATGTTAAGAGTTCCCATTCCAGAGACTTGAAAGCAGAGGCTGGGTGGCTTGTGTTTTAGTGTACTGGGAAAAAGTTGCTTTTCAAAATCAGGAAAGCATATAAGTTGAGTTCATACTGTACTTAAAAGGCAAATTGTGATTTTGGCTCTTAGGAACAAATGTTAGACTGGTGCACTCCCTTCTTTTTTGCCCTAATATTAGAAATCTGACTTACTATGGCTTGTCTAGGATGAGAAACAAAGGACCAAATTGGGAATTCCAGGAGGGAATCAAAGGTTTAGATCTAATAAATCATGATTCATCCTCAAGGAGCCATAGGTTTGATGGATTTGTGTTTGGTCTTAGGAAGAAGTAAATAAACAGAACAGAACATTTTTTGGTAGTATGAAGACCTGTAATTAGATCCAAAGTGAATTTTTAAATTTAATTTTTTAATTTGGTGGAATAGGACAGAATGGTGTTTATTTGAAGCCCAATCAGAAATACCATGAACATCTGAGATATGGAGACCACAGCACTTGTGTTTTGTGTGTTGCTTTTAAAATCAGTGTGTTTTGTATTTTAGCAGCCCTTAACTCCTCTTTGTGAAGAACTACCCCATCTGTAGAAACTGTTGCTTATTTGCTATGTCTTTGCGCTTAGTAGAATATTTGCAGAAGTCCACTTCTGTCTGTGAGCGTGTAGGAGTCAACATTTTGTCCTTCATGCACTGTGTGTATGTTCCAGTCTTCCTCCAGCTTACTGTTCTGTTGATGTTGGGACTCCAGTTAGTATCATCTTTAGCCATTTTGACCATGCTGGTTTAGGATTATGCTGATTGTAGCCCAACACACATACATAGCACCAGATTGGGGAAATGCTGGTGTGGAGGCAAAATTTCCTGCTTAGACTGTGCAAGAAGTGCTCTGTAAAAGTATCATACAACCTACTGGAGCAGTGTTTCTCAATCTTGGCAACTTTAAGATATGTGGGCTTCAACTCCCAGAATTCCCCAGCCAGCCATGCTGGCTGGGGAATTCTGGAAGTTGAAGTCCACATATCTTAAAGTTCCCAAGGTTGAGAAACACTGTACTGTACTGGAGTATTCTTGAAAGGAAGTGCTGAATAAAGAGTTCTCCTGGATGGCTAGAACATGACGTGCTTTCTCAGAAAAGTTCTTCCAGTTTCATCCAAGTCCCTGTCAGCTTTTTAACGTCCACGTGGTCTATGCAGTGGCACCCCTTTTGTCTTGGTGGTTGAACAACCAGCCTTGCCTCCGCCTGGTATCTGATGTGACACATCCAGTGACTAATTTTTTAGAAAAGTTTTCCATGGACTGCCAGCATCTGAAGAAATGTCCCTCTTGTTTACCTCCATTCACAATGTGCCATCTTGAGATCATGTCCCTGGAGAAGAAAATGATTTGAAACCTCCCCCCTGCCCTTGCTTTCTGTCTGGAGCAGTTGCTGCAAATGGGGAGTTTGTGGTGGGATTAGCTGCCTCCAAATAAGTATTTTGTGTGTGTGTGTGTGTGTGTGTGTTGTCCCAGTTCTCATATGGGTTGCAAGAGTTGATTATACTGATGCATGTTGACTAGTCATGTGTAAGAAAAACAAAAATCCACACAAGGGGATGAGATACTACAAATCCCACAATTTGTATTTCTATATGTATTATCTTTTGGCCAGAACTTTATGAAAATTCTTAAGACTTTTTGGAATGGGGTGTTTCGGTTTCCTGGTTCGTGTGAATGTGTGGCATTCTTATGTGCGCAGTGCATCACACAAGAGGCCATAGGATGGGTGGGGTATGGTACAAAACCCCTTATAACTTCATATGTAAAGTTAATGTATCTGGCATTAAAGACTTGTGAATGGAACAAGTTACTTCGTCAAGTGTCTGGTATTTTTCAAAGCTGGGTTAAATTTTAAAATGCAGTGGCTTTCATTGGGTTATACATTGATTACTAATAAGGAAAATGGTGCAAAAGAGTGAAAGCTTTTAAATTCTCCAGAATTCATCAGGCAGATGTGACCAGAAACCAGACATGCTAGGATCCAGGGACAAGAGATACTGCAGTCTCTTCCTGTAGGAAGGCGACCATGACAAATGCTTTCCTTTCATTGAAATATTGTGGACAGCTGTTTATGGGAATAGCTTTAGGACCAGGCAGCTAAATTCCGGTTCTGTTTACCCACAGGATTTTCTCCTTTCCCTTCAAATGACTGAAAAGGAGGTTACCCACAAGGCTAGGGGTGAGGGCTAGGCTACGAATGGGACCCTTGTAATACAAAAGAGAACTTTGTAAATGAAAGGGAAGCTGCACAAAAAACAAGGAAGAAAGAAGATGGCTGGCGCTCACATTCCATTCGTGCACTGGGATTTGCACACTTGCCATTTCTTTGGAAAGGTTCACCCTTCTCACTTTATCATAGTGGACAATGTTTAACTGGAGCAGTGTTTCTCAACCTTGGCCACTTTTAAGATATGTGGACTTCAACTCAGCAATGCCAGCTGGGGTATTCTGGGAGTCGAAGTCCACATCTCTTAAAGTGTCCAAGGTTGAGAAACTCTGATCTACAGAATTCTGTGTTGTCGTATTGGTTCTAGTAGTTGGTGTTTCCTCTTGAGTCTCACCAATATAGAGGAGAGCTGCATAGCAGTTCCCAGGGCCTTGTGTTGCGGTTTCCTAGAAATTTTGATTGGGGTTGTGGGGTTGGGGAAGCCCCACCCTTTTGGCAAGTACAGTAATTTGCATTGCAATTTTTTTTCCAGTGCCTTGGAGAATTATGTAATTTGGCATGTTTATTTTATTTGCATTTAATGAACTTTTAAAATTGAAGTGCAGTTAAAAGTTTAAATATTAGCTAATATTGATTAGTTAATGAAAACTTTTAATAACAATAGCTTCTTGCTATACATTATTTAAACCAAAAATTGCTCCCCTCCCTCCCCGTTTGTGCCTCGACCTTGGTGCCCATGAGCATAATCCCAAAGGATTTCCTTGTTTTAGATGTACTGTACTGTATTGAGTAGAACAAGATGAATTTAGATGGAGGCCAAACTTTCTGCTCTTTGGGTATGATGCCTCTGTTCACCCAAAACATGGTTCAGCCCAAACCAAACCACGTTATATCCTCATACAATATCTGTGCTTACAATTGAAGGCATACTGTATTGCGAGTATCCAGCCATTACGACTTAGAAACCATAGTTAAAAGAATCCTCTAAAACTTGAAAAATACCCTTGAAAATAATAGAAGAGACATAATTGTAGACAACCTGACATTCTATTTTAATTAATGTGGGGGGGAATTCCTCATTTGTTCTAATCTCAAAACGTTAAATGTTCACCAGATTGCTTTTAGTTGCTATAGAAACAATTTCAAGGTTCCAGTAATAGAAGCATGCAATCTGTCACAGAATCTGTCGGTAGCCTCATAGACACTGATTTCGCACATCGCATTTATGCCATAAAGTGATCCATTTGCTTTTGGTTTTTCATGCTTTGTTTGAATTTAGCCATTGTAGTTTTTAACCACAGTTACTCATTCAGCACAATGTGTTAACAGGGCTGGATATGAACATCAGATTAAACCATGAATGCTTTAACCATTCTCTGCTGTTTTCTTTGCAAGATTTTGGAAGTGGTTTTCCACTGCCTGCTTCCTAGGGCTGAGAGGCTTTCATGCCTAGAACTCAGTCTCCCAGTTTCTAGCCTGGTGTCTCAACCACTACACCAAACTGGCTCTCTTTAAGCCTTGACCTAGCCCATCTTGGGTCCAGGTTGGAGAAGACTGATTTAAGGTATCAGTGAAAAATGAGAATCACTAGAGTTCAACCACATTTCAAATGAAGCTAACCTAATTAATATATACATTTCATTAACATATCATTTCTGTCTCACATACACACATGCATTCAAAGTCTGTTTATCAGCCAACATAAACTGAAAAATCTGCATAAACAACGCTCATAGCTGCTTCTTGCACTGCACACTCCTGCCTTTTCCTTCAGGGTGGTTTCAAAGAAGAGGTTGAAAGCGATTTTAAACATGTGTTTTCCAAAGCAGAAACTTATAATCCATGATTTGTTTAGTTATGACTTATTGAATAAATCCTAGTTGCTTGGATTCACACAGCACATTTAAGCATAAATCATGGTTTAGAAATCACAGTGCTTAGGCACATTTTTAAACCACAATGTGATTGGCTTGATTTTGGTTTAGTGTGCTTTATAAATCTAGCCACTAAAATAGATCGCCTTTGTAAACTTTGGACTCACTTTAATTTACTAGATGATGACCACATTCAGATAGTAGGGGAATCCAAAGTGGAAATGTGAACTTTCAAACTCATGGCCATGCCAAAAAAGGAAACACACAAGCCAAGTTAGAGACCTTCCTTGTTAGCTAAGTTGTGTCTATAAATACAAGACCCATTAAAAAATAGGCCAGAAATTTATTTATAGCCAAGCTATGTCAAGCAACTTGTTTCACAATATGGAAGTCTGAAAAGTAATGGAGAAACAATACCTGTGGGATGCTGATCCTGATGCCCTGCATATGTTGTTAAGCCTACAACTCCCAGCATCCCACACTGCTGGCCATGCCTGCTTGGTTGAAGGGTGACAGGTTCTGCATTCCAATCAAACAAGGTACAAAGAATCCGATGTTCTTCTGCAGTCTTACGTACCTCGTTTGTAAGGCTGGCATCAGTTCTGCGTGTACTGTAAGACAGCTTTTGTCACTCTGACCCTCTCCATATGTGTAACTTACAACAGGTTGTAGGGGGTTGTCCAAAACATCTGGAGAGCACAAGGTTGGGGAAGACATTTAAGAAATGGATTGGATGCCAGTTAGTACCAACCTACTAATTTGACTTTGTATCGAACATTACGTCTGTCATATGAGCCTTGTCTCTTTTGATCTTAATAGAGAGTGATTGACAACATCAGCAATTAGTATCATAGCTATATTGACTTTTTTGTCAGCTGCTCCGAAGAGAGAGAAACGCTTAAGTAGAGTACATAAAATGCTTGGATGCAGGACAAAACAAAATCCTTTGTACATAAACTCAAATCTTTTTTTTTTTTAATTGTGGAAAGTTGCAAAATCTATTGCTAAAACAACAAATGCAGTCACAAGTGGGGCTATGCTGTGGATTGCTTACCTATGGCTTACTGAATAAGCCACAGTTGTCTATATTCACACAACACACTAAGCCAGAAGCCATGGTTTACAAAATTGCACACTTGGATTCAGAGATCTGTCAAAACCCATGGATCTGAGCAAAATCAAGGAAGCTAGAATGACACAGATTTCAGTACGTACCTTTAATGCTTGTCTGGAGTAAATGCAGAATCTTGGAACATGTAAGACAGTGTTTTTCAACCTTGGCAACTTTAAGACGTGCGGACTTCAACTCCCAGAATTCCCCAGCCAGCATGGCTGGCTGGGGAATTCTGAGAGTTGAAGTCCGCACGTCTTAAAGTTGCCAAGGCTGAAAAACACTGGGGTGAAAGGGATTTTCCACCTGCGTTGATAGGATGTTAATTTAGTGGAATCTCTTGGAATGATTTAAAATGCTTCTTCCCAGATTTCTCCCCACCTGGGCTAAATTGCTATTTATGAGATAAGCATCAACTGACTTGCCTTCAGTCTCATGTTTGTGTTCAATCTCATGCCTGTGTTCCCTTCCATTCCTTTCCCAGCTTCCCCACAATCTCTTGCCACATCACACCAAGCCCCAAACAGATGTATGAATGCAGCCAAAGCAACTGCAAGTGACATCAGGCTAGGGAGGGAGGGAGGAAGGGGGAGAGGACTCTGTCCCTTTCTCCCTTCTGTGAGAATTGGGGACCTTTCTCTAATCGGGATCTTCTTTTTCCGCACCTTTCTTCACCCCTCCAGGCCTTTGGAGCCTAATCTTTCATTGTCTCCATGTTGCTGCACCCGTTGCTAAGGAGATGGTTGCCTGGAGGTGTGCAGGTCAAACAATGACTGACTCATCCTGCTCTTACCAAAGGGAAACACTCTCTCTTAGGCTGGCCTGGGCTGCAGCAGGGAACATCACGGGCTTGCAATGGATTTCCGTGAACTGACGTACCGGGATTTGGTATTAAATCGTCCGTATGTCCCTCAAAGCACCTTAGAGACTGACTTCCCCACTCCGCTCTACAGGTGAGTGTCTTCATGATGGTGCCACCACCATCACTTCCTGGGCTTTATTGGACAGGAAGAAATGGCTTCCTTACGTCAGTCTGATTTTCAGATTTACTCTAGGGCAAAGTTTTTCAACCTTGGCCACTTAAAGACGTGTGGACTTCAACTCCCAGAATTCCCCAGCCAGCATGCTGGCTGAGGAATTCTGGGAGTTGAAGTCCACACATCTTCAAGTGGCCAAGGTTGAGGAACACTAGTCAAGGAGTTTAGTTGGAGAAAGGATCCCTTTCCCACCTCACTCCCTGCAAATGAAGCAAATATTATTATTAAAAATTAAATTATTTAAATGTATTGGCCACCCAACTCCAGTGGACTCTACAGTATTAACTCTTGGTATATTTAGTGCAAACTTTCTGACTTTTTAAAGAATGAAATGAGAATTTGAGCTCTATCTGGACCCAGTCCTGGACATTTATTTAAATCAGCAAAGCTCTGCACTCAGGGTATTTTAAATACATGTCTCTGAGCATGGGAAAATAGCTTTTTATTTTTATTTTTGCCCCAGCATTTCAGGGTTTTTTTTTCTTGTTCTCTTTTGTTTTTTGAACCCCTAGCTTATTGCAGGAATGAATTCTTAGGGTTTGGTCAAAAAAGTCAAAATGGTTGCTGCAACAGAATGATCAAAGTTCCACCTGTTTGTTATGTGCTGTGGTGGTTGCCATCTTGATTTTTCTGACCCCACCCTTCAGACATTCCTGATTCTTACAGTATGGACTTTGGATCTTGCAAACTTACAACTACCCCACCATGCCTTCACTCCCAGTGTTTTGCCTCCCACTCTCAACAGGACCGTTCCCTTGTGGAACCTCCCACAGGCTGAGATAACTTGTAAGGTCAACAAGGTCATGCTGCAGACCTCTTTCCAGATGCAGAGCAAAACTTTAATCCCCACCTGATGGATTGTTCCCTTATGGTGGAAGCCATTGAGTTCTGTTTTCACTCCAAAGTCCGACTGTTCGATGTGAGCCTTTCTACAAAATGTGGGCCTGGAGAGTTGCAGCTGGGGAATGGCTATCCATGAATTTATTTCATTTAATCTCAATTATTGCTTGACACTGTTGACTCAGCTATTCAGCTCTGAGAAGCCAAGTGCCAGATGAACCACTCTTTCCAAAGAATCAGTAACAGATGGATCAAAAAGGAAAAACAGTTGGCTCATTCGCTTTTGCATCCCAACCTTTTTTTTTTTGGCTTTGCTTTGCTTCCCACTCTTTATGAAATTCTGAATTTTAAGCAAATTACTCCCACAACAACCCCGGGGAGATAGGGTAGACATTTGAACATAAGAACCTAAGAGTACAGGTAGTCTTCAACTTACGACCACAGTTGGGACCAGAACTTCCGTTGCTAAGTGAGGCAGTCATTCAATCACACCCAATTTTACGACCTTTTTTGCCATGGACATTAAGTGAATCACTGCATCCGTCAAGTGAATTGCATGGTTGTTCAGCAAATCCAGCTTTCCCCATTGACTTTGCTTGTCAGAAGCTGGTTGGGAAGGTAGCAAATGGTGATCACGTGACCCCAGGATGCTGGAACCGTCATAAATACATGCCAAGCACCTGAATTTTGATCACGTGACCACAGGGACGCTGTGACAGTTGTAAGTGTTAGGACCAGTCATAAGTCACTTTTTTCAGTGCCATCATAACTTCAAACGGTCACTAAACAAATGGCCATAAGCTGAGGACTATCTGTAGCCCTTCTGGGTCAGAATAGCCCACCTAGCCCAATGTTTGGTTTCCCACAGTGCCCAACCAGATGCCTTTTTGGTGCTTGTAGGAGATGGAGACATTTACCTCTTCTAACATTGTTTCCCTTCAGAGACAGGTGGCATATGCTGCTGGGTAATTCTGGGAGTTGAAGTCCACACATCTTAAAGTTGCCAAGGTTGAGAAACACTGGTGTATGCCTTGATCATGCTCCCTATTTTTCCAAGCTAAAGCATGTTCAGTGTTCTAGCCTTTTCTTGAAAGGAAGCCACTGAAATGCCCTGATCTTTTTAGTTGACTACTCCTGAACGTCTCCTCAGGCTGTTACGTCCTTTTCTAAGTGTTTTGACCAGAACCGTATGCAGTATTCCTGATACGAACATGCTATAGATAGGTCTAGGTGCATTACTGTGCCAGCAATTCTATTTTCAGTCTCTTTCATTGGGATTCCCTAGCCTTTTCCTACTCAACAAATCCACTGAGTTCTTTACGATATCTGAATTTTTTCTGTCTAATTATGTACTGATAGCTCCAACCCCATCAGTAGGTATGTGAAGTCAAGCTTCTTTGCTCCAACGCAGATCACTTTATATTTACTTCAATTGAATCATATTTTGGGTCAACCACTTCTCAGATTTGGTTGGCATTTCATAGTTAGTAGAGATCCTTCCTTCTGAGAGAGCATTTAATGTAAGTTTAAACTGAACTGAACTTCAGTTTACTCTTGTGCATGCTGGTCACTCACTCTGAAACCCATATCCCTTTCTGTCTTCTGTGGGCCAGCCATGCTGGCATCTGGATAATAGATGTTTTCTCCCTCTGGTAGCGATGAGTACGTTTCTCTGAGGGGACCACGGAATGCCCCCGTTGTAAGAGAGGCTGTCCGCTGGAAATTCACTCCTATGGGATGGGATGCCATCCCTCAAACCTGGTATACTGGTCTGACAAACAGCCATAATCGTGATGCCTGGTACACCATCACCAACCCTGTTGACCGAGAGCCCCACCATCGCTGGCAGAGGTCCAATGCCAAACAGGAGAAGACTCTACCACCTGGTAAGTGTTTAGGGGACCCTGGAGAGCTCCTGCCTATTTTCCCATTAACCTTCTTCAGCATTAGAGGTGGGCAACCTGTGGTCCACCCCCGCCCCCAAAGTCTTCTTCTGGCAGCCTTTGAATCCCCCTCTGACCAAATTGCATTATTAGTAGAATTATTATACTAGATGCTTATATTTAAGCGTAATACAGGACCCATTTTTCCCCATATCAACAGCCCCCTGGGGTAGGCTGGGTTGGTGGGGGTACTGGCCCAAAGGCCCCCAGGTGTCCTAACAGTCAGGAACCACGCTGAGACAAGGAATAGGTCTCTAGTGTTTTATTACTACCACATTAGACAGAAAATCCTAACAAACTGAAGAAACGTGGGAAAAACCCAGACAGATAAACCCCAAAAGTTAAGGTGGGTCTGATCTGTGTCTCTTTGAATGGCTGCTTAACTCCTCAGTACTATGCATGCGTTTTTCCCCCTGGATAGGGGCCCCCTCCTGCTCACCATCAGTACTCATGACATCACCCTCCCCTCCAGATTCACATTCCATTTCAGCCCCCTCCCTTCCAGAGGTCTCATGAGAGTCCATCTCCCCCTCCAAGCTCCCATGGGAACTGGGCAACGATGGAAATTCTTCAAAGGAAAACTCCTCCAAGGACGAATCACTGCTGCTCTCCAGGTCTGATAACGCTTCTGGCCCAGGTGGCTGCTGCTGGAAAATAGCTAGATAATTAGAAGATTCTTCCCCCCTCCCCCTTGGGAAATGCAAGCCAGAGGTGGAGGGCTGCAGCTCTCCCTCCTCCTCTCACTCTGGCCTCAGAGCCTCAGGCGGGGGTGGAGGTTGCCAACTTATAAACTCCTCTGCTTGGGATTCCTCTGCTTGTTCAGTCAAGTGAGGAATCTCTGGTAGCGTGCGAGGCTTGGGTTTGTGAGGGAAAAGCTGATGGAATCGAACCAGCGTTGGCGCATGCACATCTCTGGCATTCTCCCACATGCACTCTTCCTCAGGGTACCCTTTCCAGTGTATTAAATATTGGATGCCCCTTCCCCTCCTCCTAGAGTCCAGAATTTCCTCAACTTCGTATTCCTCCTCCCCCTCCACAATTACTGGAGGTGGGGGGGGGGCATTTGCGATCGTAAGGTACTTGGGGGAGGGTCCTTGGCTAGCAAGGCACTGTGAAAGACTGGATGAATTTTCATGGATGCTGGCAGCTTTAAACAATAAGCCACTGGATTTATCTGCTGTACCACAGTGAAAGGGCCCACAAACTTAGAGTCCAACTTCTTGGAGGGCCTGGTAGAGGTCAAAAACTTGGTAGAGAGCCACACTTTGTCTCCTACTGAAATCGCTGCCCCCTCTTGTCTGTGAGCATCTGCAGCTCTCTTGTAAGTACTCTTTGCCCTGTTCAGCTGCTCCTTTAACAACTCCTGTGTGGCTTGTTGCTCTTTAAGAAAACCAGCCGTGGCTGGAACAGTACCCTGCTGGGAGGAGGTGGGCAACACTGGAGGGTTAATCCCATAGAGTGCTTGGAAAGGAGACATCTTGGTAGAGGATTGCACAGAGTTGTTATAAGTAAATTCTGCCATGGGGAGCAGGGCTGGCCAATTGTCTTGCTGATAAGTGGTGTAGCACCTGAGATACTGCTGTAACCATTGGTTAATTTTCTCAGCTTGCCCGTTACTAGCCGGATGATGTGATGATGATAGGTGGATCTGGACCCCTAATGACTGGAAAAGGGCCCTCCAGAACCTGGAAGTGAACTGAGGGCCTTTGTCACTCACCAAGTGATTTATCATGCCTCTATACCTAAAAACATGGTCCATAAACAACTGTGCTGTGGCTTGCGCAGATGGGAGGCCCTTGCAATGAATAAAATGCACCATTTTAGTGAAAAGGTCCACCACCACTAGTATGGAAGTCAGCCCCTGGACCAGGGGTAAATCAGTGATGAAATCCATGGAGATTGTATCCCAAGGCCTACTGGGGGTGGGTAGGGGTTGCAAGAGTCCTGTGGGCTTCCCTGGGAGAGGCTTGTCTTGTCTACAGGTATGACAAGAAACAATGTAACCCTTTATGTCTGCAGTCATCTTAGGCCACCAGTAGTCTCTCAGAGCTCTATGGAGAGTTTTGAAAACATCTCCGTGGCCTGCTGTTTGATGGTCATGGCAAAGTCTCAGTACTTCTTCCCTCAATGAGGGGGGAAT
The DNA here is from genome assembly GCF_035149785.1 of Candoia aspera. Lineage (NCBI taxonomy): Eukaryota > Metazoa > Chordata > Lepidosauria > Squamata > Candoiidae > Candoia > Candoia aspera. The sequence continues at coordinate 332,247,249 of NC_086153.1, forward strand.
GTATAATTGCCAGCTATGCCAGAGGATTCCTGCCTCCACATTAAAGGGGGAGGCAGTGTCTTGCGGGCCCCTCTGGAGGTCATCCATCCTGGCCCTGGCATACGGGTCCTGTTGCTGCTGAGCTCTGACTCTTGTAAATAGGTCCTCTGCTTGTCTGCCTGCTGCTAAAATCTCTGTCTGGTTCCCCCTCATAGACTGCTGAAAGTTGTGAGGTTGTAATATAGTAGCCTGTACCTCCTGGTGAGTAGTGGGGGTTGCCTGAATGGATCGAGACAGGGCATCTGCCAAACAGTTCTGCGCCCCGGGAACATAAGAAATAACAAAATTGAAACGGGAGAAAAACTGGCTCCATCTGATTTGGTGTGGGGTGAGGGATCTGGTGTTTTGTAGAAGCTGTAAATTCTTGTGATTGGTGCAAACTTTCACAGGAAAGGTTGCACCTTCTAGCCAGTGCCTCCACTCTTGGAATGCTGCTTTAATTGCTAGCAACTCCTTGTTAAAAACATCATAGTTTCTCTCTGCTGGTGAGAGCGTGCTGGAGAAAAATGCACAAGGGAGCAATGTATTCTCTGTTTTGTTTGTATATTGCAATAAAACAACAACAATAGCAAAATCTGAAGCATCTGAATGCATTATGAATTGCTTTGTGGAGTCAGGGTGCTTTAAAAGCGGCTGGGATGCAAAGAGTTGCTTAAATTCTTGGAAGGCTGCTTGCTCTTTCTCCCCCAAATGAATTTTGATCCTTTCTTCAAAAGCTGTGTGAGGGGTTTAGCCCTGTCACTAAATTTATTTATGAATCTCCTGTAAAAATGGCAGAACCCTAGAAATTTTTGTACCTCTTTCACATTTCGGGGGGGTTGCCAAGAGAGAATTGCCTGGACCTTAGAAGGATCCATGGATATGCCTTCTGTTGATATTTTATAGCCCAGGAAATGTAATTCAGTTAAATTGAAGGGACACTTCTCTAGCTTGGCGAACAGCTTGTTCTCTCTCAGTCTTTGTAAGACATTACGTACATGGGTTACATGAGTTGTAGCATCCTCAGAGAATATTAATATGTCATCTAGATAAATGACCAGATACTTATCTAGTAAATCAGAGAAAATTTGATTCATAAATCGGGAAAATATGGCTCCTGCATTAGACAAGCCAAAGGGCAAAACAAGGTACTCAAATTTACCAAACCTGGTATCGAAGGCAGTCAGATATTCATGCCCCTCTTTCATCCGGATCAGATTGTACGCATTCCTGAGGTCCAACCTAGTAAAAATGCATGCTTTCTGTAAGCGATCCAGCAGATCAGATATTAGGGGGAGTGGGTAAATTTCCTTGACTGTGACTTTATTGAGGGAACTGAAATCATGCACCACTCTCATGGGTGCCTCCTGGTTTGCCGGTGCCAACAGGTCAGGCTTCTTTGGTACGAAGAAGGTAGGAGCAGACACTGGGGAAGTAGATGGTCAGATGAAACCCTTTTGGAGATTAGGATCCAAGTAATCCTTTAAGGTGGCTAGTTCCTTGGGGGACATGGGATATTGTTTCCTTGCTGGAATCTTGGCTCCTGGTATCAACTAATGGTGCAATCACAGTCCCTATGGGGGGGGGGTAGTGCTGTGGCCTCTTGTTCGCTGAAAACGTCTGCGAAATCTGCATACTTGGCTGGCAACTGGACCCCTCCTGCTTCTGGGACTGCGTTGGTTGCTGGAGAGAGAAGAGTGGCTTGAATCTTGTGGTGCTGGCATTCCTTAGCTGGGAAGGAGATTGCTCCCGTAGTCCAGTTCAACAATGGGTTGTGGATCTTCAGCCAAGGTGTGCCCAGGACTATAGGCACATTAAGTGATGCCGTAACATAAAGTTGGATCCACTCAGTGTGGTCTCCCGTTGTTAGTTGCAAAGATTCTGTGAAACTTCTAATCAGCCCTGCCTTGAGGGGCTGGCTGTCAATGGTCTCAACTTCTATGGGACGTGGCGATTCTATGGTCGGGATGTTGAGGTCTTGTGCAGTCTGTACATCAATAAAATTGGTGGAAGCTCCGGAATCCACGAGGGCCTCTAGCTTGACCTGGTGCTCTGGGTTTACGTGCATTATGACTGGTAAGTAGTAAAAAGATTGCCTGGAATCCTCAGAATGAGCCCTTCTTAATTGATTGATGGTCTCCCTGCTGAGCTCTGTGGAGGGAGACCGGCGGAGTTTCCCTGGTTGGAAGTAGAGGCGGAGGTGGCTCTTGTTTCAGCTGCTTGCCCTGGGGCTCTTACGGAATTTGCTTGGCTTCTCGCTGGGCAAGCTCTCACCATGTGCCCCTGGACTCCGCAGTAGAAACAGAGGGCTCTCTCTCTCCTCCTCTGTCTCTCAGCCTTGGAAATAAGCCTCCTGCTCGCCCCGATCTGCATCGGCTCCTCTGGTCCTGAGTAAGGAGATGCTGCGAAGAGAGCTGGAAATCCTGGAAGCACTCTGAGGCCCCTGTTTCTCCCCGGCTGCATCTGTCTGAGCTCTTCTAGCCTGGCATCTATGACCACAGACAGTTGATATAAACCTTCTAGGGTAGCTGGTGTTCCCTGCCGCACTAATTCATTTTTAATTTCTTCATCCAGCCCCTGTTTGAATTGGTCTTTCAAGGCACTCTCATTCCAGTCCAGATGTCCTGCTAACAGCTTGAAATCAGCAATGTAAATTCCCACCCTCTTGTTGCCTTGCTTGAGCTTCTGAATTTCCCAGCTGGCAGTGACCTCTCTGATCGGGTCATCAAAGTGTGCTCGGAACACTGCCAGAAAATTCTGGTAGTCGTTGAGAATTGGATTGTTGTTCTCCACCATGGGAATAGCCCATTTGGCTGCTGGGTCCTTTAGCAGACTTAAAATGAAGGTGACTCTGGTTCTGTCTGTGGGAAACTCTGCCGGTCTGCTGTCGAAAAACATTGTGCACTGTGTGAGAAAGGTTCTCAGCTGTCCTGCTTCTCCTCCAAACTTCTCTGGTAGACTGCCCTGGGATCTCAAGACTACTGGCGGAGCTGCTGCTGGCACCGGTTGTGGGTTAATCAGAGCTGGTTGTTGTAACTGCTGTAGCATGGCTGCTTGTAATGTGTTGATCTGGAGATCTACTTGTTGTTGATGCTGTTGCAATGCTGCCAGTTGTTGGATGGCTTGCCGAATTTCCTGGTTTTCCAAAGACATTTTCCCAAAAATCTCTTCCTTTTTTTTTTTCCTTGTTTCTCCCTCTTTCAATGGGAGTAGTGAGTTTGTTAGGATTGATGTCCTAACAGTCAGGAACCACGCTGAGACAAGGAATAGGTCTCTAGTGTTTTACTACTGCTACATTAGACAGAAAATCCTAACAAACTGAAGAAACGTGGGAAAAACCCAGACAGATAAACCCCAAAAGTTAAGGCGGGTCTGATCTGTGTCTCTTTGAATGGCTGCTTAACTCCTCAATACTATGCATGCGTTTTCCCCCCTGGATAGGGGCCCCCTCCTGCTCGCCATCAGTACTCATGACATCAGGTAGCTTCTGTGGCTGAAGGACTGGAACCCAGTCTCTCTACTCCAGCGCCTTCACCACTGGACCCTTCTAACTCTTGGGCTGAGAGTTAACCCTAACCCACCCAAAGTCATCCATAGAACTTCTGTGACTTATGGGGGACTAGAACCTGGATCCCTCTGCTCCTACTACTATCTGAGCACCTTCACCATTACACCAAACTGGATTTCATCCAGCTGCAGGGATTCCAGTCAGTACAAGCCAACACCACAGTCATTCTGTGCTGCCCTGCTAACACTGGTCCCAACAGCAGTTCTAAAATTTCCCCATTTCTCTAACACTGCCAGCAAATGTGAATCAGGGCCCTTTCTATAAAGCTTAACTTTTCCAGCTGAAGCAGAAACAAATGAAAATGGCTGTGTAACCCTCCAAATAGATCTCTGAGTGAGATGGATGGGCCAAGAACAATTTCCATATATATATATATATAAAATATATAAATATAAATATAATTTTTTTTAAAAAAAGGATAGCAGCACCTTCTAAAACTCCCTCAATTCCATCCCGGTCCACATGGGATGATGTTTAATGTAGACAGAAAAAAGAGAAGCAGAAAAAAGACAAAAATACTGTAATATGTGCATATAAAAACAGAGATTTTAAACCCAGTGTCAAACTTTGACCACACAGACCAACCTTCTCATGGTTGCCTGAATTTTGCCTCTTTAACTGGTGGCCCAAGCCAGAGTTTTCAAACTTTTTCAACTCATAGAACCTGTTTGTTAAAATAATAATAATAAATAAAATATCCCAGAACCATGATCAGGAGGGTGGGACTTTTGAACCTCAGCCGACAAGCCCCGCCCTTTCCGCCCCATACCTTAGTGGCTAAGGGAAAAAAAAATTAGTTTGCAAGGAACTAAGCCTTTTTTCCCCCTTAGTCCAAAGGACTAAGGGGAAAAAAATTGTCTACAAAGGACTAAGAGTACTTCCCCCCCACACACATACATACTTATTCTTGTGCAGAGAGGTTTTTTTTTTCCTTTAATCCCATGGAATTGATTCAGCCCCTCACAGAACCCTATGGTACCCCAAAACCCAATTGGAAAAAAAATGGCCTAAGCAGCATAGAATGGGTTGAATAGGAGTCTCCAGAGCAGAGAAATCACTTTCTAACCCACTTTAGCTCACTGAGGCCAGAACTGGAAGTTGTTATACTTGCTACTGACCAGTAGGAGGCACTATATGACTAGTTTCATTCCTTGCATTGGGATTTGTCTGGCACAGGGTAGCCTTCATACATTGGAATGAGTTTGTTTGTTTGTTTCAAACCTTTGCTGGGATTTGAATTCACAGTGATTCAAAGAGTGCAGCATATATTGTAGATAGAATCTAGTACAGTGTTCTCAACTTTGGCGACTTTAAGATGTGTGGACTTCAACTCCCAGAATTCGCCAGCCAGCATTCTGGGAGTTGAAGTCCACACATCTTAAATTTGCCAAGGTTGAGAACACTGATCTAGAATATGGAAGCTACCTATACCTGATGAGCCCCAATACAAGGATGAAACCAGTAGTATAGTGCCTCCTATTGGTCAGTAGCAAATATAACAACAACAAAAGACTATGAACTCCCTCATATTAGAGGCCCAGACAAAACTTGCTTGAGAGTGTAAATACAAAGCATATCTCCACTCAGTATTAATGGGAGAGGAAGCCCCCAGTCTATGGGGGTGCGGTGTTTTGAAGCCAGTGGATGCAAGGCCTGGACGTTTTACAGCACCATGAAATGCGGCTGTATATACCCGGGTTTTAATGGCTTTCTGAAAACCATCAGCACCCATCTTTTGCTGGGAAATATATAAAGAAATCTGCCCCCTCTCCTGCCAATAAAGAAAGCACATTGTCAAAAGTTGTGCACAAATAACTTTCGAAAGCCTTCAGAGAGAAAATGTGGGCAGCCAAGAATGCCATTAGGGAAAATTCAGTTAAAAAAAAAATTACACAGCTCTTGGGAGACATGTTAAGAATTGTGTGTATTTGTGGAAGTTGGATATAAAAGCTCCATATGTTATGGAAAGTTGTGAATAATAATGGGTGATTTTTAAAATTAACCTTAAAAAAAAACAGACAAATTGGACTATTATGCAACATTCTTATCCATAAGAGAGGTTATTGAAGCTTAATTTTAAAAATCTGTATCCATTTTTATTCACAGCTTTCCCTGGCATATGGTCCCTTCCACACTTTTCCAGGAAACATACCGTGGTTCCTATAGTTATTGTATCTATTGAATTTAAAACTTGCACAAGGAGGAAAAAGTCCACAAGCTTTTCTCAGCTTTAAATGCATCATATCAGAAGGAAGAGAGCCAGTTTGGTATAATGCATCAGGCTAGCAACCAGGAGACTGTGAGTTCTGGTCCCACCTTAGGCACAAGCCAGCTGAGTAACCTTGGGCCAGTCATTTCTCTTAGCCCTAGGAAGGAGGCAATGGCAAACCACTTCTGAAAAACCTTTCTAAGAAAACTGCAAGGACTTGTCCAGGCAGTCTCCAAGAATTGGACACCATTGAATGGGTTAAAAAAAATGACCAGAAGAAAGGAAACAATGCCTTTTTTAAATGACAGTACTCTGCTCTTTGGTAGTAGATCAGCAGGGAAGGTAAAAGGTTTGAAACCCATTAAGCTAGGAGCTAAAAAAGTGACATAACCAAATATGGTAGCCTTTTCAGCTGCAGCGATACAACATGGGCTCACATCTGTGCTTCCCACTCTCCTTTATCCTCAGCTTATGCCCAGCGTTTGCGAGAGAGCAGCTGGTATGATCCAACCATCCCTCCTCCATATTTGGATCCTAACACACGATGGGGTGCTTTTCTATGGAAGGATAAGATTATTCCTGGAAAAGAATACGGTAAGAAGCAGGATGAGGAAGAAGGAACGCTGGAGCTTTACAGGGAAAGGCTCAGGCAGATGTTGCTTCATCAGGGGCTTGTGATATGGTTCTTGGGGGAGGTGGATAAGGAGAGTCCTCTCTCCCCACCTCGCCTTCCTTATTCCCAATTCTAGACCTCAGGATTATCCAGTGAAATTGATCTGGTTAAAGAAAACTTTCTCACACTACTCAAATAATTGGACATATTCAAGGAAACTTATTTTGATATCTATTGGCTACAATGAATAAATGGGAATAAATGTGAGTTTCTTTGCTCAGAGGAACAAGGGTAAAAGGGACTCTTACATTTAAGCCCTGATTAGGTTATTACTCAAGAAATAGGGTTGGGGGGCCTGAAGCTGGAAGGAACTTTGGTTTAATCTGGCAAGATTCAGCCTTATGGGAAGGCGTTAGTGCACATTGGGGCCATCAGCTTCAGCAAACCAGCTCTCAGATTTTATAACGCTGGTAGCAGGGAACATGGGAGAGCTGTTGAGGATGGTTGCCCCTTAAGCATTCCTTGGCTATTGTTAGGACCAGCATGCCGGATTAGCTGGACCAATTTGGACCTGATTCAGAAGTGCTCTTCCCGTTTTCTTAGGTGGTTAGAGCGTCTGTGGTCTGCTCGCCACAACTGCATAAACCAGGAACTTTTCTAGCCACCAGCTTCTTCTATGTATCCTTCTTGGAATATAAGGAAGCTGCCATTACAGGTAATCCTCATTCACCGTTTCAGGCAGTGACCATTTGAAGTTACGACAGTGCTAAAAAAATAACTTTGCAACCAGTCCTCGCATTTACGACCACTGCAGCATCCCACAGTCACATAATCGCCATTCGCATGCTTCACAACTGGCTTGTGACAAGCAGAATTAATAGAGAAGGCGAAAGTAAAATCATAAGTCACAGTCATGTGATTTTTAATTTAGCGACTGCGGCACTTCACTTAACGACCAAAGGGGAAGTAAGGTCATAAGCCCGTCACAGTCACATGATTTTCCGCTTAGCAACTGTGGCACTTAGCAACCGAGCTGCCAGTCCCAATTGTGGTGTTGAGGACTACCTGTACAGGCATTTTTTGTGAGCTACTGTAACTCCATAATACCTTCTCAGGTCCAGAACGGCCCCTTTACCTAGCACCTGCCATCTTGATGGTTTTCTTGAGTTGCTGGCTGAACCTGGTCTCTCTTGCATGCAGCAGGTGGGCTCTTAACTCCGCCTCCCCCAAGGGGACGCTTCCAGATGCCTTGAGACAACAGCTCCCCAAATTCCCAGGCCACTAAGAGGCGTGATCCATATGCCCGCAAGACCACCTTACTTTTTCCTGGGCCTCTTTTCAACCACAGCCTCCCTTATTCTTTCTTCCCAGTCATCAACCGCAATCGCCGTGCTGAGGAGCTGAAGGGAAAACCAGGTTACGTGCCCCACCTTTCTCTCCACACCCCAGTCTTCACAGCAAAGGACTACCGCACCTGGAGGATGTTCAGCCACCAGCCTTCGACCAACAACCAGTAAAGCTTCTTCCCGCTGCTTGCCGTGATGTGATAATCCTCCTTCGTGGTGCAAGGTGGGGGACAGCATCTCCTGTTTGGGCCCAGGGCCCATGTCGTAGGCCCAGGGCCTTGGAGTGATGTGTCGCGGCAGTGTGCCCCGCAGCCTGTACCATATTGATGCGGCCGATTTGTTGTGATTGTGCTGTAAAAGGAGGGAGCTGAGAGCACTTCGCCCTTTTACCTAATTGTTTGTTTTCTAATGAAATCGATGGGCAGACAATTCTTCATGTACTTCTTTATGCAATGCAGAAATAACCAGTGGAACTCTCTGCCATCAGACGATGGATGACCCCTACTTCAGTGTTGTTGTTGTTGTTTTAAAAAAAGAGAGACAAACTAATGAAGGATGGTGCAAGCGGTAAAGGCAAATGATGTCTGATGTGGTATAATTGTGGTTAGGAAATGCCACATAGCCTTTACAAGTATCTCCCTTTTGAGTAAACTCTGGTGAGCAAGCCTGTGCATAAAATGAATACGAGCTAGGATAATTAAGGAATTTTTAATGGGCTCCCCTTCACTGGTTGTATTCAAATGATGGCTGGGGAGCCATCAGTTGGGGAGACTTTAATTAATATCCCTGCACTGAGTGTGGGCTGGCAGTTGGACTCTCTAGGATGTCAACTCTATAATCCAGTGACTCTTGAGTCACCTAACTTTTAGCTCAGGGCTCAACATACAATGCCAATATTCCTGTAACTGAGTATCTCCCTCCACACTAATATACATATAAAATAGCCAAAATCTCTGGAGTTTGTCAAAGCTCATAAACTTTGTACAGAGATCTCCTGAGAATGCTGAAATCTTGTGTTGTGTGACAGCTCAAAATCTTACAACATTTTGGTATTCTTGCACAAGTTGTTCTTGGGAGGAGTGAAAACACTGAGTTCTGGGAAGGTGGGCAACCCATTTTAAGAGTGCTTTGTGGGTCTTGCATTTTGAGTGGATTGAGGTAGGTTTTACAAGCTCTTCCAACCAAATTGTGGCTCTTTTCACATCTTACACCACCCATTTCACCAACTGAAAACTCCTAACCTTCCCAATGGGGATATTTTCCCATTTTGGGGGGAGGGGGTTAGGAGGAAAATGGTTTAAGGCACCATTTAAATTTGGGGGGGGTTTTTGGTCCCTTAAAACTTAACAAAGAATCATGAGGGCTGAAAATCACTAGCAACAAACATGATACAACTGGGCTTGCAGTACAGTCACAAAGGAAACACTGGTCTGCTCTAAACATTTTAATGCCTGCTGGTTAATATTCCCCCCTTTCAATCATCTGACTTAGTTGACTTTCTGCAGCAAATTTTCAGACAAGGGGTTGCAATCCTGATTAAAATTATGCCAAGGGCTGTTCTTTCCCAAGTGGGTGGAGCCAGGGTAAAAAAGGGCAAAAGAGGAAATGGATAATAATCTATATACTACTAAAACTCTCCTGTTTGTCTGTGTGTAACCTTTAACTGGGAGAAATGGTGCATCATAGGATAACACTTTTTGAACCAAGGTACCTCAAATGGGCTAAATTACAGAATGCTTCCAAAATCCAGGACCCATGACTCCCGTGGAATAGAAATTTGGCAAATTGTATAAAACATTTTATGAGCAAAAAATTATCATAAAACATGACATCATACAAAATGTCATAAAACAAAATGTCAGTTCCTGATGTTTGACTGTGCTATACAGTTCAGTATGGGCTACATATTGAACATGGGCTATTTTCAAGGCAGATACATCTCTGAATATCTCCCTAAAATTTTAAGAACTTTTCCAGTACATAGAAGATCTGCCATTGTTGACGGCATAGAGGAATCTGGTAAGGAAATATCACTGAAATGATGACCCAAAGGGTCACGGGTTGTCTAGTTAACATTAAAATGATTACTCCTTTTTCATGATCCTTAGTACAAGGTTATATGTATACTTTGTATATACTTCCACTTGATCTATACCAGTGTTTTTCAAACTTGGCAACTTTAAGATGTGTGGACTTCCTCCCAGAATTCCCCAAGCTGGGGAATTCTGGAAGTTGAAGTCCACACATCTTAAAATTGCCAAGGCTGAGAAACACTGGTCTATACTTATGTCATATTTATTATTTTATACATTAAATTGATCAGCACTTTATCTCTCTGCCTGAAGCTGTATGTGTCTTAGGTGTAGTTCTAAACCATGTTGAGATTTAAAAATAAAACAAGGAAGCAGTATACCAGTACTGGCTTCAGCTCCACAATATAGCCACTGATGTAAAATTAGTAAGAAACAACATGCATTAAGAGCGTCAGTCTGATCTGTTTAACACAATGCTATTCACAGAATGTATTCCAGCAAGTTTAATAAAAGAGAAATGCTACTTTGCATGATAAATAACTGGATTTAATTTATGCCCAAGCTGCTGATCTTTTAAAAAATAAGATATCTGTCATGAGTCAAAATCCAACTTGTCCCTGAAAATACTGGTGTGGGGAAGGGGAGAGGGGAAAACTCTTGGTGTTTTAAAACAGTCTTCAACAAATTTTCAACCATTTCAAATCTGGAACTCTGAACATCATGAACACAAGCATTCTTCCCATTCTGCTCCATCTGAAATGCTCCTGGTCCTCAAGCAGGGTCTGACGGTACCAGCCCTTTCCCTGCTCACCTCCAACAGTTTCTGCTTTGTGGTAGATCATGTTTGAACATGGAGGTTCCATGATTGCTCTAAGTTTGTTTAAAAAATAATATAACCCCAATATTCTCATTATGAACTTTGGAGGTAGAGTTGATGCTGAAACTGTTGGGGGAGGCATAACCCACTTAAACCATCCCCACATGCTATTTACAAAAATACTACATATGTGCAAGGTGATAAATACCTTCCCTGCCCTTAAAAAAAAACAAAGGAAGAAGATAAAATAGGTTTTTCACATAATCCCCTTAAAAGAGAGGTACGTCACCTTTACCTTCTTTTGTAGGGAAAGGTTAGGAGTAAAAAAGTTTCTAGGTTTTGGCTTTTCAAGGCACGCTGTAGATCCATGGCGTGAGAGTCTTTTGTCTCAGACTTCTTTTTAAGGACATCTTTCTATATTCTCTACTTCTTGGGGGAAGAAAACCCTCTATTTGCAGATAAGTTTTTAGAAAATGACCTCAAATGGAACTGATGTCGTAAATGCATGGCTGAGCTTGACGATCAATGGCTAAGGAAACTACTGTACTTCCTTTAACTTCTGATCAGCCAGAACAAAGACAGTCACACAAGGTTTGAGTTCAGCATCGCCTTGTATAGGTGCCTGGAATGCAGTTATTTTTCAGCTTGCCTTATACCTAAATGGAAGGAAAATTAAAACACAAGTTTAGCAAAGAAGAATAGACAATAAAGGCCATGGGCACCTTGCCCACTCAAGAAGCGGGGTGAGATCTTATTAAACCAAGGGCAAGATATTTTTTTGCGTCAAGCAATAGACTTCTTTTAAATTGGGAGACATCCAGGATAGGACAATGATATCACGTATGTGCATGGGGCATTCTGGACATTCTGAGTTGGGAGAGCCTTTTTGTGGGCAGTGGGAGCATAACATTTTTAAAAAATAGTTTAAAGCATTTCAGAGACATAACATCCTTTTGTGTCACTGAATTCCAGGAGGGAAATTCAGGCAACAGGGACTGGCAGTCACTTTACAGCCTGTTTGTGTGTGTGTGTGTGTGTGTGTGTACATTTGAAGATTTTGTTTGCTGAGGGCTAAAGCAAGAAGTTGGTTGACCTTAAAATATCACTGGACGTGATTGATTTTTTTTTTGTATTTTAAAAAGGTTCAGCTTGTATATTCACTTCACCAGAGGCTATCTATTTTATACAAACTTCCACCAAAAAGTGTGTGTTTGTTGCATCATTTCAGCAGTGTGATCTTATGAGGGGAGATGGAGGTGGGAGTGGGTGGGCTCTGATAATTGCAAAAACAAAAAAAGATTTGGAAAGACATTTGAGGCCTGAATTTAAGTGTGAGGGTAGAATTAGCAACCTAAAAACAGAATCAATACTTTCAGTGCCAATGAAGCTGGACATGAGAATCTAGTGCATTTGTACTTTAATCCAATGTTTGTCAACTTCAGCAGCTTTAAGTTGTGTGAACTTCAATTCCCAGAATTCCCCATCCAGCATCCTGGGAGTTGGTCCGCAGCTCTTAAAGCTGCTAAGGTTGACAAACACTGCTCTAGTTGCTGTGAGGATGAAGTAACAACTCGCCAGTCATGTTCTGATGACACAACTGACCAAGCCATCCAGTTCCCCATGCAATTGATTTAAGGCCATGTGGGTAGCACCCAGTCATGGACCACCTGATCAACCGGGCGATGACTGTTTTCTGAGGAAGCTGTCACTTCACATTTCCCCATCACCAGAGAGAGAAGAACATAATCCGTAGTAGCACTATTGAGGTCAGTGCCCCTCTGAACACAGTGGTGGGGAGGGGGGCAGGGTCCTTCCCGCTCTTCCCCCTTTGTGCCTCCCCCTTCCCTTGGGTTGCTGTGGGGAAGGAGCAGAAGAGCAACAGAGACAAAGCTCCTAGAGAGTTCCCATTTTCATGAGACTCTCTAGGAATGTGAAAGGACAATGAACTCCTGTTAAGTAGTTCAAATGGTCTGGAAGGGGAGATCTATTTATTTATTTTATTGCATCTATGTCCCACTGCAGTAAAAAAAAAAGGATTCATTACATGATATAAAACAACCAGGGTGCAATTTTAAAACAACAATGCAAAGAAGCTCATCTATTAATCAATATATTAAATTGGTGGTCAGATCTAAACTAGAACACTCTACAAAACTTGGCTTTCAGCATCTTCCTGAACACAATCAGGGAGGGTGTGCGTTAAGGTTAGGGAGACTTAGCAGTCACTTCTAGCCTCAACTTCCTTTACATCCCAGAAATGGGGTCTATGAGCAGTTGTTCCTGCAATGACCTTGTAAGTCAAGCTGGTTCCAGTTGGCTGAATAGTTTAGTCCCAAAAATTTAGGGCAAAAACTAAGCTCCCTCAGGGCTAGTTGCCAAAGTTAATTAACTGGATTAGGGTATTTGCACAATGAAATGCAGGTAGTCCTCACTTAACGACCACAACTGGGGCCGGGATTTGGGTTGCTAAGTGAAGTGCTCATTAAGCAAATCTGACCCGATTTTATGACCTTCTTTGCAGTAGTGGTTAGGTGAATCACCGTGGGCATTAAGTGAACCACATGGTCGTTAAGCGAATCATGCAGTTCCCCATTGATTTTCCTTGGCAGAAGCCGGCCGGGAAGGTCGACAATGGCAATCATGTGACCATGGGATGTTGCAACGGTCATAAATGCGAATCGGTTACCAAGTACCCAAATAATGATCACATGACCACAGGGACGCTGCAATAGTCATAAGAGGACCAGTCATAAGTCATTTTTTTGGCACCGTTATAAGTCTGAACCATCACTAAACAAATGGTTGTTAAGTGAGGACTACCTGTACCCACATTTGACTCAGTTAAATGTGTTGCATAAGTAATACCAAGCTGCTTCAAACACAGATGAGCAATCCACAGAACAAAATGGATTCTCAGTCATTAAATGTACAATGCCAGCCATTTTTCCCTAGCATCCAACTACCAGTTTCAAATTATGCTTTTAGCCATCCATTGCCAGCAATCTCCAACAGCCCTAAATGAAAAACTATCTTTGCTGTTGCTTTATTTTTGAGTAATGATTAGGGAGGAAAAAAAGTAGCCGCATCCTTTGAGTGTTGCAATTTTTGCACAAAGGAACCAGGAAAGGGTGTCTAGACTCTAGGGCATTAAGAAAAGAACCGCAGCTGCTGAGTCATTTCTTAAGAGGGGAGAGATGTTGCCAAAGGCTGGCACTATCCAACTCGAAGCGACAGCAACAGCATTAAAACAACCAGAAGCAAGGTGGATTTTGTAAGCTCCTTGTTTAACGGCATAAATATAAATAAGTACATAAATTTACTTTCTAAGCCACCATGTGAAGGCAACTTCGCCAAGGAGCTGGAAAGCACTTGCAGATGGAAAGGGTCCTTCTTAAGGTGCCAGTCAAAAGCCGCTGTTAGACGTAGTTTCCGTTTCTCCTTCCCTAAAATGTCTGTACGTTGCTCCACGCACTGCCTTTTGTTCTTTCTCACCTCTCGGATCTCATCAGCTCCATCCAACCACAACCTTCTTGATCGTCTCCTTCCTCTCCACCCACCTACTCTTCCTTCACGTAGTTGGTTTGCAATCATTCATTATCTCTAGATGACCCAAGCACCTCAACCTATTTCTTCAGTACTGGTCACTCCCTTTGGCATTCAATCCATCCTGATCTCTTCTTGTTTTATTACTTAACCACTTTATGTCCCTTCAGCAAAGGATCATTACCTTGTCGTGGTGCTGGAGCTTGAGCACCTCAATGATGCCATGAGCTAAACCGTGAAGGGCCACCCAAGACGGGAAGGTCATGACAGAGAGGTCAGACTAAATGCGATCCCTGGGGAAGGTAATGGCAACCCACCTCAGTATTCTTGCCGTGAAAACTAAATGGATCAGTACAACCAGAGATATGTCGGTATACCATCGGAAGATGAGACCCCCAGGTCGGAAGATGGTCAAAATGCTACTGGGGAGGAACAGAGGATGAGCTCAACTAGCCCCAGACGTGATGACGCAGCTAGCTCAAAGCCGAAAGGACGGCTAGCGGCCGACGGTGCTGGTGGTGAACGGCGAATCCAATGTTCTAAGGATCAACACACCATCGGAACCTGGAATGTAAGATCTATGAGCCAGGGCAAATTGGATGTGGTTATTGGTGAGATGTCAAGATTAAAGATAGACATTCTGGGCGTCAGTGAACTGAAATGGACTGGAATGGGCCACTTCACATCAAATGACCACCAGATCTACTACTGTGGACAAGAGGACCACAGAAGAAATGGAGTAGCCTTCATAATTAATAGTAAAGTGGCTAAAGCAGTGCTTGGATACAACCCAAAAAACGACAGAATGATCTCAATTCGAATTCAGGGCAAGCCATCTAACATCACAGTGATCCAAATATACGCCCCAACCACAAATGCTGAAGAAGCTGAAGTAGAGCAGTTCTATGAGGATCTGCAGCACCTACTGGACAACACGCCTAAAAGAGATGTTATTTTCATCACAGGAGACTGGAATGCTAAGGTGGGCAGTCAAATGACACCTCGAATTACAGGTAAGTATGGCCTGGGAGAACAAAACGAAGCAGGACACAGGCTGATAGAATTTTGCCAAGACAATTCACTCTGCATAACAAACACTCTCTTCCAACAACCTAAGAGACGGCTTTATACATGGACTTCACCAAATGGACAACACCGAAATCAGATTGACTACATCCTTTGCAGCCAAAGGTGGCGGACATCTGTACAGTCGGTAAAAACAAGGCCTGGAGCTGACTGTAGTTCAGATCACGAACTTCTTCTTGCACAATTTAGGATCAGACTAAAGAGATTAGGGAAGACCCACAGATCAGCTAGATATGAGCTCACTAATATTCCTAAGGAATATGCAGTGGAGGTGAAGAATAGATTTAAGGGACTGGACTTAGTAGATAGGATCCCGGAAGAACTCTGGACAGAAGTTGGCAGCATTGTTCAGGAGGCGGCAACAAAATACATCCCAAAGAAAGAGAAAACCAAGAAGGCAAAATGGCTGTCTGCTGAGACACTAGAAGTAGCCCAAGAAAGAAGGAAAGCAAAAGGCAACAGTGATAGGGGGAGATATGCCCAATTAAATGCAAAATTCCAGAGGTTAGCCAGAAGAGATAAGGAATTATTTTTAAACAAGCAATGCGCGGAAGTGGAAGAAGACAATAGAATAGGAAGGACAAGAGACCTCTTCCAGAAAATTAGAAACATTGGAGGTAAATTCCAGGCAAAAATGGGTATGATCAAAAACAAAGATGGCAAGGACCTAACAGAAGCAGAAGAGATCAAGAAAAGGTGGCAAGAATATACAGAAAACCTGTATAGGAAGGATAACAATATCAGGGATAGCTTTGACGGTGTGGTCGGTGAGCTAGAGCCAGACATCCTGAAGAGTGAGGTTGAGTGGGCCTTAAGAAGCATTGCTAATAACAAGGCAACAGGAGACGACGGCATCCCAGCTGAACTGTTCAAAATCTTGCAAGATGATGCTGTCAAGGTAATGCATGCTATATGCCAGCAAATTTGGAAAACACAAGAATGGCCATCAGACTGGAAAAAATCAACTTATATCCCCATACCAAAAAAGGGAAACACTAAAGAATGTTCAAACTATCGAACAGTGGCACTCATTTCACATGCCAGTAAGGTAATGCTCAAGATCCTGCAAGGTAGACTTCAGCAGTTCATGGAGCGAGAATTGCCAGATGTACAAGCTGGGTTTAGAAAAGGCAGAGGAACTAGAGACCAAATTGCCAATATCCGCTGGATAATGGAAAAAGCCAGGGAGTTTCAGAAAAACATCTATTTCTGTTTTATTGACTATTCTAAAGCCTTTGACTGTGTGGACCATAACAAATTGTGGCAAGTTCTTAGTGGTATGGGGATACCAAGTCATCTTGTATGCCTCCTGAAGAATCTGTATAACGACCAAGTAGCAACAGTAAGAACAGACCATGGAACAACAGACTGGTTTAAGATTGGGAAAGGAGTACGGCAGGGCTGTATACTCTCACCCTACCTATTCAACTTGTATGCAGAACACATCATGCGACAAGCTGGCCTTGAGGAATCCAAGGCTGGAGTTAAAATCTCTGGAAGAAACATTAACAATCTCAGATATGCAGATGATACCACTTTGATGGCTGAAAGTGAAGAGGAACTGAGGAGCCTTATGATGAAGGTGAAAGAAGAAAGTGCAAAAGCTGGCTTGCAGCTAAACCTCAAAAAAACCAAGATTATGGCAACCAGCTTGATTGATAACTGGCAAATAGAGGGAGAAAATGTAGAAGCAGTGAAAGACTTTGTATTCCTAGGTGCAAAGATTACTGCAGATGCTGACTGCAGTCAGGAAATCAGAAGACGCTTAATCCTTGGGAGAAGAGCAATGACAAATCTCGATAAAATAGTTAAGAGCAGAGACATCACACTGACAACAAAGGCCCGCATAGTTAAAGCAATGGTGTTCCCCGTAGTAACATATGGCTGCGAGAGCTGGACCATAAGGAAGGCTGAGCGAAGGAAGATCGATGCTTTTGAACTGTGGTGTTGGAGGAAAATTCTCAGAGTGCCTTGGACTGCAAGAAGATCCAACCAGTCCATCCTCCAGGAAATAAAGCCAGACTGCTCACTTGAGGGAATGATATTAAAGGCAAAACTGAAATACTTTGGCCACATAATGAGAAGACAGGACACCCCGGAGAAGATGCTGATGCTAGGGAGAGTGGAGGGCAAAAGGAAGAGGGGCTGACCAAGGGCAAGATGGATGGATGATATTCTAGAGGTGACGGACTCGTCCCTGGGGGAGCTGGGGGTGTTGACGACCGACAGGAAGCTCTGGCGTGGGCTGGTCCATGAAGTCACGAAGAGTCAGAAGCAACTAAACGAATAAACAACAAACTTTATGTCCAGAGCATGCAACTTATAACCTGACATATGGGACTCTTGCTTTTGTCTAAAACGCTGGGCAGAAGCAGGCTTTCATACACAAACATTTTTGCTTCTTTCAACAAGCATTCATTCCTTGCAACATATTGCCCATTATCCTTCTGCCAGCATTTGGGGTGGCTGGTGGCACAGGGTCCTCTCTACCGAATGTAATCTCCCCCACTTGGATTTTATATTTATATTCATTATTTTAGTATCTTGGTTGTTTACTTTGTAATTTTATACATTGATGCTTTTAAAATGATAATTTTATTGTAAACCGCCCAGAGTCCCCCTTTTTGGGGGGAGATGGGCGGTGGTAGAAATTTGAAGAATGAATGAATGAATGAATAAATAAATAAATTTGCATGTCTGCAATTTTCTGTTTAGTACACATTTTACTGAAATCACAGAAATTAATATACTTGCTGTAGTTTTTCACCATTTATGTATAATTTGCAATCTCTCTCAGTTACCTTTGATACATTAATTTTCAGATCCACAGTCTTCGGCACATCATACAATCACACACTCACCTCAGCCCAGTTGGGTTCTCAGCCAACAGCACAGCATACCACCTGCATACAAAATAACTCACATGCACGTTCCCAATCAACACACCTCTCATGAAGCACAAGCACTGATTATACATGTATCCATAAATGTATTAATCAAAAAAGGGGATGTCACACATCCCTGTCTCATTCTGTAGTCACTGCTGAGCTAAGTATTCTACTTATTCTCACACCTTTATTTCCATCATCTACTGCTCTTGTAGTTTCTTGGCAGCTCAGCAGAAACGGTTAGCCATTGTCATCTTTGTGGGTGTTTTTCCATCTCCCATCCAAGTCCTAAGCAGGTTCAACTCTTTTTAATCTTCTTGAGATCAGCCAAACTTAGTTAGGTGCTACCACCTAGCCAGACATCTCTGCCTCCCACCAGATATAAACAGTGCTCAAAAAAATGAACGATATAATTGTTCTCCCTCCTCACTCATAGTACTCACCCCACCCCATCCCTCTCTCAGTTATTTCTGCAAGAAAGAATTCAGTGGAAAGGAGAGGCTCTCCTACATTCAGATTTCCTCCATGTCCAGGTCAGCTTACATCCTGGGAAGGGTGGATCCACTAGAGCGTTTGCCAACACCTTTGGTGCACTCTGACCTCTTTTAATCTTTCCACCTGTACCTGTTAATGCTTGTAAAACTGCAGACGCTGCCTGAGGGCATGTGCCCTACACGTAGGCACCAAACAGTCTTAAGTGGATTTTTAATCCTCCTATTTAAGTTGGCCCAACAGTGGGGACTTGGAGAACTGAGATGCTTTAGCAAGGAAGGTGGAATAGAATGAACACAGGCCCATTTTCTGAAAGAGCCACACTATTGCATGTTGAAGTGGTAGCTTGACTGTCCTTCCCAACTATTTGGTGCAGCTGCTGATTGGGAGAAGGTGGCACGAGCTGAAGCAAAACGAGAAAGCGGTACATGTGCCAACAGATACTTCTGCACAAAAGCCAGATTGCACAAGAGTCAGCCTTGGCATTCTTTCTTTATGAAGCAATTCAGCCTTAGGGTGGTTGGTGGAGATGGAAACTCAAAGCCTTTGATGTCCCAGTTTCTTTTATTTTCTAGTTTTGCCCCCCAGGTTGAGGAAGGCTGATTTATAAAGCACCTTTTCAAACGTATACCTATTCCTGAGAAAAACTGTAAATGAGTGACGGCTGTCAGCATTCATTCTGATAATGCAGAGCAATGTTTCTCAACCTTGGTAGCTTTAAGATGTCTGGACTTCAACTCCCAGAATTCCCTAGCCAGCATGCTGGCTGGGGAATTCTGGGAGTTGAAGTCCAGACATCTTAAAGTTGCCAAGGTTGAGAAACACTGATGTAGAGAGTAAGGAGGATGACCCTGATGGAGATAATGCAGGCTGTGTTGCCTAGGCAAAGGGGCTAAAGCTTTTGTAAGTCCAGAATGTCCAGATAATGTTTAGAAGCAGCTCAGACAACTGCCTGATTCATTGAACTATAAGAAAGAGGAGGAGATGCAGCATAATCAGGCTTGCAAGATGCTATTATTATAACCCTAACTCAATAAAAGTAGGTTTAGCCATCCTGTGGAGTTGACTGCATGATCTGGTTTATCTCGTGGAGATGACAGATAAATATTCTCTTAATCGTTTGCATGTCAGCTCTCAGTTGGGTGCCCGCTCTTTAAATCAGCTGCGCAAACTGCAGCCCGATAACCCTGCCCCCCCAAACTGCTCCAAAAGTTTATGCTGATCTGTCACATCTAATGCACAGGAAAGAAAAGTCATTAAATCTATGGGTAGTAATCTAATTAACCATATTCAATTAATGTCATTTCATTTAAGAGATGTTTAAATGTACTGATTGAAGAGAATCAACACCCAGATAATCAAAGATTAACACCAGATGAACAATCAAGCAGTACACAATCCCCTAATCAAGGAATTATCAACTCAAGCAATCAAGGAACTACCAAGGAGAGAACGACACCCCCACCAATGTTGTCAGGGCAAACCGTTGTATGTAAACAGGGAGCAAACTCCACTCCCTTCTAGTCGGCCAATGAAACATCTGCAAGAAAACAACCAAGCTCAGAGAGCACCAAGGACTCCACATGCTTAAAGGTATATAACATCCCAGTCCAGGTTTTTGCAGGATAACCTCCCCAGTGCTACTCAGATGGAAAGTCAGGCCCTTGATCCCAAAACAGTTGTGTACCTCTCAGGGGCATCCCTGGGGGAGGGGCCTGAAAAAAGTCAACAAACACAACATAATCAAAGCCCCACCTCTTTGTATGCGTATCATACAAAAGGGGTGCCCTTCGGTCAGGAAGTCACAGCTGCCATCTTGACTTTTTTGAACCCCCTTCCCCCATGGATGCCCCGGATGCCCTTCCTTGAAATAGTTTATCTATTAATACTCTCTGCTTCTGCTAGAGGAGGACAATCTGCCAACAAGGATTGCATTGCTGAGCACTGGAGTGCAGACCCATCTGCGATGTGGCCCTCCAGGTGTGGCTAAAGGCCAATTTCCAGGAGCTTCAATCGGCATCATCCATGCTGAGGAATGTCAGGAGTTGAAGTTTAGAAATGTACGTATGTTCAGCACTGGGAGAAAGTTGCTGGCTTCAGAGGGACTTGCTTCTGAGTCCACATGCCTGAAGAAGGAATTGGGGTATGAACCCAGCTGAGGAGCACCTTTAACAGTAGAGATGACTTAGGATAAAGATCAGCCTAGTTTTGGTCTTATGTGGGAGACGGATGCTGACAGAGAGAGGCACGTTTTGAGGTAAGAGAAGATGGTCTTGTTCTCCTCTGCCAAGTTTAAGTGAGATACAGAGAGTTCTCATTCCAGGTCATCTTACTCTCTCTGTGCTATACAAGCCAGAGGAAAAGATGACTCTCTGCCAACAGTTATATAACCAGACAGATCTAGATGAAGGTGACAAAATAGTTTTGTAGCCCTGAAGGTGGCTAAGAGAAGGAGTCACTACCCATATAACTCATGGGGATCTGATTTCTTTAAAGGGAGAATTAGCTTTCTTATTTTCCTTGAGGAAATCATTCAACGATTAAAGAAAGGAAGACAGAGCACGCAGTGGCAGCATCTTTCTGTTAATACACAGAGCTATTTCAGAATGGCTTCTGGGATTGTAGACAATACACACAAGTTCAGAAACTCAGAATCATCAAGTTTATAACCCAAAATCGCCTAGGGTAGAGAGGGAACTGATGAAGGCGATCACTGAACTGCTAACGGTAATCTCTGATAGAGTCACAACGTGCCAGAAGATTGGAGGAGTGCAAATGTTGTTCCTGGCTTCAAACTAGGGAAGGTGAAGCATTTGGGAAATTACAGACCTGTAAACTTGACAAGGATATTTGTGAGCATTTGGAGAGGAAAGCAGCAATTAACAAGAGCCAGCATGGTTTGTCACAAACAAGTTATGCCAGAGTAATCTTACCTCCTTTTTTGACATAGTATTAGCTTAACAGGGAGAATGCTATGGGCACAGCATACCTTGACCTCAGTCATTTCTTAGTCATTGTTGCAGATTTTTAGTTTGGTGGTGATATACTGCATACAGGTAGTCCTCACTTAACAACCATTTGTTCAGTGATGGTTAGGACTTATGACAGTGCTGAAAAAACAACAACTTATGACCGATTCTCACACTTACAACTGTTGCAGTGTCTCTGCGGTCACATACCACAATTTGAGCACTTGGCAACTGGTTCACATTTATTACTGTTGCAGTGTCCTGTGGTCACGTGATCGCCATTTTCAAACTTCCTGTCCAGCTTCTGGCAAGCAAAATCAATGGGGAACCGTGTTATTCACTTAATGACCATGTGGTCTGCTTTACGCCTGTGGTGATTCGTTTAACAACCGGTGCAAAAAGGTCGTAAAATCGGGTCAGATTCACTTAATGACCACTTTGCTTAGCAACCAAAATTCTGGTCCCAATTGTGGTTGTTAAGTGAGGACTACCTATACAATGTTGCCTATCTCTACAAATTAAGAAACAAAACACTCACTGATGCTGGAGGTCCAATTCAGGCCATGACTGCATGGAAGTCAGTTGTTCTTCCAGCTGGATAATACGCAGACCAATGTAGCCCGAAGAACAAAGTAAGAGAACAACCCTATGGGATAGGCAAAGATGTAAACAAATCATGTTAAAAAGTCAGCACTGGGAAAAGAAACATCATCTGAGGATATTCCTAGCTCAGCCCTGAAAGCTGTAGTAATTACTTCTAAGGGGGTACAAGATCCAGTTTCTAAAATAGTTTAAACAGTTTTCCTTCATAATAACCCACACTTCAGATATTTTAAAAATAGGAAATATTGTCTGGGGATCTGTTCCTAGCATTCCAAAGGCCAGTTTTTAAATTACAGATTCCAGCTGAATGTTACAACTGCTTCCTAATTGTAAAACAGTACAACAATTGAACAAATTAGTTCAAGTAGGTAGTGAGCTTTTTCTTTGCTGGATGTTCAGAAAGAAGTTAGGTGGATTTCTATCTGGGATGCCGTCATTTGGATTTCTGCACTGAGCAGATGGTTGGGCTAGATGACCTCAGGAGCCCCTTCCAACTCCAGGGTTTTAAGGTTCACTCACAAGAAGAGGTAGATAATAATTATAGTGTTGAGATGGCAGAGCTGAGTCCTCCAGCTTCTTAATGACTTCGTAGTCTGCTCTGCCTCTGTCAAAGAAAAGTTCATTACAAAATGGTGTCAAAGATAACCAGATCCTTGTTTATTAGATCAGTAGCAACTGCAGGATGATTGGGAAATTTTATCCAGTTTGTTGGAAGACAACACCCAGCAAGTGGGTTGAAAAGAGCAGCTCAAGGAACAGAGCTAAATAAATACCCCAGGAGGAATCAACTTACAAAGACAAAGGATATCTACAGAATTATTCCAGTTTGCAGCTTTTCTGCTGTTACTAATTTAAAGACAGTGATGCCTTGGTATTTTCCCCCCACTGTTATTATTGTTGTTCAAACCACTGTGGGTCAGAAAAACCTGTCAATATACAGTATGGCAGCTCAGATCCATTTTTACAGCCACTGGATCTCCCAAGATGGTGTTGCTGAAATACTACAGCAAATCACTGGTTTTTGACGGGCCAACCTTTTTGTTTTAAAACAAAAGCCAACGCAGACATCGTCCTTCATTCAACGTATTTATTTCTCTTATTGATAACAAGAAGTTCTGTGCAACCTGATTTGCCGGAATTAAACAATTTCTTTTGCCCTTGCCCCCAGCTTAGACCCACCCCATCACTGACATCAGTCAGGCACCCCTATACCCTCTGCAGCTCTTGGGGGCAGATTTTTTAAAAAGGAACGTTCTCCCCACTTCCCAAATACTGCCCACTGTACTGAGAAATCCAGATCTACCTTAATTCTCAAAACTGAAAGGATCTCACTTACTTTGCTGTGTTGCCACTTGCTGTTGCTGCTTGCAAGGTGCTTCATCTGGTATCTGGATCCTGTCTGCCATATCTGTAAAAGAAGAAAACCCATCCCTAGTCAGCAAAGGGCATGAGAACTGACAATGAAAATACTGAAGTGGTGGATAACTTCTGTTTTTTAGGATAACCGATCGGCAGTAAAGGAACCAACCCTCAAGAAAGGTGCTGCAGACTAGCATTTGGTAGGGCAGCAACGAAGGCCTCGAAAAAGATATTCAGATGCCGTGATGTGTCCATCCCTACAAAGATCAGAACTGTGCAGGCAATGGTTTTCCCTGTGACCATCTATGGAAGCAAAAGGTGGACTTGGAAGAAGCAGGACAGAGGGAGCATTGATGCACTTGAACTCTGGTGTTGGAGAAGATTCCTGGGAACACCATGGATGACCAAGGAAAGGAACAAACGGAGCATAGAAGAAATCAGTCCAGAGTTCTCATTCCAAGCACACAAATAACCAGAGTCCACTTATCCTATTTTGGACACATTATGCTAAGACCTAGATCTCTTGGCATATTGTGAACTCCCAGGAGTCCATCATGCTGGGAAAGGTGGAAGGACAAAGAAATAGAGGACGACCAGCAGCATAGTGGATGGATTCAACAGCAGCGGCAATGGGTGTGTTGTTGGAAGGCCTGAAGGTCCAGGTTAGGGACAGATCATCACTGAGAAAATCCATCTGTGTGGCTGCTAAGAGTTGATGCCAATTTGATGGCACAATCAATCAATCAATCAAAAATGGGGGGAGGGGGGAACTGAGGAATTTATGCTTGGAAATTTTCACCAAGCAGGACAGGGGCACATACCCAATGGAGGGGGAAAAAGAAAACCAATCGCCTTCTACCCTCCAGTACAGCCCTCCTGAGCACCCAATATGGGAACAGAGGCACTGTGGCTAGATTTACAGTATCTGTGCTCCAAATTGTGGAGAGATTGCTGATCAATATGCAACTATTTCAGTCAGATTAAAGAAGGGACCTCGAGCATACCCAGCCTCTCAGACCTTGTGGGGCAAGCAAAGATGATTGGAGACAGGTAGTCCCACTAATAGCCCAGGCCTAGGTCATGAAGAGGGATAACCAGCAACTCAAATTGCACCTGGAAGCCTATGGGAACCACAGCAGCTCACAAAGCAGGGGTGTTCTATGAACACATCCTGCAATCCTCAGTCATATCTAGTTGGTGGCCTCATGTCAGCCCTTCCAGGTGCCCAGAGCAGGGAAAAGACTCCATAAGAAATATTGAAACTCTACTACTTTACTGATATCGGCTACAACAGAATCTTGAAAGCCTGACAGCTTTTGCCCCTCCCTCCCTCTTATACTAAAGAGAGACAAGCAGGCAACCTTGAGATTCTGTCTCACACGGTCGTGTTTTCCCAGGCTGAGTTCACGTTCTGCTAAGGAACTTTGCATGCCCTCTCCAAAGTCATCTTTGTGGTTCTCTATACCTCATTTCAAAACCTCTCTGCAAGCTACCCATTCAGACCGGACAAGGGTTATCTTGAGAAAGCTAAACAAAATGGGACCTAGTTAGTACTCAGAGGGGAGTTTAAGGAAGGTGGGAGTTTAAGTTTGATTAGAAAACTGAAAAACCACCCTGGAGGAATTGCGGACCACTTCAGCACTGTTTCCAGAAAATTACATGTGTCCATGTAGTCTTTATCTTTTTATTTTTCTTCAAGATTGCTTATGTATTCATTCAAATATATATTCCAAATAAGCATTCCTTTTATTTAAAAAATGCTTGTTGTTTTATTTGGAGTTCCTTTGTCTTTAACTTGGTACTATTACTGTTCTCATCCCCTCCTGCATGCACAGATCCTTGTTCTTAAGAAAGGTGAGAGGTTAGGGAGTGGCTTCTGCCAAACACAGGCATGCCCAGCACAGCTACTGGGGGGAGCTTCGAAAGGTGATCCGGCCTTTGGATGGCAGCAGTTTGCCATTCCTTTCCATGTATTCATTCATTCTGAAATAAAGCACAGCAAAAGCAAAATAGAAAACCCAAATCTCACCTGTTTTCTCTGGAAAATTGTGATTTGCAACTGATTCCTTAGAGATCTACAAAGAAAGAAGAATGAGAATTGGATGGGAGAAGACTTTTGTAGAGTATTCAGAATAATCACGAAGCATTTTGCTTACAGATTGAACTGTACTGGGAATATCTGTACTACAAATGAACCAATTTGGTTGTGGGGTTATCATATCAAATTTGGTCTGCAAGAATCTAGACCACCAGATGCTAGCAAAGATGTAGAAAAATCTCTTAACACTTTGCTACTAACTCATGACCACCTAGATTTTTGCAGCCCGGGTAAGACAGGCCTTGGTGGAATGCTTTTCAAAACTAAAAAAAAAAACAACCCTCTGAGTCTGCCATTCCAATATGCTCAAGAAACACTCCCCCTTCACCCTGACTTGGTTTGCTTTGTTTAGCCTGATCTTTTAGATCTGTCAGATTAAAAGGGTCCCTATTTGGGAAAATAAAAAGTCCATGCCTACTTCCTGCATGGTATCCCATGAGCCCTTGAGCTAGGAAACTAGTAGGAAGGCATCCTTAAATCAGCTGTCCCTTTCCCACTGCCAGGCGAAATAGCTTAGATCAGTGTTTCTCAACCTAGCAATTTGAAGATGTATGGACCTCAACTCCAAGAATTCCCCAGCCAGCATGGCTGGCTGGGGAATTGTGGGAGTTGAAGTTCACACATCTTAAAGTTGCCAAGGTCGAGAAACACTGGCTTACATGCTGCAGCCAGTCAACCTTTGCTTTGGGAGGCATAGCTGTTGGCTTCCAGGAGCTCACAGCCTGTGCTTCCCAGACTTGGCAGTGAATGTTCTAAAGGAGCATCTTCCATTTTCAACTCCTGTAGAGATTGGATTAATACTGCCCCAATGCTTCTTCCTGTAACTACTGGGTTAGCAGCAAACGCAGCCACAGAATCTAACCAGTTTGTCAAAATGAGAAAATGAGCCTTGTAATGGTGCATCACTCAATTTAGTTAAGTGTGTTCAGTTAGCACCTTGTGAAACACTTAAATGATTTAGTAGGGAAGGATTAGAGTATCTTGGGACCTCCAATTGATCCATGCAACTAAACTGGATCATTTATATTTATATTTACATTATATTATATTACTTAACTTTTAGAGGGTATTTCAATTTTATTTATTTATTATTTATTTTTTTAAATTCAAATTTATTAGCCACCCAACTCCAAGGGACTCTGGAGTAAATCTAACCCCAAACAGACGCAGCCATGCACAGACTAAAACTACCTCCATACAGTCATGTAATGAGTACATTTTTTGTAATGTAATATCCTTTTCATTCATTCATTCATTCATTCATTAATATATATATATATATATATGAAAGGTGAAAGGTCCCCTATGCAAGCACCGAGTCATGTCTGACCCTTTGGAGGGACACCGGTTTTGTGACATTTTCTAGGCAGACTATAGCTGGGTGGTTTGCCATTGCCTTCCCCAGTCCATATACTCTGTGTGTGTGTGTGTGTGTGTGTACACACACACGCGCACAGGCGCGCATACTTAGTCCTCCAAGAAAATGAGCTGAAAAGAAAGAGCAACTAAGAAAAAGGACTTGCTGGGAAGCATAGAACGCATTTCCCAAACACTGATTGGCTGCAATGGCTGAGCCACACCTTCTACTACTGGCCAATGGGGAAAGGGCTATTGACATCATGAAGCCTTGACAGTATTTTCCTGGGCAAGGGCTCATGAAATATAAAGAGCTAGTGGGGGGGACTTTGTGCTCCCCAAATGGCTATTTGGAGTGCAGTTAGCATACTTGTGTGCTGCAGAACCACCGGCAAGCAGATTTACTGTGTCACTGGTTGAAAGAGTTAACCATGATGTAGGAGCTAGGTTTATCAGTGATTAATCCCACTTTTGGTAAGAGCAGCCTCTGCTGGGGGAGGCAGGAGGAGGGAGACAAGGACGTGGTCAGACCACAAAGGCAGGCCCTGCCTCTTTTCTACACACATCACAATGTTGCACACAAACCAAGAGGGGCAGAACTTGTCACACAACACCACCATTTGTCATTTAGGTGAAAGCAGCAAGACCCTGCGGGTGCCACGGAAAACGCTATTTATCCCTTCTCCTTCATCCTGCTGCTTGGGACAGAGGGAAGTTGGTATCAAAATGAGAAGTAAAAGAGGGATAAAAGGGGGTGAACCGGGGAGGAAAAAGTGGGTCAGAAATAAAGAGAACAGGAGGCACCACCTGCTTTTGATTCCAGCACCACCATCCCTTGGCATGCAGTGCCCAAAAGATAATTTGGAAGCAATGTGGCCCTTGAAAGAACAATTGTTCTCCATCCCTGATTTACAGGAAGCATTAGGAGTGTGACCATTTGTTTCCTAATAATAGAAAATGTGTGAAAAAGGATATTTATATTATTTGCCACTTCCCTGTCCTAGAACATGCACACCCACAGAAATGCTCACCAGGGGTACCTTCAGAAGATGCTCTGAGCTGATGGAAGGTGTAACTGGACTGCTGCTCTGACTGCTGTCCTAGGAGCAGTGCAAGGAGAAAGAGGAAAGATTAGTGTGGTCCAACAAAGGGATGGAGCTGAGATATCAGAAGCAACCATTTGGTTTTGCTTCTTGGGGTGTTAAAAAAAGTCCCCCATCCCACCGTATAGTACCCAAGACCACCTAATGATTTGGAAAACCAAGGCAAAAACCAGCCCAAGTATCTCTGTGTGAATTATTAAAAAAATGCTAGAATGATAAATAGAATAATAACAGTCGGCTACCCAAAATCCGCTGGAAAAGCAGATGCCTTGTTGTGCCCAACAGCAGGGCTAGTTCTGGGTAAAGTAACTGGACCTGAATCCCAGAACCATAGACCTCTGAATGGCATGGATCCCGGTTACCTGTGGGACCGCCTCTTCCCTGTTACATCAACCCGTCCCACCCAATCATGCAGAGGGGGCATGTTGCGGACCCCGTCTGTAAGGGTGTTCCATCTGGCGGGGTCCAGGAGGCAGGCCTTCTCTGCAGTAGCTCCCGCCCTCTGGAACGCTCTGCCCCTGGAGGTGAGGCTGGCCCCCTCACTCCTGGCCTTCCAGAAGAACCTGAAGACCTGGCTCTGCCACCTTGCTTGGGGCAGGGAGGGGAGCAGTTACTCCTGGGGATGGCTGGCCCCTTAGAGTGCTCCTCACACACATGGACTGAGTTAGATCATCTTCCACTTGGATTTCATTCTTATTTTTATATTTATATTTGATAACTGTATTTATATTTTATGGTTACTGTTTTAATTGATGGCTTTTATTGTAAACCACCCAAAGTCCCTCTTGTGGTGGGAGATGGGCAGTGGCAAAAATTTGAATAAATAAATAAGTGGGAAGGGACCACAACGACCATGTAACCCCACATTCCGCAGTGTGCGGGGAAACCAATTAAACCATACTCAACAGCCCCAAGCCTATTGAGATTAGATGGGTGGGGATGGGTGGGTGAGGATTGAAAAAATAATCTGGCAGCTCTGAAGCAACATTTCCAGTCTGGAGCTTAATTACCTGGAGGTGTTTACAAACAGAGCGCAGGAGCTGGTAGGCACTTTCCCGTGACCGGATGGATCCAAACACAAACTGTAATAGAGAGCAGAGGACAAACACTGTGTTGCAGCACGAAACAACTCGGTCAGAGACAACTCAATTTGTTTCCTCTCTCCCTTTCGATGGGGAGGGACCATCTGTTTTATGCAGCAGGCCCTGAGGGAAATAGTCTGGGGAAATAGTATGACCTGGGGTAAAACAATTTCCCTGTGTCTCAGCAACTTTGGGTCCAGGACTAGACAACCCTGGTTTTTCCCTTCCAAACTAGGCCTGACCCTCAACAGTTGCTAGGTTTGTCTGATCCTTAACTGAGGCATATCAGAGGACTTCAGACAAGATAACCTTGCTACTAAGGGTCTCTTACCTTCTTTCCTTCAGTTGTACGGATGCAGATGGCGTTGGGTACCAACAAGACTGTGTTGGCCTTCTTTAGGACACTGATGTTTGGCACTGGAATGATAACCTGACCGGAGAAAATGGGAGGAAGTCAGAGGCAGAGATCGGCTCTTCATTGTTCCTGATGAGACACTGGAGAAAACGACTGTGATTGGGTTTACACACTGCACAAAGAAAGTAGGGAGCCAGTATAGTACAGTGGTGAAAGGGATGGAGTGGGGTCCAGGATCAAGTCTGCCCCCAGTGTGGAAATTCTGTGGCTGGATCCATCTTTAACAAGGGGTGGAATCTGCACCCCAAATTAAGAAGTGGTTGATTTCTATTAACTTCTATTAGTTTCTATCTGGTGTAGTGGTTAAGGCATCAGGCTAGAACTGGGAGCCGTGAGTTCTAGTCCCTTCTTGAGCACAAAGCCAGCTGGGTGACCTTGGGCCAGTCGCTCTCTCTCAGCCCCAGGAAGCAGGCAATGGCAAACCACTTCTGCAAATCTTGCCAAGAAAACTGCAGGGACTTGCCCAGGCAGTCTCTGAGAATTGGACACGATTGAATGGATTAAAAAAAAATAACATAGGTTAGTTATTCTTAACTGCTTAATGTGCTATGCCCATATTAATGACTATATCCATACAACATACTTAAATTGTATTGAATGAACTCATGTTCTAGGTTCCCACAACATGCTAAACAAGCAAGCAAGAATCTTAATACTTACCTAGCTTAACACGCAAAATACAGTTCTAGGTTTTTAACTAATCTGACTATCTCATGTGAGCCCAGTTAATATAAGAACATAAGCAGTGCCCTGCTGGATCGGACCTGGCCCATCTAGTCCAGCAGTCTGTTCTCACAATGGCCCACCAACTACACAAGGAAGCCCACTAGTCTCCCAGCAGATGGCCTTCAGAGGCAGAAACACTGCCATCAAGTTTAATAGCCACTGATCCCCCAAAATGGGTGTGTTAAAAGATTATGCTTTTGTTCAAACCCAGCTAATACTGAGTGATTTAGGCCAGTCACTATCTCTCAACCCAACCTCTATCACAGGGTCACTGTTGGAAATAAAATTAGGAAAAACCCTCACATACATTGCCTTAAGCTTTCAGAACAAAATGACATATAGACAATAAATCAATAAGAAACTTCAATGAATAGCACTATGCCACCCACCCCAGCACAATTTTTTAGCTGACATTTCGGGATTATTCTTTCAGATACCAAATAATCATCTTGAATCTCTTGAAGCGTGATGTCGTAAGTGATACGTTACATTTGCCAAAGATGGCAGCATCTGAAGTAGAGAGACAATATGGTGGCCAACTAGGATCCAAACACCACAACAGATCTGAAATATCAGCTTAAAATTTTGAAGCAGACCTACTGTTGTTAAGCTGCTAAAACCCAGAAGGCCCTACCTTAACTTCCCGTCGAAGCATGCTACAGTAGAAGCAGAGATGACAGCAAGAGATGTACAGGCGGCCATAATAAGGCATCTCCCGTTGCCAGGCACACGAAAATGCTGTGAAACAAGATGGGAGAACAGGGATTAGTGGGGATGGTGGGAAATTCAGGAATGTAGGAAGCTGCCCTAGCCTGGGGGGATCTACCAGGACATTATATTCCATCAGTGTGATGATTGCTTCACTAATAAAATCCATGACATAGGTTCCAACCTGTTCTCCTAACTCAATTTTCCATTGTCTTCCCTGGCTGCTTTCTTAATATTAATTATGACTTCCATGTACTGTAATGTACAATGTGTTTCAAAGACACATTAATAAGAGTTTTACTTTTGGGATACAAACAATGAGCCAACAGAAGGGCAGATACTTTGTTTCCTCCAATGGATTGGTAGCTAGGATAAAAAAGATGGATTTTTAAAAACCCACATCAGGAGTGAAGGAACAATGAGTAACCTTCCATCCTTCTAATGTGAGAAATCTATGAAAACTATTATGAGAGGGTCAGCAGTGTGGTGCACCTGCCACATCCCTAAACACCATCTATTTCTTTCCAAAGGCAAATAGAAGCTTCAAAAACTGTTAATCTCTTTTAAAATCGTAAAAGTAAAAAAGGCTGAGAACTTACGAGATAGCGGTCTTCTAAAATGAGATCTCAAGCAATGCATTTTTTAAAAAATTGTTTATATACCGTATACAGTATACATTAAATGCCTGCAAAACTGCAGGACAGTATCCACTACCCGAAAAGGTTGAGATTCTTGCTGTAGGGAAGGATTTAATTTGGATTAATGTTAAATTAAAAAAAAGAGAGAGATCCACACTTCATACTGTCCCATCTCAATAAAAAACAGCAAGGGCAGACTTTGAAAATAGCCACTCCCATCACTGCCTCCCCTTTTGACATGGACACCTTCCAGGTGCAAAGAAGATTTTCTGCCATTGTTCTATGACTGTCCCTAAGCCCTTTGTATCAGGAAAGGGGCCATAACTCATGATGGAGTTAATCTATCATGAGTTATGGCCCCTTTCCTGATACAAAGGGCTTAGGAGCCAGAGAGATGGGATGGCACACTGCAGGAATCACTTACTTTCTACGAGTTCCCCCTCTTCAGAGAGATCTTTAAAGACACGGCGGAAATTCATGGCATGCTTCATCAGCTTGTGGAGGGGAAAAGCAATTAAATTTTCAGAGCTTAACTTTTAAAAAGACAAACCAGAACAAATGCTGTCTGTCAAGTGATTCATAAATTTTGCAAAATTCAGCAAGAGTAAATGGGAAAAGGACGCCTGGGTAAAGCATCACATGCAATGTTTTTGCTGATACTTCAGATTCAGCAAATCTTATTATGGGGACAACAGTATTTCTAACCCACTCCTGAGTCCCTTCTGATCATTTCTATGGTGTACCCCGTACTCTCTGCACCATTTACAAATCTTGCCTATTACTTAGTTATTTATTCCTAAACTGTTCCAACAAGTTTAAACAAGAGCTCAGAGGGAGCCTCAATAAGGAACTGAAATGAAGAGGCGGGGCTACAGGGTTAAATTCTAATGGGTGAAAATAATTCCATGGGACACCTTTCAATTCCATCTGTTGTGACTCTGGCTATACTTAAAGCTAAGAGATCCTGGGGCATCTTTGACAGACGTATGGAATACAGCTAGGACCACAGTGGCTGAGCATTCTGGGGGCCAAAGGTCACAAATCTGCAGGACACCCAGGATGGACAAAGCCACTCTAAGATGCTGACTATTAAGGATAAGGAGGCTCAGTGAGACTTAGACGATCCTAGAAAATAATGGGCAATGGGCAGAGGTGCCTCCCCAGACAAGGCGAGTAGACCAGCAAAGGAAGTGTCCTGAAACTGGATTGTGGAAGGCGGCTGAGCCATGGTTTGGCGTTGTACGAAATCCTGCAGCATAACAGAATTGCCATAGGCTATAACAGAGAAGTTTTATGCTGTGAATCCTCTACTTAAGCTCAGCCTAGGTAGAGAACAGGGATATAGGCATCTTTCTTGCAGCTGGGGATAAATTTTTGTGCAAAATTTGGAGGGAGGGAAAGGTCTGAAGGCTGATGGTAACATCGTGATTATCACCATAGTGGGACAAGTATTTTAGCTTGCTTCTTGGAGGAGGGGGGACACCGCTAGTATTAATCAACCCACCCATTTTGCCTGTAAAAAAATCCAAACACCCTGAACAGGAAAAAGTAGCCTAATTTGGAGAGATTTGTGCATCTTACATTTCTGAATGGCTTCAGGCAGCCGTTTCTACCTTAAAGACTGCCCCCCCTGCCAATGTTTCCCCAAAGGGCCAAAATTCTGGCCTTTACCCACTCCAGAGTTGTGGCAATATTCAGCCTGCTGGCTACAGGTAGCTGTTCCTTGATATAAACTTAATATTTCAAGCTCTTCCATCCTATTAATCTAACTTCTTAAAAATATTTTTATGGATACTCTGTTTCCTGGATTTACAACAGTAAATGTCCTATTCCTTTAAAAGAAATTTGCCTGTCGCGGTAAACATGCATGAACAAAACCAAAACAATTTTTAATTCTTTAAATCTCAAAGCATGATTTGAGAGTTGTGCACATCAC
Organism: Candoia aspera; assembly: GCF_035149785.1. Lineage (NCBI taxonomy): Eukaryota > Metazoa > Chordata > Lepidosauria > Squamata > Candoiidae > Candoia > Candoia aspera. The sequence continues at coordinate 332,280,855 of NC_086153.1, forward strand.
GGATCACTCAGCCCCAATCAGCTGCCCTCCAGATGTAACTGGGGATTACAGAGTCCAGAGCTAACCAAATAACTTTTCAGTAACAGAAGACAGGTTCACTGTTGGTTTTTCACTGTATGGATAAAGGGTTTTCAAACATTTTTAGGCTGTGGAACCTGTTAGTTCTCAGGTCCATGGAACACAGTTTGAAAAATCTGGCTATAGATTTCTATCCCCACATCAGTTCAGAAAATGATAGGTTGAAGCAGTGTTTCTCAACCTTGGCGACTTTAAGATGTGTGGACTTCAACTCCCAGAATTTTGAAGCTGGCTGGAGAATTCTGGGAACTGAAATCCATACATCTTAAAGTCACCAAGATTGAGAAACACTGAGTTAAAGCTAGAGACTACACTTGGAACTGTTTTGGCCACAAGCAACCTGCAAAGTACAACAGCTGTACTGAAACAATGCACATGGAAGGCAAGGCTTCATTAGAGCCACCAAAATCCGAAATATCCACTAAGTGGCAGCACAGAGTTAGAATCCTGGGTATCTTTTTGCAGCCATCTAACCGTCATCTGGATTTGGGCAGCCCAGATTTAAATGTATTCCTACCCCCAGGCCTCTTGAGTTGTAAAATCCATTTCCAGGTGGCAAGGAAGGGTTAAGTAATACCCACTGACATTTTTTAAGCTGCGAATGAAGTTCTAAATGTGCAGAAAGAAGGGGGCTGAGGGATGGGATCAAAACTCCAAGGCCATGAAGGTCTCCAGGAGAATGAAGCCACTGCAAGTTTACTCTACAAAACAAATCTAAGGATAGCTGCCTGCTAGATATTACGTAGATCAGCCTTAGGTAGAAGGTAGGTTCTTCCAAACAGGGAAAAGCTGAAATAATTCAGCAGCAAGCCGGGTCTGCCCCTGAATGGCACCAGACAAGGCAGCCTTGATGTGAAAGTTGAAGTCCCCAAGACTTAAAACTGTAGCATCTTGAATGCTACCAACATCAGGCTCAGCCAAGAAAGCTGCTAGGGGGAACAGTACACCCACCCAATCTGAGTCCAGCCTCTATTCTCCATTCCAGGTGCACAAAACTGGCCCGGGTGGATCAGAAAATCTGGGCAGAGAAATCAAAGCCTCTAAACTAGGGTAGAATCAAGACAGTTCCATCACCATTGGGGCTGGCCCTAGGAAACTGGGACAGCTGGAGCTTGGGCTGTCCCTCAACCCACCTACCCCAACTTACATCAGAGACAGAGGTCCTGCCCTGGACAGAAACAGAGTCCCTCTCAGCCTCTTTGGAGACAGACGCATCATACGTTTTAGATCTAAAAGGAGAGGTAGAAACCAAATGGATCCATTTGTATTTATTTATTTATTTATTTATTTATAAAATCCCTAATTCTTCAGAGGAATCCCAAAATTTGGAAGGTTCAAATCAGGTGTCAACAAACCAGCTTTGTTTATGCAAGACCTTTCAATAAGTCAGTTACATTCACATAACACACTACGCTTGGCTGGTTTTAGCCTTGGCTAGGCAGTTTTTCTGTGGCTTACCTTGACTGTGAACTCAAGCTTTTTGGTTAGTATATGTTCAGAGTATCAGGTAAATTCAGAAGATAGGTTAACCTAATAACTTGGCTAAAAGCCAGTTTGGTCTAGTGGTTAAGGTGCTGGGCTAGAAACCAGGAGTCTGTGAGTTCTAGTCCTGCCTTAGGCATGAAAGCCGGCTGGGTGACCTTGGGCCAGTCCCTCTCTCTCAGCCCAACTCACCTCACAGGGTTGTTGTTGTGGGGAAAATAGGAGGAGGAAGGAGTATTAGGTCTGTTCACCACCTTGAGTTATTTATAAAAATAATAAAGGCGGGATAAAAAAAATCTAAAAAAACGTGAATTGTGTGAACAGTCGGAGACTTTGATTTCTCCAAACTATTTCAGGTTGGACTTGAGAGGCCATCCATGCTACTTCTCCTACTGCTGGACTACAACACCCATTTTCCCCAGCTGGAATGGGGTGGCAGGCATTAATGGGTGTTATAATCTGATTCATTTGGCAGGGATCTTCTTGGGAAAGGCTACCCTATGCCCAGACTCACCGAGTCAAACGTGCACGGTGTTTGTTTCGGAGCCCCTCGGCCACAAATTCCTCCAGGCTGTAGGACTTTTTCTGCTCTGACACCTTCTTTTTGCTCTTTCTGTTTTTTCCAGACATGTCAGGGATGCAGCTGGGGAAGAACAAGATTTGGTCAGTTGTGTCATGGGGTCCTCCCTCACCTCCAGCCACCACAGGTGGATGCCGGCATTCCTCATCCACAGTCATCCTGGTGAGGAACTGCCTGTCATGATCATGCCAGGGAGACCCATTTCCATTGTGCCCATTTCACAGATGACCACCTAAGGCTCAGATGTCAGTGTCAACAAGAGCCTTTGAGAAAGGGGAAGGGCCATAGAAATATGATAAGTAAATTAAACAAATAAATAAATAAGGAGAGAGCAAAATTCCCAGCCAGGTCTTTAAAGGCCCGTCACCTGGAAATGAAATGAAATGAATGGTGCTGCTGAAATAGAGAAGTGGAAACTTTTACAGCTGTGAAAGAAACACCTTTTTCCTGCCCTGCTTCAGTTCTGTCTTGTTTTGCTTTTCAGTCCTCTGCATCAAGCAGTTTCTCTCCAGCCTGTCATTAACACAAAGCAATTATCTTTCCATCAATTAACTGGGCATTCATAAGTTGCCCTGCCCTGATACAAACCCTGAGATCTCTACCGCTGGGCAGATGACAAGACAGGAAAACCAGTGCTGGGTGCAATTTGGCATGACCTTTAGCTCTCAATAAAGTGTCAGGCAGCTATTAGCTTAGGGAACCTCCATGCTCAGGAGTAGTCTACCTCTGAATACCAGTAGTTTGGGAGTAAACAGAAAAGGAATGTTTCCTTCCTTTGGTCTTACTTTTAATTAAGTTTAGATGGATTTTTTGTCTGGCCTATTAAGGTACATATTTTTATGAAGGCCAACTCTACTGATGTTGTTGAAGTCAATAGACTATATGCAGCGAAGCATTATTGTTATTAATCTATGACAGCTAGTAACCATAGTAGCCAAATGGAACTTCTATGCATGGGGCAGTCTACCTCCTAAAATGCAAGCAATAGAGTAGACTATAAGGTGAAACTCAGTTCTGCAGGTATAATGTTCACTACTGGAACTTCACAACTAGATTTTATTGGTGCAGTTTTGTACCTTAAAAAAGATCAATATTAAAAAGTTGTCTTCCAAAAAAAAGGACCACTTCATGCTTACGTGCATAAATATAGCAGCAATGCTACACAAATAAAGGGAACAGAAGAAATCCTGAGGAAGCATATGAATAATTTGGAAGATGAAATACTTATTAGCTGGAAATTGCAAGTGTTGGATGAGTGTTTGAGATGCTTTGCAAAACAGGATCCAAAACACAAAACCATCCAGTTGGGTGGCTTCCACATTCCTGAGATTTTCCGGCAAGCCCCAAGGGATCTGTTCCCGACAGAAGTTTGGCTAGCTCCAATGGCTACAGTGTGGATGCACAGCTTCATTTGCAAGCCTGCCATGTTTCGCCAACCAGCTCCCTGGGCAATTAAGTCTGATCAACGAAGCATTCTACAGGTAGTCCTCAACTTACGACCACAATTGGTACTGGAACTCCCATCGCTAAGCGAGGCAGTCATTAAGCGAGTTACACCTGATTTTACAATCTTTTTTGCCATGGTTGCTAAGCAAATCACTGTGGTCATTAAGTAAATCACATTGTTGTTAAGCAAATCCAGCTCCCCCCATAGACTTTGCTTGTCGGAAGCTGGCTGGAAAGGTCGTAAATGGCAATCACGTGACCCTGGGATGCTGCAACCATCATAAATACATGCTGGTTGCCAAGTGCCTGAATTTTGATCACGAGACCACAGAAATGCTGCAACGGTCGTAAGTGCGAGGACCAGTCATAAATCACTTTTTTCAGCACCGTCATAACTTCAAATGGTTGCTAAACAAATGGTCATAAGTTGAGGACTACCTGTAGTCTTCTCCTAGAGTGCTGGGTAACCATTCCTTCCATCTCCAGCTGGCACAGCTGCTGGTCCAGCCAAATGGCTCTAGTAGGAGTTAAGGTCCAACTTGTCAAGATCCAGGTTTAAATTAGCCTCAGCCTCAAAACATCTTGGTTTAGGCACATTTTCCCATCATAGGGTAAAAATAGGAAGGAGGAACTGGAACCTTCCATTGCTGATAGCAGCTAAAATGGGTAATTCCAATATAAATAATGCATCCTCCTCCTTTCCCCTGAACCCAGGAGGCTAGATGACCCTGGTCCACAATGCAGGGACATCACACATCTCTCTAAAAATAGGTATAACATTGCATAATATAGTATAATAAAGAATCCAGCTGTCTCCGATACAGTCCTCCCTCTTGTAACTGAGCTGTAATGACCATGGACTTTAATCACTTGTACATTCAAGGCAATTTTTTAAAACATTCACAGTTCCAAAAATCCGCATCGTTTTGTTAAAAAAAAAAAGGGTCCGATTTAAAAAAGTTAAAAAGGAGCTGAGTTAAAAAGAATGTGGAAAACCTGGAGGGAAAAAAGTGAAAAAGAATGTGATAGCCTTTGCTGCTATCGTTCTCTGGAGCAGAAACACTATTGCTCCTTTACAAGGACTCTACAGTTCCGATATTCTGATATTAAACTCTGCATTCTGGTATTAAAAAATTGACAACAAGCATTTCTTCCAAAATAGGTAAATCAAAGGATGACTTTGGACCTGTCTTTCTTTCTCAGCCATGCCTACCTCACAGGATTATTGTTGTGGGGAAAAACAAGAGAAGGTCACACACACACACGCACACAGAGCATAGTAGCTGAATCGTATGATGCACATGAAAGGTTTAAACAAGTCTACTGTAGCTCTTCTCCATCTGGTGCCCTTAAAATATACTGGATTTCAACCACCATAACTCCCAGCCTGCTTGTGATGGTTACCACATTAGGGAAGGCTTATTACAGCCAAATTATGATTTCCAAAGCCCAGTGGATGGCAGTCTCTAGCTAACCTTGTCTGATCTTGAAAAGCCAACCTGGGTTGGATGTGGTCTGTAACTGGATGGAACACCATCAGGTGATCCCACACTAGAATAGGAACTCAGTAAAATATTACAGAAAGTAGCAGGAGCACATCACTCCTGTATTGCTGACACTCCCTCTAAAAAAACTGTACATGATTATATCCAGATAGTCATCAGTCTTGAATTTGCTACTTCTGAGCCTATCAGCAGAAACTGAGCTGTGTCTACGGAGTGTGTGTGTATGTTTGTGTTCTCCCAGCTTAAGAAAACAAAATAACACCAACATGTAAAATAAATCTTTAAATTTCAAGTTATACATTAAATCAATCAATCAATCAATCAATATTTTAAAATCAAATTAAACAGGCCACTTCTTTACGTCAGCATGGCATTTCTTTCCTGATGAGACAGAATCCTGTCAGTTGAACTTCCTGCAGAGCAATTGAGCTGAAGATATTATAACTCTGCAGACAAAAGGTACTGAAACAACAGACTTGTCAGTAATATTTTTTAGTGAAAACTGAAAACTCTGGGAACTGGGATTCAATACCTTCCATCACTCTTTCTGTCTGGGATTATGTGTGGTGATTCAGGCTCTAACTTGTCAGCTGTTCTCAATTTTTTGCAAGCTCCAAGCATCCCATGCTGGGGAACCAATAAGAAATCAGATTTTATCTGCCCACGCACACTGCTTCCGGGTATCTCAGCAGGCATTCATGAAAAATTCTACAGATAACCGCTGTGATCTAAAATTATACTAGACACAGTAAAAAGTGGTTTGTGGTTGAATGGGAAAGCCCTAATGCAGTGTTTCTTAACTATGGTAACTTTAAGATATGTGGACTTCAATTCCCAGAATTCCCCAGCCAGCATGGAGAATTCTGGGAATTAAAGTCCCCACATCTTAAACTTCCGGAAGTTGAGAACACTGAACTAAAGGTTTATCTAATCCCATGAGAGTCAGTGTGTGTCAAGGTGCTGGATTAGAAGCACGCAGAGAGACTTGGGTTCAAGTGCCCCCTTAGTGCCACAGAAGCTTCCTGGGGGACGTTGGGCCAACTCTTCCCTCTCAACCCCAGGGGCAGGGTGCTCCAGGGGTGAAGGTGCAGGGAGACCTTCTTCAACCACAGAAGCTTCCTGGAGGACTCAGGGCTAGTCCCTCTCCTTCAGTCCAACCTACCTCACAGGGTTGTGGCAGGGAGGGAGTGCTATGTACTTTGCATCAAGCTCCTCTACCACAGGTGGGATATAGCTAAAATAATCTTATCACCCCATTTCTAAATGTCAACAACCACATGGCTTCAGGAAGTCCACAAGGAATGAATTAACAGCCTCTCTTGCTGTATGCCTCTAGAACAGTGTTTCTCAACCTTGAGGACTTTAAGATATGTGGACTTCAACTCCCAGCCTTTCTCAGCCAGCCAACCCCTTGCTGGCTGGGGAATTCTGGGAGTTGAAGTCCACACATTTTAAAGTCCCCAAAGTTGAGAAACACCTCTCTAGAATGTGAAATTCAGACTGCCTCCATTTGGCTACCAGATCTCAGCTCAGAAAGAATACAGACAACCAATAGATGATTAGAGTTTCTAGGGCCAAGTTCTCCACACCATCTGGTGCCTTCCGGTAGCATTGGGGCCACAATTCCCAGAATTTCCAATCAGCACAACCAAAGGTTTCATAAAAAGACCCTGTCCTGTGGATACCAAGAGGCTTCACCTAACTCAAACACATAAAAATGCCATGTGCTACCTTGAAATTTTAACAAAAATTCTAAGTATGACTCAAACGCATATTTTTTAAAAACCTTAGTGACTGATTCACCTTGTGGATGAAATACAAATTCCCTTATTTTGTTTGCCTTTCCCCTCAAGCCATAAGTCCAAACAAGAGACACAATACAGAAATTATTCTTTATAATGTAGGAGATATGAATCACAAGATGCCACCCGGTTTGTTATTCTTCCATCCCTACCCATTTTTGTTTCTTGTTGCCTTTATTGTCTTGTTTTTATGTTTTAAATCATTTGTAAACCATCCAGAGTCACTGGGAGTCAGGCAGCATATACATTTAATAAATAATAATTATTATAAAATGAAGATTGGGGATAACAGCAATACTGTAATAATTGAAGGGGCAGCACCACACAAAACATTGCTGATTTTGAAAAAGCTAAACAGGGTTAGACATGGCTAATACCTGGATGGGAGATCATCAGGTGATCCTAAACCTCAGACTGGGTAATTAAAAAAAAAATCCAGAAGATGGTAATTGCAAACCACTTCTGCCTTGTTGCCAAGAAAACTACATGGATATCTCCCCGTAGGCATCAGGCTTCAAACTCCACTAGAGGGACATATACTTGACTAATCCTGAAAGGCAGTAACATTTTAAAAATACAATGGGAAAAACAGAAAATGAAATCATCGCTCGGCAAAGTAAACGAAAGATCACAACATTAGAGGTTTACTTACAACCTCAAATGTCCCCCCCCACAAAAGCATGCTGGGGAAAAAATATACTGTTAAGCTATCTGGAAGGAAAGAAAGGAGGTAGACAGTGTTATTTTGATTTTAGCACCAGATACTAATCCACTTTTTTTTTCACAGTCCTGTGTGTGTGTATGTGTGTGTGTGTGTATTGGACTGTGAAAAAAAAGTGGATTAGTATCAGTTTAGTAAAGAAAGAATGCTATCTGCTACCATTAAAAACACACAATATTATTTTTATATATTTTATAAAATATACAGTATATTTAAATATTATTTATTATATAAATAAATTTTATATTGATTTATTTATTTAATTTTTATCCTGCCTTTATTGTTTTTATAAATAACTCAAGGCGGCAAACATACCTCATACTCCTTCCTCCTCCTATTTTCCCCACAACAACAACCCTGTGAGGTGGGTTGGGCTGATTGAGAGTGACTGGCCCAAGGTCACCCAGCCGGCTTTCATGCCTAAGGCGGGACTAGAACTCACAGACCCTGGTTTCTAGCCCAGCACCTTAACCACTATATATATTATAAAATATATAAAAATAATATTGTTGTGGTGTGTTTTCATGGTAGCAGGTAGCATTCTTTCTTTCCTAAAAGTAGCTTTAAATTGCTTTGAGGATAGGAAATACATGTTTAAATAAATATACCGAAATAATAGTAATAATAATAATAATTACAACAACAACAACAAACAGTATATTTTTCCTCAGCACCACTCTATGTCTGAGAGCCAAAAAACTCAAGAATGGGATAAATTTGCTGGGATGGATGGATCGGACAGCAGGGTTCACCTGGAAGCAGAAACAGGGTTTCTTTAATTGGGGAGTTTAAATTGGGGGGCGCCCTCGGGAGCCTGTACTGAAGGATCGCAGTGAGACTCTGTCTGGATTGAAAGCACAGGGGAACAGAATAAGCCTGGTTAGCTTGCTGGGTGCAGGAAGATGCTTGGCTGAATTTCTCAGGGTTGGGTTGGCTTAAAATGGGGGGGGGGGGTTGACCCTCGCCAGGACAGCCACGCGGTCTCCGCGTGGGACCGGGCTCGGGCTGACTCGCATCCAGGGCGCGCAACCGGGAAGGATGCCGGGGAAGGGGGACGCGGCGGCGGGTACCTGATTTCGGGCAAGGTGAGGCTGTTACTGCGCGGGGCGATTCCCAGCTTCGCCATCCCGGAGGTTTGGCCAAGCAGCCGCGGCGGGCGCGCAGAGCCGATGCCCGGGCGATGGGCGTGTCGCGAGGCCAGCCTCCGGCCTCGCTCCGGACCCTCCGGTCTTGTCCTGCCCTCTTTCCGCCGCCGCGGGAAAACTTCTTGAACTCCGCCAAAGTCCAGGGGAGGATTTTGCGCCCCTCGCCGCTCGGGGCAGAAGGTCCGGTTCCTTCGCTCGGCTGCGTCTCGCGCGCAAATCGAGGTCAGCCGTCGGGAAGCCGGAGCGCTATGCGGAAACGCGAAAGTCGCCCGGAGTGACTCCGGATCGGGCGAAGCGAAACGGCGACGGGTCGGGGCAACGGCGCTCCCTGGTGGTTTAGAGGAAGTTTAAAGGAAGGCTAGCTTCGCCCTAAACGCGTATCCAGGTCGGGCATCTTATTTATTTCTTGGTTAGATTTATATCAAATGCAATATATTTCCTTCGGGGGCTCACGGTGGCCTATATGGTGCTTCCACTTCCCATTTCCAACAACAACCACAAAAGCAACCCTGCGAGGTAGGCTGGACTGTGTGAGTGTGATTATCCTGCTTTATTAACAGTGAAAGATTGGTTCAATCTGAAGAGAAAGCAGACTATCCCAAAAATATGGAGTTTGGCATTTGATGAAGAACTTTGCTTCTATAGAACCTGGGAATCAGATGAGAAAATTATTTCTGGTAGAAAGAGACCAGGACTTTAGAGGCTGGACTGGATTCAAGTGATGGGTTCTCTTTTGAGCTTTGAAATGTTTGTACTGTGAAAATGAAAAGATGAAGAACTATATTTTTATATGGTCTAGAGTGATGTTCGTTAAACTTTTTTCTCTCAGGACCTCTTCCCACTTTTAAAAATTATGGAGGACCCCAAAAGAGCTTTTGCTCATGTGAGTTATATTTATCAATATTTACTGTATAAAAATTAAAATTGATACATTTGCTGCTGCTACTGCTTCTCACAATTGTTTGATGGGATTTTAATACTGTATTAACATAGGCTGGCAAATAATTTTGATTTTGCGGACCCCTGAGAGGGTCTTGGGGGACCCCCAGGGGTCCTAGGACCACAGTTTAAGAAACACTGGTCTAGAGCAGTGTTCCTCAACTATGGCAACTTTAAAATGTGTGGACTTCAACTCCCAGAATTCCCCAGCCAGCCATGTGTGATCTTAAAATTGCCAAGGTTGAGAAACACTGGTCTAGAGTAAATAACATGTTAAAGGGCTGAGCTTGCTATATATTAATATTCCGCACTGGGACTTGTTATATGAATCTTATTTTTTCTCTTTTTATTTCTTATTCTTTGAAAAAGAATCCAGTTCTTTTTTTATTACATTATCAATTTTTTTAAATTGTCTATTAATTTCACTTATAAACTAATCAGAATGATCAAAAATGTAATGAGGGTTAATTTGGGCTTGCTACTGGAAAACAGATTCCTGGGCCAGCAGCCCCACCTTGGCTGAAGCTGCTCAATGTGTGGTTCAGTTTAATCCAGGAAATAGATTAATTCAATAACCCCCTTCAGCAGCCAGTGAGTTGGGGCTGATTTGGAGAAGCATTGCAAAAATCTGTTCTCTAGACACTGGTCACTAAACCATGAAGTCCAGCACTGCCCATTGCAACGAAACTTCAGAGGTGCCTCACTGGATTCAGACCAAAGGAAGCTCATCCTGTTTCCCCCAGTAGCCATCCACATGCCTTTCAGGGGTATCTACAAAGGAGGGTCAAAAAAGTCAAGATGGCATCCATGACTTTATGTGCAAAGGGGCAGGGCTTCAGCTGCATAGCTGTGGCTGCTGCCTTGACTTTTTTGACCCCTCTAGGGCAGCCCTGCTCTTTGGAAGCCCATGAAGTCACCTGCATTCCATTTGTGCCAGAACATTGGTTTGGCCTTGACCCTTGAAATCAAGACCTTCCTGGTTCTTGTGGATCAGACTGAATGGAGTAGCTGGCCCGGGAATCTGTTTTCCAACAGCAAGCAGTTTGGCCCAGCTTGGACAAAGCAAAATAACTTGCCCTGTCTGCACACTGCTCTTACCTTCATCCGGAATGTAGCAAGTCATGTGAACACCCTAAGCAGTCGACAACCAAGTAAATTGGGTTTGTTTCACTTCAGGGCACGGGGTGATAAACTAACTCCCCATGGTCAGCCACATTCCGCCACTCCCATCAAAAACGTCCTAGAGCGGCTCTATAAGAATGTGGCTTTTCTAGGCATTTTGTCTCTATCTCTGTTTAATCTTTCATTCCCCCACAATCTCATGGCACGGGGGATAAAGGGGCAAATGGTGCAGATAAATGGGTGGCTGGGATGACATTAAAAACCAGCGTTTAACATGTTAGTTTCTGGTTGGGTGCCACAAATCTGGAGAAGTGGCTATAATGGCTAGCGGAGAGAACAAGGTTGACTGTCTTGAGAACTTGAATAGATAGATATATAGATTTATATTATATATCATATATAGAAGAAGAAAAGTCCCCGAGTCATCTTCTGACTCTTTGGGGGACACCACTTTTGTGATGTTTTCTTGGCAGACTATATATATTCTCTCAATCTCTCTCTCTCTCTCCCCCCAAAATAGAGATAGGGATAGAGATAGACAGAGATAGAAATAGAAATAGATATTTTCTGAGTCTATATTTATCCATCTTCTCAGAATCCTTGATCAAGAAGCAAAGCTCTGGTGATAGAACCTGCATTCAAATGAAGTTTTTTCTTGCTCTTAATTTCTCATGGAACCCAAAAAAATGACCTAAAGAAGCTGTTACAGATGGCCTCTGATCTCTTTTGTGGGGTGGGTAGGGGGAAATATAATTTTGCTCACATTGGGTGAGCTGAGGAATGTGATTTGCAATTTTATTCAGGGTACCCAACCTTCACACTAGAAAATCCCAACTGCTTTAATTTTCAGAATGAATCCAGCCCCCCTTAAGATTATTATATTGTGTTTCTGATACTAAGAGTAACTAAAAAGAATCTCTATTTAGCTGGAATCCTGTTTCTGCATCTCTTCTTGCTTTTTTCAGAAAGCTGCATTTACAATACATGTCAGAGTTCTATGAACTTGAAATCCTTCAGGATTCGTATGTTCATTCCAAGGTTTCGAGGACGGAAATCTCTGAATATGTGGATGCCCCTTGTTTCTAACACAGTGGTAAGTGATGTGCACACAGATGAGAGCATCGCAGTCTGCGGCTTGCATTTTCACACTTATCGCCGAACAGCTTCTCCATTCTAGTGTTCTCCAGACATGCAAGAACACAGTTCCCACCAGCCACAGCCAGCACGGATGCCCCTTGCCAGAAATAGAAGTTGTAATCCATCACATCAGGCTGCAGAACTGTGGTTTGCCTAATCTACTTTTAAGCATACAGCATCACACATCCTCTTTGCTTTAAAATCAGTGGAGACAACTGACAGGCAGAGCACAGTTTTAGCAAACATGTAATGATGGTGTCATTCTTGGCAGACTATATAGCAGTGGCTTATGTTATACTTAAAGGGGAAAAAAAAGGTTCCTTCCTTTTTTCATGTCAGCAGGACAACTAGGCGTCAAAGACCGTCACAGGAGACGTGGCAGAGCAACTGATTGTTTCTGGATTAGAGTTTCCTGCCCATTGGCAGCTTTTCCATCTTTTCTTCACAGTAGCCATTAGTGTTTTGGCTTCCAGCCTTTTCTGGCAGAACAACTATTTTGAGAATGATGGGATAGGGTGTGAACGCTGGAAGTGTAGGACAGGGAATAATTTAAGCTAAATGTGATATAGGGAAGGGTATCACGTTGGTAAAAGAAAACTTAGAGAGCCAGTTTGGTGTAGGGGTTAAGGCACCAGGCTAGAAACCGGGAGACCGTGAGTTCTAGTCCTGCCTTAGGCTCAAAGCCAACTGGGTGACCTTGGGCCAGTCACTCTCTCTCAGCCCCAGGAAAGAGGCAAGGGCAAGCCACTTCCAAAATCAGGGGGTTGGACTAGAAGACCTCCAAGGTCCCTTCCAATCCTATGATTCTATGAAAAAACCTTGCCAAGAAAACTGCAGGGACTGGTCCAGGCAGTCGCCAGGAGTCTGACTGGAAGGCATGAAAAAAGGCAAGGCAAGGCAAGGCAAGGCAAGGCAAGGCAAGGCAAGGCAAGGCAAGGCAAACCTTGGTGAATATATCCATGTGTGAGGTGTCCTGGGCCAACCCCCCTTGCTTGCATTTCACAAAGGTGATACACCCATCCTGTTCTAGCAAGCTTTTGGTGCAGAATGTGGGCTTAGGGTTAGGCTAGACCTTAGCTAGTTTTGTAATTGTTACTGCATTTTGTTCTCATCTTTTGAAGGTGCTGTTTTTCTTCTTTGTAAACTGCCTTGAATCATTCAAAATAGGGCAGTAGATGAATGCTGTTATAAAATAAATACAGTAAAAATAACATTATGCTATTTGCTTCGATTGGTACATTATGCTAAGTTAGGTGAACCAGGCATCCTAACCTGTCTCGTAAGGTTGATGTGAAGATAAATGCAAGACCAAACAATTCCCTGAGTTTTTGGAGGCAGACTGAAATAAAATCTGTCACCTTCTCAAATAAATGCAAACATGGGAATAGCTGTTTTGCTGGAAAAGGTGCTGGTGCTCACTAATCAGTGTCTTCAATATCATGCTCAAAAATTGTGATTTTTGAGACTGACAAGAGGACTGTTTGTGTCTGCATGGTAACAAGATGAAATTTGGAGTCTGCTTTGTTCTTTGCTCCTTAAAACACATTTTTAATGAATGGATGGATGGATAAATAAATAAAGAAATACATTTGGAATAAAATGAGTAAAGCATTTGTTTCCATGCTGTTTCAGTCAGTCTCCAAAACTCAGATTGGTTGTACTTTTAAGTGTTTCCGTACTTTTGCCTTGATCTCTGGACCATTGGAGGTAGGATTTGCTTCCAGCTGTTATCAAACAGCATTTATGGCTCAGAAGAACTTTGATTCTTGCCATGAAAAGTGATATATGATAGATAACACCTATCCCAAGGTCAACCCGCAAATTCTCCGAGGGACTGGAGAATAGAATGGCACCCATGACTTAATCTATTAGCACTATTTCAGTTAGCAATCAATTGCTATTTCGTACCGGCTCACAAGAATGGTGAGCTGAGCACACTTTGTCTGATGCAGCAACTTGTTCTTATAACAGATACCAAGACAATAGATTGTGCCTACTTACTCAGAGTAGGCTGTCCCCAAAACTACCAGCTCCATCAGTACTAGGCTGAAAATCTCTTTTGCACATTTTTTTTAGCCCTTCTCATCCACTTGGATGGAGAAGGAATAGGTTGCACTTTTTGTCCAAAGGAAAACAACACTTTTATGACATGCTCATGCATGTAGGCTGCCAGGTTCATGTCTCCAGTGACATGATCCTGCCTTTCTTTCCAGACATATTCAACTTCTCTGACTTCCCAACACTTATTCTACTCCAAAGCAAGACTTTGTAAAGGAATTCCTCCCAGAGGCATTTTCAGAGGCTGCAGAGTGTAAGCAAACCAAAACACAACACGGGCACTTTTATTTCCTCACAATTATTGAGTTAGCACAAGATCCCCACAAAAGAAAGAAATTCAAAAGTATCCGGAGCAGTGTTTCTCAACCTTGTCAGCTTTAAGCTGGGTGGACTTCAACTCCCAGAATTCCCCAGCCAGCATTGCTGGATGAAGAATTCTGGGAATTGAAGTCCACCCAGCTTAAAGTTGCCAAGGTTGAGAAACATTGATCTGGAGAATGAGTTGAACAAATAGAAGCCTTTTTGGTAGGTTAACGAAACTACTCAGAATCAACAGACCAAATCTAGAAGCTTTTCTAAGCATTACTGTAAATGCAAGAGAAGCATGATTTTGTATAAAACCCTTCCAATTTTAATTGTATATTTTAATTAACACCATCATAATGTTGCATGGAGATAACCATTTCACACGTAAGGTGGATCATGTATTGTTATGAACATGCTAGAGGGAATATCTAGGACATGTTAACATACCTGCTTAGGTTAACTTTCAAGTGCAAAGCACTTTTGACATCTGCTGCACAAGTCCTGACATCACGGGGAGGGGGGGGAATGGTTTGTTTCCTTGGGATTTCAAAGAGCTGCTCCTAAGTTAAAAACACTCCCTAAAATTGTTCTTTAATAGGGCAGCTTCACTCATCAATTAAATATGTTCACAACTCCATAGCAGAGGTACCTGCCCAGCATTCAAAAGTTCTCTAGTTGAGTCCTCGGCATCTCTAATTCCGTGTAGTTAATTAACTCCTTGTGATTTAGCCATTTCTCACCTTAGGTCACATTGAAACCCCATGGACCCAATGCAATTTCCGACCCACTTATCTCCTATACAATAAGAAATCCTGCCAGATCAAGACACTTACAGCTGGCTTGGTGATGCCGAGGCAGAGTCTCCGGTGGGCTGGCCATCCTCCATCTCTTACAGCAAGACTCTGACCTGATCAGTCATCCACTCGCCTGTTCGCTCTGGCTTCCTGCTCCTGCTGGCAGCTGTTTTAAACCACAGGTGAGGTGGGAAAAGTCCAAAGCACAGCCTGGTGGAATTCCACCTGCTTCAGACACTCCAGGAAGCTGGCGTTGATTGGTAGGCTTTTGTCAGCCCCACCGGAGAACAAATAAAGTTAGGGTTTCCTTTGCAGCTGGAAACTGACACCCATCAAATGGTGTCCTCAGCCATGGCAGGTGACTTCCCCTACTTTCAGGGACATTGCGAAATGCCTCCTCTGTGTTACCAAAGGTGACCCAAACACTTTGCACGGCTTGTTCTTATTTCCATGCCATTCAGTGTTAGTGTATTTGAGAACACACTGGGGTGGTGGGTGGGGAGCAGGTAGTGACATGCTTATGCTTATTATTATAATTTTTAAAAATCTGTTCAGTCGTGTCCGATTCTAGCCACTGTAGTTTTTTAACCATAGTTACTCATTTAGCACAATGTGCTAACAGGGCTGGGTATGAACATCAGATTCAACTGTGAATGCTTTAACCATATGTTGTTGAGTAAGCCTTAAGTGACTGGGTTTATACAGCAATAAACCATAAGCCAGAGTACATATGCCAGTATGACCAGGCTCATAACACATTATGCCAAAACTTATGATTGATTTATTGATTATCTGCCATCAATCAGTGTGGGCTCTTGGCAACCACTGAAATAGATTTTCTCCAGAAGCATCTGTCCCCAGCCTAGTCCTTCAGTCTTCCAGCAATGTACCCATGGCTGCTGTAATTATCCCAAAACTAAAACTGAATTATGTTTTAGGATGACCTGTGAACCAAATTCATGTATGCATCTTAGTGCTATTCAGTTCTGGTTTGTTCTATAGCAAAATTCTCTAATGCTTCCTCTGTTTGTTTATTTTATGTTTACCTTCAAGTCAGTCTTGACTCCTGGCAACTGCCTGGACACGTCCCTGCAGTTTTGTTGGCAAGACTTTCAGAAGTGGTTTGCCATTGCCTCCTTCCCAGGGCTGAGGGAGAGTGACTGGCCAAGGTCACCCAGCTGGCTTTGTGCCTAAGGTGGAATTAGAACTTCTAGCCTGATGCCTTAACCACTGCACCAAACTGGCTCTCATATTATATTATTCTATTCTGTTCTGTTCTGTTCTGTTCTGTTCATATATACACATACATACACATACATACACACAGTATTCATAATTACTATTAAAATTATTATGCTTATTCATGGCAGGTGCTGGAGAAATTCTCCTGTTTACTTTTTTAGTAGTTTTCATTCAGTTTTATGAAAGAGCACCAGAGAAGCATTTCTGTGAAATTCTCAAGAGTGGTCTATTTGAATGAGAGGTGGAAGGCAAAATCCAGGTGTGAATGGCCTGTCATTTAGTGTGTAATAATTTCTCCATTCTTCTGGTTTTCTACATTTAAATCCCAAGGGAAGACATCTGGAAGAATTTTACCCATGAAACTGTCCTCACTCAGGAGGACATCCCACCCTTGAGAAGTGGTAGAGAATTTCTCCTCCCCCTGATATTCACAGAGACCATGCACTTGTTTTTTTACCCTCTAAATAGAATTTCAGAAAGGCATTTGTAAACAGGCCTAATTGTTACCCTGTATCATTTGGTCTTCTGAGACTTACAGTAATTCTCGCCTTCCTTCAATGGTATTTAAACGTGATTGTCCAAATGCAAGAAAAATATCCAGTGTGGAATCTATAAAAATGGTTTCTAATTTTATATCAGATTGCTTCATCTCTGTTCAGAGCTGTAATAGATGAGGCATCCCTATCTAGAGCCAGTGAAAAATGCTGCATCAACTTTGGTTATATTCGTCAAATATACAGAACCATAACTGGCCAACAACATTCGAGTCTGGTATGTTCTGCCAACTCAACCCCTGTGGGGATTTTATGGCTCCATGTGTCGTGTGAATGCAAAAACTTTAGGCGCATAAGCCATTTCTTGTTAAAGAAAAGTGAGTTTATTCTCAAACGGCACAATATTTTTCTTTTTGCAAGTACGTGGTCCAGCTTATATATTTTACAGTGATAAATTCTACATTTCTATCCATTTCCACTCAGCCTACCGAATGCTAACCTACTTTAACTAGCCTAAAAATTCTATGGGCTATCTTTGTAAGGGCTGTCTGCAGGGAGGGAGTCAAAAAAGTCAAGATGGCAGCCACAATGATGCAGTTGAAGTCCTGTCTTTTTTAATGTTTCACAATGGATGGGGTTTTGATCACATGGTTATTTGACTCACCTGCAATCTTCCAATCTTTGTGATTTTACTTTATCTTATACACTATTTTCCTACTTATACAACATGTATAATTATTATCTACCTACTGATCCTATTTTTAATTTTCTTCTTCCTGTCATAAGGTCCTTTCCCCATTACTTTATACTTCTGCTCATTGCCAGCTGTAGGATGATATCTGTCTGTCTTTCAGCATTTTCTTCCTCCTATCCTCCTTTTCTTATTAACCATAACTAACTGCCTCTACTCCTGGCCCTTGAAAAGGCTGGCTAAATTGCACAACAGGAACATGGCTTTGCTTTACAATCTTACCACAACCACCATTCATTTATTTAACCTCAAAGTTTTTTTTTTCCTTTCCAAGAAAGCATGTGCCTCAAATCTTTTTTTTAACAGAGAAATGAAGTGGTGTTTAATAGGTCTGCCACTTGCAGTTCAACTTAAGAAATGTCAGCATTTAGGAGGCTTTTGGCTTGAATCCCCCAAGTGTGAGAGACTGTTGATCCGACAGTAATGAGATTTTAAAACACACATACACATTCTTTGCATATGCCGTGGCACACACCCTTGATATTTACTGCTTCCGTGTATTCAGAAAATTCGGACTGAAAACAGAAACTCTAGCTGCAGATAATGTGCAAGACCTGCCCTCAGAAGCTACATATTCTAAGCACAGTGAATAATCTGATCAGTTGTAGGAATATTGAACAAATTTGGTTAGCTTGCATTTGAATTTTAATGTCTGATTTCTCATTCTGGAACTCGGCCTAAAACTCAGCCATTGAAATTTGCACTTTGAATGTTTCAAGGCAATTTATTTTTAAACAAACAAAATCTTCACAGGAATGCACACCCTTCATGAAATTTATTTAGATATGCTTTCCATTAGAGGAAAAAAATGTGCAATAATAATATGCATTAGGTCAAACTGCCAAGAAACATGCAAAAATCATGCCCATTTTATGATGGCCTTTTTTTTTTTAAGCCATCAAGTTAGTCCTGGCATTTTCAAAAAGGAAAATAAGAAACTGAGAGAAACCAACTGGCATTGATTCACAAAAATCAGAAATTGCAATGGACACATTTGCTCAGTTGGATTCCAGTTCACCAAGAAGTAGCTGAGTCTCATTGCTGGCCTTTTTCATAGTCCAAAGATTTACTTTTGATTTGGGGTTAAGGAGCATTTTGCTTAGCTGGGAAAAGTGAAAGCTCTTAATAAGGCAAGAATGAAGTGGCTACTGGGTCAGACCAAATGCCTGATTGTCTCTGGAAAAGATAAGAAGATAATGCCCCCCAGCTGCCCCTATTGTTCTCTAGAATAGGGCCATCCACAGGGTAAGAGGGTGCCAAAACAGTCAACATGGTAGCCACAATCATGTGCCTGCCTCCCCCCAATCCCGCAGACACCCAATTTCAGAAGTGATATACCAGAACTTTATAGCCATTGACAACCTTATTCCAAGGACTCTGCATCAGAGAGTTGGTGGCTACCAGACATCTGGCAAAAGGAGGACATGTCCTCCTTTTTACCCTGATGTCCCACAGGCATAGCCTTAAAATCAGATATTGTCCAGCTTTTCAAGTATCTTGTTTTGGAGGGCGGGCAGGGAGATTGTTTTTACAACACTAGTCATTCAAACTTTTGTGTATTGTGAACTTGTAAATTGTCTGGTTCCTTTTTTCCCTTGTCCGTCAATAGACTCGACAGCCTAAATTTACATTATTTAATCATTTCCTGATTCCAACCATCGGATTCAATCCAGCCCCTTCAAATTTATGATCACTGTAGTCTGTAGATCACATGACTCATCATATATTTCTATGGGGAAATTTGAAAAGCACATTGTTGTCACTTCTATTTGATCACTAGTATATGTTCTTGCAAATATAGGTTTCTTGGAAAAATACTGCGATTGAAAAACCAGACTTTTTGATGCTGGAAAAGGTAATTTCATATACACGTAGGCCTAAGTACATTTGTTTGCAGTTTTTCGCTGTAATTTTTGTCAGGGATGCCAATAAAGTTAAACAGCGTTATCTTCCCTTTCCCTCATTTGTCCTTTCCAATTGTCCGTGTCCTCCTTTGCCTGTTCAGATATTTGGTAACCCTCACTGGTGATCACTTCTACACCTTGCAGAAAGCCAACTCTACATTTAATGATGCATTTTCTTAGAATGGGAGGGAGTAACGTGTCATGGCCCAGGACTCACACTGACTCTGAAGAAGCTGCTCCAGCTGAACCAGTGGAATGTCAGCCTCAGGGACACCAAGCCAGGAATCACCTGAGGCCGATCAAACACAGGCACCATTGGAACAGATGGAGCAGTCAGGTGATGCCGAATGGCCTCCAAGCCCTCGGATTCGACAAGTGGAGCAGAAAGCAAAGACGCTCAGTGAGGGTCCTTGCCAAGCAAGGGAATAACTCTTTTACTTAAAGACAGCTGGCTGGGGCCTGATTTAAGAGGCACCCTGACCCATGTTTCTCTGTTAGAAACACCCATCTGATTTCCCGCTCTGGTGTGTTCTTCCCGTAAACCTTGTGAAACTCTGGCCCTGGGGTGGCTGACAAGCCTGACTTGGCTTTCTGAACTTCAGACTCAGGACTCATCTGTGTGTCCTGTTGAAAGTGAAACCACCAGACAAGCTTTCTTTCCAGGAAACGTGATTTATGTTCCTTCCTTTGTCTGCCGTTCTCTGCTCAGTCTTGAGTAAATTGCTGTTTTCACCTAGCAACTGAGCGTGTGTGTGAAACCTGAAACAGGACACAAGGTGCTGTTGTAACTGTCCTGGTTTTAGGAGAGGAAGGAAGTTTTAAATCAAGCACTGGCCTGTTCTACTACCGTACCAAGAGAGATCCATGGTTGAAAAGGTTTGGGAACTGGAAGGTCTCCAAGTCCAGTACAGGCTCTCAGACGTTGCTGGCTCTTTTGATGCTTGGGAGATCTGGGAAGAAGGTACCCAGGTCTGGGTTGGGGAGCAGGAATTGGACCCCTGGACTTTTGCCAACTGTGCTGAAATCTTCTAGAGCAGTATTTCTCAACTTTGGCAACTTTATGAAGTGTAGACTTCAACTCCCTGCATTTCTCAGCCAGCCAACCCCTTCCTGGCTGGGGAATTCTGGAAGTTGAAGTCCACACAGCTTAAAGCTGCCCAGGTTGAGAAACACTGCTCCAAATGCTTTTGAATTTTTTTCTTTTGTGGTGATCCTGTGCTTAACTCAATAATTGTGAGGAAATAGAAGTGCTGGTGTTGTGTTTTGGTTTGCTTACACTCTGCAGCCTCTGAAAATGCCTTTGGGAGGAATTCCTTTACAAGCCAGGAAGGTCAAAATGGCGATCATGTGACCATGTGACACTGTGACACTTATAAATGTAAACCGGTTGCCAAACACCCAAATTGTGACCACATGACCATGGGGATGCTGCGATGGTTGTAAGTGTGAGGACCGGTTGTAAGTCTGTTTTTCAGCACTGTTGTAAGTCCAAACTGTCACTAAACGAATGGTTGTTAAGCAAGGACTACCTGTAAGTATCGATGTGATTTGGTCTCTTCAATATTTTTAAACATTTAGTGGCTTCAGAATTATTTTTCAGATGCAAGTTCTCACAAGATAGACATCTTTTTATATTCTTCAAGCTATTGGATATTACAAGGGCAACCACAAAGGGAGTCAAACAAATCAAGATGGTGGCTGTGGCCAGCTTAGCTTTTTGACACACACACCCCTGCAATGAAAAGTTCTTTGTCCCTTTGAATACGGAAATGACAACCACAAAATTCTTCTGGAATCCCCCCCCCCCCCGTGTATCAGTCTAACTAGTTTAAAGCTTATGGCATGATTGTCCTCAAAGAATATCTGAAGGGTTATATTACTCCTGAAAAGCCCATTTTCCATTGTGACTCTTGTTCTAAGCAACTATTTGTCCAAAGACAACTGACGACAGGTTATCTGATTACAGCTTCTAAAATGAACAAGAACACAAAAGGTAGTTAAGGAAATAGAGGATTCAGACAAATCTACGCCCTAACCCTCCACCCCCCCCCCCTCTTCTTATAAAATGAATTGGAGGCTCTTCATCTGATTCTGGGAAAAGGTAAGGCATCTTCACAGGAAGTGCAATGCACATATGGAACTCAAGGGACATCTAAAACAACCAGCTTGAAATAGGAGAGATCCTTCACTGCTTTTTGTCATCCTTGTGGCTATACAGCTGGTCCGTCCACGTTCAGAGATCATACAGTGTGTCTTTAAAAGCAACAACTGAGGACCATGCAGGAGAGAAGTGCATCGTTGGTCCAGTGGTCAATGGGAAGCTTGTCTTAGATCAGTGCTTCTCAAAATTGGGTAAAAGTGGTTTTTCTTTGGGTAACGACACATGAACCCATTAAATCGACTGTTTTACCTACATTGGGTAAAAAGGACATTCTAATAAGTGGTTTTGGGTAATGAAGGAAAAAGTTTGGGAAGCACTGTCTTAGATGGACAACTGGTTTGTTCCAGTATCTATTGTTTTATGTTCTTATAAATTTATGGATCTTTGCTGTGCCAACAGTTACTATCCTGTTTCCTTTATTGAGCTTTTACATTTCAAGGACATTTTTGGTTTCTGATTTCCCAGAAGCGGCTTAATCACCCAGCCTTATCTGAATTGCCGTGGAAGCTGTTGCCCCAGAAAATGCCTAGTTGTTCAATAGCTAGAAAAACTCTGGAAAGCTGCCAACATCCTAGAGTAAATTTGTCAGAAAGGCACATAGCAGAAAGAAAACGTCACCTCTGGGTCCACAGAATGACTTCACCCCATAAACTCCATTCTCTCCTCCAACTTTTAGACAGGGAAAAGTTTATAAAAACGTTTTTCACAATAATTGGTAGCTAATCCTCTGTAATGTGACGGATTCCTTTCCCAATGCCATCTCCAGAAGAGCTGCAGGCTAAGCAACCTATCCCTTCTGCTTTCTCAAAATTAGAAATATTCCCTGACTAGATCTATGCAATCTGCTAGACTAGGCTAACATGGAGAGAGGCAGTTTGCTTGGCTCAGCATGATATGGAAAATGCAGCCAGCACCTTAGCATGTTGTGGGAACTGTAGAAAGTCATAATACAGTATGGTTTATTGATTTGGGTATCATAAATTATGCAAACAGAGTAGTTGTGTTTGTTTACCAGATTTAGGATTAAGCTGTTGTTCGAAGCCAACTTTTCTATTTCGTCTCTTCATCTATTAATATCCAATTGGCTAACCTCCATAGCAAGGAAACTACATCTGCAAAGACCAATATGGGAAGGAGGGAGGGAGGAAAAAAGAGGGGAGGGAGAGAGGGAGGGAGGAAATGAAAAATAGAGTAGAGGGAGGGAGGGAAGGAGGGAGGGAGAACGAGTTACAAGCAATCCCTCCCATTTTTTAAAATAACTACAATATTTAAGGAGTCTAGCCCCAAAGTGTCTAGCATCAATTTTTCTCAAATCAGAATATGGCTGCTACTTTTACCAACCTTGATTAAAAAGGTAAATGGTTTGCATTTGTAAACTATGGGGAAAGAAAGCTGAAGCATTGGATTTCTGATTCTTGCTCTGCTTTGATTCTTGCCTCTGCTCTGATGCAGTTCAAATTGAGGGGTTTTTTCCCCCGTTTTGTTTTGAACTGCCAGACACAAGGGTTATGGCTGGCACAGACTCATCAGTTTTCTAGAGAACTCCACGGTGCTAGAGTTCCACATATACCACACATATGCCTCTGCATGCATGGATTTGGGAATACCACAAACGCACGTGCACAAATGAATTATCCACACAAACAGCAATCCACTGGGGGCTATTCTGTGGCTTGGTTTACACCAGTGTTTCTCAGCTTTGGCAACTTTAAGATGTGTGGACTTCAACTTCCAGAATTCCCAGCCAGCAAGGGGCTGGCTGGCTGAGAAACGCTGGGAGTCGAAGTCTACACATCGTAAAGTTGCCAAGGTTGAGCAGAATATTCCTGCTATGTCTGGTGCAAAAATTCCAAGGACTGTAGTCTCGTTTTAAGCAGTGTCAGTTTCTGTAGTTGCTGGTTGCTCTTTATGGTTTTTGTTCATTTTTTACGGAATGTTTTTAAGGGCAGTACAGCACTGCTTGCTTTTATTTCTGCATGGCCTAGGCTCTTTCAAAAGAGAAGGGTGACGTATAGTATAAAAGTGTCCTTGACTTACGACAATAGGAACTGGAAAATTCATCTTTAAGCAGTGCAGTTGTTAAGGGGGGCATCACAATAAGCATCACATGACTGCACCCGATTTCACGACCTTTTTTGCAGTGGTCGTTAAACAAATCACATAGTTCCCCATTGAGTTTGCTTGTCGGAAGCTGTCTGGGGAGGTTGCAGATGGTGATCACGTGACCCCGAGATGCTGCAATTGCTGTAAATACATGCCGGTTGCCAAGTGCCTGAATTTTGATCATGTGGCTGCGGGGATGCTGCAATGGCCGTAAGTCTGAGGACCAATCGCAAGTCACTTTTTAGCACCATCGTAACTTTGAACGGTCGCTAAACGAATGGTTGTAAGTCGAGGACTACCTGTAAGCCACTTCTAAATCTTCTATCACACCCTAGCCTGGCCAGGACTAGAAGATAGTGAGTGCCAGGAAGATGGAGGGTGAAAATGGAAGGTGTATTTCTAGTCCCCAGGGAATAGTCTCAGCTCAGCTCTCCTGCCAATCATGTTATTTATGGGGGGGGGGGTTGTTTTGTGTATGCTGCACAGAGTCAAGTAGTTTGACTTGGGAGGGCATATAAATGCATGCCTAAATTAATATATGTCTCAAAGATATGTATTAATATTTCAGGACTCCATGAAATCAAAATTATTTGCTGGATACTGAAGATATTTGCAGAAATTTAAAACCATGTCAATCTTCTCATTATTTATTTGTTTTATATATATATATATATAATTATTTCATGAAAAATTATGTTAGTATCTAATGGGTCTAATATTATTTTTACATGATTCAATAAATATTCTATGAATGTGTCAGTCTTAACTGTTAATATGGTAACTATCAATAAATATAACCCACACAAACAAAAGCTCTTTTGGGGTCCTCCATAATTTTTAAAAGTGGGAAAGGGTCCTGAGAGCAAAAAGTTTAAGGAATCACCAAGTTCGATGAAAGAGCTCCCATTAGCCACAACCAGCACCAGCAAGGCTCATTTGGAGCATGGTTAGGAAATCTGAGAATTTCAGCCATCCCAACATGGCTGAAATGTACCAGATTTGTTTTTATTTAGTGAGATATGGGGACAGCAGACATTGCAGCAAATTTAATGCAATGGCTCTGGTAACAAAACAGCTTTATTTATTTATCTAGATTTATATTTATGATTAGATTTATAAACCACCTTTATTTGATACAACTCAAGGCAGCGTGCATAATGTTCTCTCCTCCTATTTTCCCCACAACAGTCGTGAGGTGGGTTGGGCTGAGAGGGAGCAACTGGCCCCAAATCACCCAGCCGGCTTCTTTGCCTCAGGGAGGACTAGAACTCATGATCTCCTGGCTTGTAGGCCAAGATCTTAGCCACTACCCCAAACTGGTTCACCTCTTCGTTACACATTAACATTTTTCCCCTTTATACACAATTGTTAGTGCACCGAGTAGTCCAAAAAAGTCCCAAACCATTTCCTTTTTCTCCTGTCAAGCGTCTTGGCTGTTCTGATGAGGAAATGCAATCTCGTGGAGGCACCCTGGGACTCACCCTCCTGATTTCCTGGGAAAAAAGCACCACACCCACAGTTAAGTTGATCAGCTGCTGCCAGAAACTATGGATGGGACAGGAAGTGGCTCTAAAGCCGACAACGAACTGAGAATCTCATTATGCAGAATGGGAGGCAGTAGAAAAGGAAAAAGGGACACCCCCTTGAGTCAGCCTTTCTCAACTGGATACTTTGCAGATGTGTTTGACTCTAAATCCCTTAGTTGTTAGCTGGCAGGAAAACTTAGATTGGGGAAACAAGCTGTACGCAAAGGCACCTTGAGCTCCAGATATACTGTAATTTGAAAGGTTATTTGCCCATCATACATAACCAAGGAATCCTGGCTTGTGCATACAACCTATTGTTATGAGCAACCCAACCTCTCAGTAAGGGAATTACAGCATTGGAAGGGACCTCAAAGAACATCTTGATCAGGCCTCTGCAATTTGCAGGAAAACTAACTAAACTACCCTTAAGGAGTGGTTGTCCAGCTCTTACCATCATGAAATCTTTCCTTAATAAGTTTAGCAGAACAGTTGGCAGCAGTGCAATAAATCAGCCTCTGATAAATGAATGATGTACGCAGTCTATTCCTTCAACATTCACAAATAAACCACAACGCCTGGTTTCTTGTGCGTGAGGATGGCCAAGATAATCAAGGTACGGAATTTTTGGGGGGCAGGATTGTACCATACTACCCTGGCAGACCAAACCCACCCTGTTCTGAGAGGTGAAGGGGCTAGAGACCAGGAGACGGAGAGTTCTAGTCCCACCCTAGGCATGAAAGCCGGCTGGGTGACCTTGGGCCAGTCCCGCTCTCTCAGCCCAAGAGCCAATCAGGCATGGTATGAGAGTTCTAGTCCTGCCTTATGCACGAAAGCTGGCTGGGTGACCTTGGGCCAGTCCCACTCTCTCAGCCCAACCCACCTCACAGGGTTGCTTTTCTGGGGAAAATAGGAGGAGGAAGGAGTACTAGGGATGTTCGCCACCTTGAGTTATTTATAAAAATAATAAAGGCGGGATAGAAAAATAAATAAATAAAATAAAATCAGCATCTCCCCCTTTTAAAGATCAATGATCTAAGAAAAGAATTTTAGCAAACAAGTAGAAAGATAATCAGATGTCTTTTTTTACTTAAGACAGTTTACTTATTTCTTAAATTAAAAACCCCCCACATCTGTTTATTTATACTTTTTACATACCAGTAGATAGAAAAAGGGCAGGGCAGGGTAGGGTGAAGGCCAAAGGACTTGGTGGTGGAATATATTGCTTTATTGCTAGTTCTTCACTAGCTGTGCAAAGGAAAGGCTGGTGGAATGAGATGGTCAAGAGAAAGGATCTTCCCATAAAGTGTCAAGGAACATTTGTGCAAAATACGCAGGGATGATCAATGTTTGGTCCAAAGAGCAAAAAGGGGCCAATTCAAGCTAGGTGAAAACGCTCTTTGGGTTGCCACGCTGCCCCAACTCCATCCCGTTCTTGCTTGCTTCTTCATTTTTGGATCAGGCATCTCAGTTCACCACAGCTGACTGTTCACCTTCCTCAAGATGCTGGTGGTCTTTTGGATTCACCCCTGCTAGTCCCGAAATTGAAACATCACCTGCAGGAGAAATGCAATTCATTGGCCAGCACATCTCCACATTTCCATTTTCGTTTTTTAAAGAAAACTCCTGCCCATTGTATCCGTGGCTTCCATGGGTGTCTGCAGTTTAAAACTGCACAGCGTGGCTTCTGGAATTCTTTCCAAACGCTTTACAAGCAGGAAGTGCAAGGGGCACCTGAATTTTCCATGTGCACGTGTGTGTGCATGAATGCACATCCGAATATGCAATAGGAAGCAGGAACAGGCTGCGTATGTCGCATCAGGGATCACATGACTGGGAAGAAGAGGGGCGTAGAATGGAGCAGTTGCCAACGTTACAAGCCACTGCCCAACAGCATCTCTGCAGGCATGCCCTGGAGAAATTGGGGGATTTTTTTTTTCTTCTGTAGCCCTGGGTGGATCTGGCCCATTTTTGAACTCAATCTTTCTTTTGCCAACTTCTCCCCCAACACCAAATTTGGTCCCGTTCTGCCCAGGTTTGAGAGAGTTATCACCTTGATGAACAGAGTCTCAACCGTCTTTACATAATTTCCTTCCAATTGGGTTGGGAAGAACAAAAATGGTGAACAGAATGGGGGGGGAACCCACGTCCCACAGCCATGTGGCTTCTCCCCATCGCCTCCCCGCAGTTCAAACCTTTCCAAAAAAGGTGAAAGTCACCACCAGATGGGTAGTTATGTCTGTACTTCTCTGCTTCCATCTCCTCTATCTTCCCACCCCCGCTCCCACCCCATTTTTCCATCACAGCAAATTCTACTTACGGAAACGGATGCTGATCGGCCAGATCATGATGCTGGCGAGGAACAGGGTAGCCACCACTGCCACGCCCCCAGTAACTGAGACCATTACCCAATGGTAGAAGGTCACACAGCCATTGCAACACAGCTGAGTCCTGGATGTTTTGAAGGGTGGAGGACAGAGACGAGAACAGACAAAAAAATGCAACATGAAGATAAAAGTTAGGTTGTGTCTTTTGTGTAGACTGCTCCTATACATGGAGGCTCTCTCTTCAGAACCCCTGGCTAAGTGAAGCTGGCAACCTCACTGGAGAACATAAAAACCTTGTAGGACCAGACCAAAAATTGGATGGAGCTACGCTTCTTGTTAGAGCCATCTCAAGAGCCTGGCTGATCTTACTGTCAATGCCATTCCTCAGTCTCTGTTACTGTACACTCTATGGTAGACTGCTTATGTACATGGAGGATTCCGCTCAGCTACTATATCTCCAATACTCCCTCTTGAAAATTCCCTCTCCAGAAGGACTCAATCCAGATATTAAAGGCTGGGAGGTTCCACAAGGTATAATGTGGTTTGTAAGCATGAGTTAAGTCTTAATGCAGTATGAAAACTAAATTGTAGTTTGATCAACCCATGGTTTCCTCTTCTAATATACCACTATTTGTTTTGTTAAGTTTTGTCTTAGTGCATAAACCTAAGCGTTATGGTTTGCAACTGCACTGGAATGGCTTAATGTGTGCTACAGCGCAGCCAATGGTGGTTTATTAAATACAGGTAGTCCTCAACTTATGACCACAACTGGGACTGGAATTTCAACCGTAAGTGGTTGTGGTCGTAAGTTGAGTCACCACATGACTGGACCTGATTTTATGACCATTTTTACAGTAGCTGTTAAGCGAGTCACCGTGGTCGTTAAGTGAATCCAGCTTCTCCAATGGGTGTTTTTTGTCAGAAAATGGCAAAAAAGTCACAAAACACGATCACATGACGATCACATCACTTACGGGCAAGGATGCAGGTTCTGGATAATCATCACTGACAGTCCGTTGGCAACTTTATCAGCAAAGCTCATGGACCCGTAGACAAAGGCGCTGCTGTGCTATTGGAGAAAATGACCCACAGAAGCATCAGGGGCACGTTGGGTAGCCTCCAGGTCTCACCCTGGGCAGAAAGCAAAAATTAAAAAAAGAAAAAAAAAGAAGAGGCAAACCTCAGAATAGTTCTGTGGTATAGTACCATTCTGAGGCTTGCATTCTTTTTTTTTCTTTCCTCTCTCTCTCTCTCTTCCCCCTTGGCACTTCATCTCTCAGCATCTCCAAAAGGGGCCTGGTGCCTTCTTTCCTTCATATTCCCCCCTCTCCCGGAAAAATAAATAAATGAGTGGCCTTATGCATTTCTAAAAATACATAAAGCAGTATATTATGGCACCCCAAGGCTTGAAGCACCCATTTTGCCTTTTAGCCCCCCTAAAAAACTTTAGTCAGAGGCGGGGATGGTGCAAAAATGCTGCAGGCAAATGACATACAGCCCAATGGTGTGATTAAAGTCCCGCCCCTTTTTCATGTACATAAAAAGGGGCAGTCCCCTGACTAATCAAGAACCACGCCGAGACGAGGAGGAAATCTCTAGTGTTTTATTACTGCTATAGTAGACAGAAAATCCTACCAAACTGAAGAAGCGTGGGAAAACCCAGACAGATAAACCCCAAAAGTCAAGGCGGGTCTGTTCTGGGTTTCTTTGAATGACAGCTCAAAGTCTCTAAACTACGCATGCGTTTTCCCCCCTGGATAGGGGCCCCCTCCTGCTCACCATCCATACTCATGACAGGCACGGCTTTGATCATGCCATCATGGCTGCCACCTTGAATCCCCCTGGCCATGTCTTCTGCATCCCTCCCTCAGAGTTATCTTTGGAGCTCCAGCTGAATCCCTCAAGTCTAGCCCTGTATTCCTATGTGCCAGAAACCCCACATTTCTTCTTTAAGAAAAGCTTTCTCTGCTTTTTAAGTATCGGCAACTGAATTTTCTCCACCGCTGCTTCCACCTTTTACATGCAGGGCTTCATACCGTGTGGGTCCCAATGAGATCAGCTGTCATGGCGAGGGACGTTACCAAGATGGTGGCCGACCCGATCCCAAGCAGAATAGCGGCCCCGTAAACCTCTGTGCCAAGTCGCTCAGCTAGGGCCACCCAGGAGGCAAAGGCCAAGATAATCAACAGTCCCAGGAAGTAGGTGAGCTAGATGTGGAAAAAGAAGCTATTTTCAATTCTAAAACACGGAAGCATTAAGCACAACACTAGTTACTTATTCAACAGCATACGCTAATACAGTGATTCTCAACCTTGGCAACTTGAAGATGTATGGACTTCAACTCCCAGAATTCTTCCATGCTGGCTGGGGAATTCTGGGGATTGAAGTCCACACATCTTAAAGTTGCCAAGGCTGAGAAACACTGCTCTAATATCTAAGAGTCGCCCCAAGTTTACTACAACCAAGCATTATGTCTTCCAGACAACTAGATTAAAGACTTCTATTTCTTGCAAAATGCTGGAGAGCTTCAGACTGAAAGAAGACAAGAACACATAGCAAGCAAGAGCTAGAATGAACCAAAGAAGGAGAAATAACTCACCATTCTTTTTTAACAGCACAAGAATGGCAGCACTTGTAAATGAATACAGCTTAGATGTCCACAATATAGCATTTATGGCTGCCGGGGCATCTGTTGCAACTAAAAATGGTACCACGGTCCCCAAGCACTAAAGATAACCCTTTTTAAAATGATCAACCTTCAGAAAACATGTTCTCACAAGAAAAGTCAAGGGGAGATTGACATCTCATGATATTTTGAGAAACATGGTTTACAATCCTATTTATTTGCTACTGGGGGGTTGGGTTATTGCATAAAGTTGACAGCTTCAGAAAAGAGGGCCAATTCCTGAGATTGGTATCTAAATTCAGCTGGTATCTAAACATCTACATGCAAGAGATCACTTGGACTTCCTGGTGTGGACAGATCCACAGCCTCAGCAATGCAACAGAAGGTGCCCTTTCATATATTCCCATAAACTTCAACTTGGATAATGCAATTTCTACATAGTAAGAGCTGTCTGAGTACAGAAGAGACCTCCGTGGGGCTTCCCTGGCAAGGAAGCCGAATTTTCCTTTCAGGCTGCAAAGACTGAATAAGAAGGCTTGGACTACTCACATTTCTGCCAATCCGTTTGTTCACAGTTTTCATCAAAAAGGAGGAGAGAAAGCCACTGATGTACATCACCAGGGGGATTGTGGCAATGTATCTCTGTAAAAAGGCAACAGAAAAGGGAATAACACAAATGCAATCTACTGTTGACTTTATATATTTATTTATCAAATTTATATAGCTGCCCATCGTACCAGGAGCAACTCTGGGTGGCGTACAGCAATCAAATAAAACAACAATATATAAAAATCCTCATTATAAAAATATAAAACAATTATTAAAAAATAAAAATATCATTAAAAAATAAAAATATCATTAAAACTTAAGATTTATAAAGGACAAGGCAGAGAGACAGTAAATATTTATCAACCACCATCCTAACAGCAATGGGTTTTGCAGAGAGCAGAGGCCTGGAAGCTAGACTAGTCCTGATGCTCAGATAGAACTGGGAGACCACAGGTTCAAATTTCTACTCAGCCCCAAAGCTTTAGAGGATCTTTTTTTGGCCAGTTAAAACAACCCTGTGAGTTAGGACAAGCCTTAGGAGAAGCTGAGGAAAAGACAGCAGGGTTCAAACAGAAATCTGTGTAAACCCGTAGCCATCTGTTGGCCCTCTAAATGGTACTAACAGTCTCTGCAGATTAAATTGAAATTAAACTACACATGGCTAAGATTGTATAAGAATGCTGAAATCTTGCACAAGATGCTGTAAAGCTTGGGACTTTTCATATGGAAGTGTTCATAATCTCAAAGTGGGGCTGGTAAAAATCTCACAAGATTGGGTACAATTGGGGGAGGGGGCTCCCAGACCACTGGATGACACTGAATAATGATGTCCAGGGCCTGAAAAAAAAAATAGAACCTTGTATAACTTCTTAATTAGCATAACACTAATACCAGGGATTGATGGGATGCGGTGGCGCTGCCGGTTAAACCGCTGAGCTGCCGATCGGAAGGTCGGCGGTTCGAAACTGCGCGGCGGGGCGAGCTCCCGTTGCTCGTCCCAGCTCCTGCTCACCTAGCAGTTCGAAAACATGCAAATGTGAGTAGATCAATAGGTACCGCTTCGGCGGGAAGGTAACGGCGTTCCGTGTCGTCATGCTGGCCACATGACCCGGAAGTGTCTATGACAACGCCGGCTCTAAGGCTTAGAAACGGAGATGAGCACCGCCCCCTAGAGTCGGACACGACTGGACTTTACGTCAAGGGAAACCTTTACCTTAATACCAAGGATTAGCAGTTCTAATGCCTGAAATTCGTTGGTTTGTGTTATTTTGTCAATCACAGATTCTGAAACCAAGGATGGGGTTTACATTGGGGCTAAAGGTTGTATGAATGCTGGGAGACCCAAGCTGCTCCCTTTAGAAGCATCTGAAGACTATTGTCCACTTCACTTCCCCAACCTGGTGGCCCCCAGGTGCCTGGGACTATAACTCACAGATTTTCAGCCAGTATAGTCAACATCTCTGGAGGACAGCAGATGACAGAAGTTGATCTAGAACTTACTAACTTGACCACAATATAAAACAAGCCCCCCCTCCCCCCAAAGATCATACTCACCTTTGGAAGCAATAGTGAGTTGGTGAGATACATCGCAATGTATGTCTGAGATAGGTTGACAATGAGACGGGTGCACATGTACAGCATCGCCACCTGGAGGCAGAAAATGGTATTACAGATGCACACACCTAAGAAGTCTTTCAGATGGCATCTCATCTAGTTTGGAATACTGTGCCTCAACACTGTCAAACTCACAAAAGAATTGGTTACTTTGGAGTGCTCATCTGTACACATATGGGTTATGTGCCTGTGCATGGCCTGTCTGCCATCTTCTTGAACTTACGGAATCTCCTGGAGGAAGCCCTGCACTGTGCTTAGTATGTAATGACTATCTGTAGCTCATGAAGAGTCCCCTCAGCTGCTAAGACCAGCTGCTGCTGGCTGGAGAATTCTGGGAGTTGAAGTCCAGGCATATTAAAGTTGTTAAGGTTGAGGAACACTGCCCTAAGACCAATATAGTAAATTCCAAGATTAACACTGAGGTCACTCAGCTGCAAGTGGAGTAAGAGATAGGACTGTATGAATTCACAGCTGACCATGCAAATAACAAGATAAACGTAAGTAACCAATTCTTCATGGAGGTCTCTGTGATTCATATCCAGCTTATGGTCTAGAGCAGTGTTTCCCAACTGTGACGACTTGAAGATGTGTGAACTTAAACTCCTCAGCCATGCTGGCTGGGAAATTCTGGCCACAACTGCCACCTGGTCACTGAGCAGGAGCTGTGAGTCCAGGAAGAGCCCCAGATTATTCACTACTATTGAATGGGGAAGTGCAACCCCATCCAAGGTTAAAGATGAATATTCCCAGATCCACGTGGCTCTAATGCTTCCTCCCCATCCAAACCCACACAGCCTCCAAGCACTGGGACAGAACCTCGACAGCCTCGCTTGGCAGCCCAAGGTTGAAATTTATCATTAGGTATCATCAGCATACTGATGATACCGAAGCCCAATCCTGCAGATGACCTCACTCAGTGGTTTCATGTAGATGTTGAACAAGAGGGGAGAGAGTGTCATGCCCTGTGGCACCCCACAAAGGAGGGGACTAGGGAGCAACCTGTCCCTCCCCTGCCAACACAAATAGAACTGGTCCCAAAAGAAGGAAGAGAAACACCACAGTACTCCCAACCTCAGGAACTGATCCAGAAGGATACAATGGCTGATGATATCAAAAGGCACTGAGGGATCAAGGAAGACAAGAATGCACGCACCACCTCCATCCCGGCTCTGCCACAGGTCATCTACGAAAACCGAATCCCTGACTGAAATGGGTCTAGGGTCCTCTGCAACTGCAGTCTGACCACTTTCTCAGCAACCTTTCCTAGAAAGGGAAGGTTGGAGAAGGGGCGATAGTTGTCTAAGATTGTTGGGTTCAGGGTCAGCTTCTTGAAGAGGGGACACCTCCTACCTCAGAGAGACTACAACAGCATGGACCCAAGTACAAGTCATCCCATTGGACGCCTTAACTAACCAGGAGGGACCAGGTCCAACAAACAGGTGGCTGACCTAACAGCACTGAAAACCCTGTCCATGTCCTAACAGTCAGGAAACCACGCTGAGACGAGGAATAGGTCTCTACTGCTACATAAGACAGAAAATCCTAACAAACTGAAGAAGCGTGGGAAAAACCCAGACAGATAAACCCCAAAAGTCAAGGCGGGTCTGTTCTGTGTCTCTGAATGGCCGCTTAACTCCTCAGTACTACTCATGCGTTTTCCCCCCTGGATAGGGGCCCCCTCCTGCTCACCATCAGGGCTCATGACAGTCCACTTCCCTCAAGAGTTACCGACTCAAGCTCATCCCAGACAACGCCACAAGACCAAGCCCCAAGCATCTCAGCAGGACCTGCCCAGTTGGAGTCCATGTTGGGGGGATCTAAGTGACTTTATCCACCAGATATCCAGAATATTCCTCACAGAGGCCCTGCAGATGGTCCTGTGGCCCATCCCTACCCAGGAGAGACTAGGTCACCCTAAACAGGGCCCCCGGATGGTTAGATGAACGGAGTAACCTCAGAATCTGCTCCGGTAGGAGTGTGCTTCCGAGGAGGGGCCCACAAACGGGAGGAACGAACAGCTTTGGCCCTGGTTCCTAAATGCCTAGCACTGTTTGTAGGAGTTTACTGAGTGACCTTCCACCACACATAGGAGGAAAAGGCTGTGTCCAGCCTATGGGGGGAGTCTGCTAAGGCAATGCTGGTGCCGCAAATTGAGCCTTCCTGAACAGGAACAATGTTAACCTGAAACGTTACATGCCAAACAGGCAATAAGAAATAACTGAGCTATAACCAGTTGATAAAATAAAAGGAAATGGGGGAAGAAAGGAAGAACCAACAAGCTCCAGGAACGGAGCTGCTATCACTGCGGCTGTCCAAACTATATGGAGGGCAGTTTGTAGGTGCCACAGCTATTTGTGCGTGCTATGCAGGGGGCAACACTTGTGCCAAGAAATTCTGGAGCTTTTGTGCTAGCACACAATTCATGCGAGGCTCCCAGAGTCCATGAAGAACTGCTCTTTAAAGGTGATGGGATGCTTCTTCTTGGTATGATGGAGAACCTTCACTTTTACTGGTCTGTTTTGCTTTAATCAACTCAGAAAAGAAAAGAGATAATGGCAGAAATTTGGAGTAGCTGGGACTGAGAGATAAGGACAACGCAACAGTTTCTCTGCTCACATGGTTTCCTTTCTGGGTTTAGAATTGCATCCGATGTGTAAAGCTGACCAACTAAGGAAGATAACCTTTTGGGAGATTCCAGAATGGTCTGTTCTCCTTCAGAACATGCTGAGTCTCCTCCAGGCTGTGTCGTTCCAGAAGGCAATTCCTGGGAGTAAAACCTTCAAGCCAGAAGTGGATTGAGCTGAAAACATGTCATTCCAAACAAAAGAGACTTACAGGTCATCCTCAGTTAACAACCATTCATTTAGTGACAGTTCAGACTTATGACGGTGCTGAAAAACCGACTTACGGCCAGTCCTCACACTTACAACAGTTGCAGCATCCCCACACTCATATGAAAATGATTTGGGCACTTGACAACTGGTTCGCATTTATGACCATCTCAGTGTCCTTTGGTCACGTGATTGCCATTTTCATCCTTCCCAGGTGGCTTCTGACAAGCAAAATCAAAGGGGAACCACGTGATTCGCTTAACAACCACTTGGTTCACTAACGCCCATGGTGAGTTGCTTAATGACCACCACAAAAAAGGTCGTAAAATCAGGCCAGATTCACTTAGCAACCAAAATTCTGGTCCCAACTGTGGTAATTAAGCGAGGACTACCTGTATTTGGGGGCTGGACCACTTCTGGTTTGGAGAATTTACTTGCAAAAACTGCTAAAGTGCCAAATGGAATGGCATGGTCTGGAAGGGGGACAGAATGTTTTCTTAATGTTTGAGCTTGGCACATATTTACACCTTGTCAAAAACACTAAGCCCACCTTCCCCAGTATAGTGCCTGGCATCATCCCTCAACAGCATGGCCAATAGCTATTCTGGCCAGGGATGACAGACTGTATAGTGAATTCATCAAATCTTGTTGAAGGGCACCATCAGGGAAGACTGCTTTGGACCTTTCCGAAGCCTGCAGGACAAGCCTTCCCAAATTCCCTGATCTTGGAAAAGGAAGGAATTATCATGGCTAGAGAAGATGTGAAGTTTCTCTACTCACCTGGTAGAAAGCAGGCTCCAGAAACCAGTGTTTCCAAAGAAGGACAGGCTGAATATGCTGTTTTTGGTCCGGAGACAACAGGGGAGTATGTTCCTCAGGATCTGGCAACCTGGGGTGCGTCCGTGTATTTTCCTTGGTCCCGAGATGGAAGAGGAGCGAAGAAACGGAACCCAGCCCTATCACAATCAGGGACAGGTTCTAGAGTGGGGAGCAGAGGGGGAAATAAAAAAGGAAAGTTACGACCGCAAGACTAAATCTAGGAAGTAGCTCTTCCATGAAGAGAAGAACATAGCCATGATTTTCAAAGACCCAAGCAGTAAACCAGCAAACAATTGACATGACAACCTCCTCTCCACCATTTTGCCTTCCCTCCCATCTTGCCAAACACCCACCCGAAAGACAGGAATGTCCTGGCGCCCAAGATGCTGGGTGAGTTTCTTTGTCTCTGTGTGGTCAATCTGGAAGTGCAGGAGTAACCAGGCCACTCCGTACACCGTGATGTTGGCCATGACAGTGAAGGCATACCTGAAAACAAGAGACAAGACCAGGCAGAGTTTACTAGGCACTGGCTACAGATGGAAAAAGAGGATTGGTTCATATCGGTGCCCATCAGGTCCCAGTCCCCACAAAGGAAATTCAGGTTCTTTTTCATCTTCTCCCATCCCATCCTCTGGGACAGAAGCCCTGGGGAAAATCCTCCAAGTTTCTAAGGAAGAAACTGTCAGTTGGGTAACTTGGCTTGCAAAAATGTCCAATGGTCATTTGCTTGGTTCCTGACTTTCCCCAGCCAGCTTGATTTACTCCATTTTGACTTTCTTTTTTTCCATTTAAGAAGCCTACAGGAAAAACTTCTTCTTTAGGACCCTTCACATCATTTTCTATGTGCAGTGCATATTCACTGGGTCATTCAGAAGGAGGTGACATTGGGCCCAGAACTGCATTGTTTTGTGCGTTAGCCTGGGAAGGGAACACTGATTTTATGAGGGTATAGGCCTCATGAACTTCTCTCCCATCAGGCCTGTCTTTGCAAGATGGGCTACATTGGCAAGGAAATCTGCCCTCCCATGACAGACAGATTTATTTCAGGGGCCTATTTCAGGCCAGCACAAGGCAGTAAAGATTTTCTGACTAGATGACATAAGCCAGGGCAGCCTCACCTCAGCACTCTTCAACTCTCAGAAGTGTGGAACCACCATCTGCAGCTGGAATTAGGTTTCTAATCGCCTCTGTGTCCATCAAGACAGGTACTTACAGGGCAAATTTCTCAACATGGTGTCACCCTTGTCCTTTATTATTCATCTATCTTGCCTTTTCGAAGGGAGCTGGTGTTTATGAGGGCTGCCCCTCCATTTTATGTAACAACCCCCTTCTAAGATAGGCTGGAGAGATGGATCAGCCCAGACTCCAACACTGAAGCCTGTAGTCCAGGGTTTCTCAACCTTAGCAACTTTAAGATATGTGGACTTCAATTCCCAGAAG
This sequence comes from Candoia aspera, assembly GCF_035149785.1. NCBI lineage: Eukaryota > Metazoa > Chordata > Lepidosauria > Squamata > Candoiidae > Candoia > Candoia aspera. Next base: position 332,318,354 of record NC_086153.1, read on the forward strand.
CTGGCTGGGGAATTCTGGGGGTTGAAGTCCACACATCTTAAAGTTGCTAAGGTTGAGAAACCCTGCTGTAGTCAATCAAGGACAACTTCAATGCCCAGCGGCTAGATTACACAGCTCTCTCATCATCCCCAGGAAAAAAGGCACACTGGGTGGAGATGATGGAAGATGCAGCCCGGACACAAAGTCAAAGTAGTGGCAAGGTTCAGTTCCCTACTTTTGTTTATTTGCCAATGTTGACCAAAATCCTCTTCCCCAGCCACGCCAAAATTAAATTAGATGGTTGGAATCCCTAATTTAGATAACTCAGATGTCCATTTCAATTCACCCAAACAGATAATCACAGAGTTTGAGTTATGAGGGTAATGATGGCTGACCTCCAGAGAAGATCCTAGAGCTCTGAAGGTCATCCATGGCAGTTCTGGTCCCTGAAAGCATTTCTTACAACCAAACTGAGAACTGCTACAAGACGAAAGAGACTGCAGTTATGCGTTCACTAGTCCACACTGCCCTTGGAAATTCTGCATTGTGTTCACTTGTTGACAGCTAATTTCTGGGGGCGGATGTCATATGGATGGGCCACAACAGGCCAGCCATGTTGACCAACTGAGTGTCAACAAGGCCTGAGAGGAGGATCCAGAGGAAATGCGATGAAGCTTGGACTAGGTTTAACCACTCTCCTGTCTGATCTTACCTGAAAGCTGTGAGCTCCACCTTCTCATGGTCACTTGTGACCAACTCTGGTATGAGCGAGAGATGAGAGATTTGGGTGGCTGCCCAGCCAAACTGGAAGATGATAACAAATGGGATGAAATAAATGAGTGCAGCCCACTCAGGTGTGTTCTCCGTGCAGCCGATGCATGGGCTGAAGATAAAGGGGAAGGAGAGCAGAACGCAGATAGTCCCTGTGGAGAGAGATGGTCAAAGCACAAGCTTGAAAGATGCCACCTAGGATTCTTATCAGATGAGAGAAAGAACAAAGCCTTAATTCACCAAATCAGAACGTGAGGCCTGCTGGACTGGAACAACGTTATTATTGTTGTTGTCTTCAATGGGTTTTTGTGGTAAGAAAAATGATAAAACAGTGGTGGGAAGCAGGGGAAGATTACAGATGGCAGGTAACATCACCTGCACCCCACACATAACATTCCATTAATGAGGCATCCTAAAAGAAATATCAAGTGGTCTAAGGAGTCTCTGGCTCAGTTTTTTTTACAGTTCTTGGGGATTCTCAGTATGAAGTGTCGGAGTAGGACCAGAAAGACCCAGGTTCAAATCTACCCATGGAAATTTATTGGGTGATTTAGGGCCCATCATATCTCTCAGCTCAGCCTAACTCATAGGTTTTTTTATGAGAATAAAAGCTAAGGAGGAAATACTACATATGCCACCTTGAGTTCTTAGAGGAAAAGTACACTATAAATCAAACTCATAATAAATAAAATATGCTTTTCTATGACTTTTCTCTACCTGGGGGCATCCGTTTTATCTCTCAATGAATCTGACAGTTTCATTATTCTTACTATTATCACTTTCACCTCAATTTATGGCCTTGCTGACCACATCGTGACCCTGCCCAACTGGACTTAGCAAAGAAATGCAAATCCACTATAAGTTTATTATGATCGCAACAATTATCTGCTATTAGGTATTAAAGAGCAGGGGACCCAGGACAGATGCTTGTGGCACTCTGCTAGACACCTCTTTCCAGTTGGATGTGGAGCTAATCCCTCGGTTGGGGATATTTATTTACTTATTCATTTGAATTATTAGCCAACAGCATCCAGGAACATCCTTCCAGCAGAATCCAAGAACACCAATGTTTAACGCAGCCTTTTCCGTTCCCGTTTCAATGTATTACAAATACTGTATTACAAACTGTACTGTTACCTCCTATTTAATCTTAATAGACTTTGCCCTGTTTACAAAAATGCTGGTTGTTCGGAGCAGACAAGAGCGCAGCTTCAGATGATGTGCAAAGGACATTTTCCATAGCTCAGTAAAGCAGCAGGGAGGAGCTATGAACGGTGCGGCTTGCACAGTGCCAGCGTGCGTTCTGTGGCCCCTAATTTAGTGTGCTCCAAGGACAAAGACAGGCTTTAAGCATCTGCTTAAAGGTATCACAGGGCTACAGACAATTGTCAAAATTATGAGACTGCCTCCCATCCCCAACCCTGCCAAGCTGCTTGAAGCTCAGGTTTCCACAGAGCTAATAAATACGATGCAACCAATAAATTACAGTAGGTCTCTTTGGAACCGTAGTAAGCATTTCCTCCAGACTTCTGGAGAAGTGCGTTTTTCCCCTCCTTCCCTCAGCTAGAATCACCAAATACTTCTGAAACCACAATTTTTTTTGAGGGGGAAGCAACAAACTTAGCATTGTCTCTTGCATTCTGTTAAGCCAGTGAGCCTGCCCACACAGTTCTAATTTCCAGCTAATTAGAAAAAGGACCTAACTTCTTAGAGAAGCAAAACAAAACCCAAACCCGTTTTCACAGCCATCACCACATTCCTTTAAATGCATCTCCTTTGTGTTACAAGCTCTTTCCTACTAGCTATGTTAGATCACAGCCACCATTATCCCCAGCCAGCATGGCTAATACCTATAGAGATATAAGCCAACACATCTCAAGGCAATTATAATTTTTCCTTGCACACCCTCCCCTTGCTGGAACTTTTCAGGCTTGCCTCCATAATCAAAAAAAGAAAAAAGAACCTCTATTTCTACCGTTAAATTTTAAAATTATTTTAACACCCCCCCCCCTCCTACTGGAAACCTCTATTTCTACCATTAACGTTGTTGAGAAATGTAAGATTCTGCACTTAGGCAGGAAAAACCAGATGCACAGGAACAAGGTAGCTGGTACCTGGCCTAGCACTGGTACTTGTGGATCTGGGGGTCTTGGTAGACCATAGATTAAGGACGAGCCAGCAATGCGCTGCAGCTGCCAAAAAGACCAATGCAGCTTTGGGCTGTGTCAATAGAGGCATAGTGTCAAAATCGTGGCAGCGAAAGGACCGCTCTGTGCTGCCCTAGTCAGACCACACCCGGAATACTGTGTCCAGCTCTGGTCGCCACAATGCACAAAGGACGCTGAGGAACTGGAAACAGTGTAGAGAAGACAGTGAGGGGCCTGGAGGCTAAATCCTACGAAGAGCGGTCAAAGGAACTTGGTGTCTTTAGCTTAAAGGAGGAGGCTAAGGGGGGGCCTGAGAGCAGCCTTCCAGGACTTGAAGGGCTGTCCCAGGGAAGAGGGTGGGGATTTATTCCCTATAAGTCCTGAAGGCAGGGCAAGAACCAGGGGGTGGAAGCTCTGCAGAAGGAGATCCGAACCGGAACGAAGAAGGAATTTCTTGACTGTGAGAACTATTAAGCAATGGCTCCTGAAGTTGTGGGGGCGCCATCACTGGAGGTTTTCAAGGAAAGACTGGACAGCCATTTGTCCAGAATGGTATGGGGATTCCTGCACTGGGCAGGGGGTTGGACCTCCAAGGTCCCTTCCAACCCTATGATTCTAAGAATTATTGTTTGGCCTTATTTACCTAATGTTTTTATACAGAAGTGGGATGCAAGCTAATAAGCAAGGAATGTAGGAAACCAACTGAAACAGAGTCGCTGTGGTCTGCCCTGCCTACACCATGGATGTTTAAAACTTGGTTCAAAGTTACATATGGCTGGGAGGCTTTGCACTCGTCAGTTTCTCTCAGGCTGGCCTACCTCACAAGGTGGTTGTGGGGGAGGATAAAATGAAGCCTGATCCCATGTAGGCCTACAAATCCCTTTATTTCTCATAGCTAGTACAGATGCCAGTAATGGAAGGTATAATTCAGTTCACCTGCAGAGCACCAGATTGGGGACAGCTGCTTGTCAAGCCGTGTTAGCGATAATTAAAAAAAACACCACCAGAAACAGAAAGTTTTCAGCAGAGAAAGAGACTGATAAACAGATGCAAGGCTGAGTGGGAAAAATGAAACAAAGGTTCTTCCCAATCTCCATATTGTGACCCATGGAATCGCCCAATCATCCAATAGAAGATAACAACAAGACATTTTTGCAGGAAAATCAAGTAAAATATCTGCACTAAGCTGCAATAGCATTACAACCACCCTTGATGTACAGAAACAGCCTTGCAAGCTGCCCCCCCCCCCCGCCAGTGTAGAAGGAAAGAACAAAATGTGCTTTGCAATCCTTACATGACTTAAGCATTTGATTGAGACATCTGGACACTAACACAAAAGAGCTGAGTTTGCAATGTGACATCACAATGCACATATCTTTTTTTTTTTTTTGGCAACATCAACTGTATGCACTGGATGCCCAAGAAAGGGGTGGGGGGAGAAAACAGCCAAGACTGCTGACCCTCATGCCCTCTTTCCAGTGACATCAAGCCATCATAGCTGCCTTTGAGCTTATACAGAAAAAAAAAAAAAGAGCCCTTCCAGATATTCTGTTTAGGCAGTAATGAAACTGGCTCAAATTTCTCCTGTTTGTCCTGCAAAGGGAACCCTGATCAACATCGTAAGAGGAGACTGATTTCCTCAAACCCCACCCCCACCACCAATTCAATCCAGCAAGTTCAGATCTTGAAATGGGAATGAAGACGGAAGGGGCATCTCAAAAGGTAATCCAGGTTAGTGTTTCTCAACCTCGGCAACTTGAAGATGCCTGGACTTCAACTCCCAGAATTCCCGATCCAGTATACCAGGTGTTCAGACACCTTCAAGTTGCCGAGGTTGAGAAACACTGATCTAGAGAAGTGGTTTAAATATTTTTCAGCATGCGGAACCCATTTGTTAAAAAAAATATTTCCCAGAACCCTTGATCCACCAAATGGTGTCCTTGGCATTTTTCATGGGAGAACAAGCCCATCCTTTCTACTGTACTTTAGAAAGATGGCTATGGACATTGTTGGCTGCGTTTGAGCAACTTTTTGGGGGTGGGTGGGTTGCCCTTAGTCTTCATGGGACCCCATCAAGTTCTTGTGGAACCCAGCTGGAAAATGGCTGATCTAGAAGCCTCTTCCAAACTGTTTTGCCCTGCATTCCGTCAATGCAAGCAAGACTTCGGCCACAGCAACCCATGGCCTCAAGGTGGACTTTGGAAGATGCGGCTGCATTCACAACAAAACAAAGAGGGAAAAAAGGGCCTCGGAGGGACGGCCATTAGTTATTCAGGCCACCCAACCATGAACTTGCTTGTATCAGCAGCCAGACCCAGGAATCCATTCACAGTGGAAAGAGGCACCAACACACAAAGATCCTCCGGTCATCTGGAAGAACCAGGACAAAGATATGTCTAGAAAGAGCTCCATAAACAACCGTAATAGTTGAAGGAAGGCGGGCTGGTGTCACTGACTCACCCTCACAAGAACAGTGTGTGACTTCTACTATCACCAAGTGTGCTTTTTTTTTTTGCACCATAAATCTCAACATCTCAGCAATTCTACTGAACAAGAAAGCGGAACTGAATATTGAAGCATATATGGTCTGATGCTTGCATAAATTGCTCTGGAGACAGATGATTGAATTAGGGAAGCTGCATATAAACAAATAGCAATTGTGATAAAACTACAGAGGAAATAACATCAAGGGCTGGTGCATTTTGTATTCAGTTAATAAGGCTCCATTTCCCAATTGATCTGCCTGAGGAATGTTATCTAATCTTCTTGGAACATGCGAATTTAAGTTTTTTTTGAAGTCCTGCTCAAAATAGCTTCCCAGAAGATCTAATCAGGCTTTTGACATGTGCCCATGAATAATTCGAGACACCAGACTTCCTTCTCCAAAAGGGAGCCTTTAAATGTGTTGGTCATCAACTCCCTCCAGGCAAAAATGGGTATGATCAAAAACAAAGATGGCAAGAACCTAACAGAAGAAGAAGCGATCAAGAAAAGGTGGCAAGAATATACAGAAGACCTGTATAGGAAGGATAACAATATCGGGGATAGCTTTGATCGTGTGGTCAGTGAGCTAGAGCCAGACATCCTGAAGAGTGATGTTGAATGGGCCTTAAGAAGCATTGCTAAACAAGGCAGCAGGAGACGATGGCATCCCAGCTGAACTGTTCAAAATCTTGCAAGATGATGCGGTCAAGGTAATGCATGCTATATGCCAGCAAATTTGGAAAACACAAGAATGGCCATCAGATTGGAAAAAATCAACTTATATCCCCATACCAAAAAAGGGAAACACTAAAGGATGTTCAAACTATCGAACAGTGGCACTCATTTCACATGCCAGTAAGGTAATGCTCAAGATCCTGCAAGGTAGACTTCAGCAATTCATGGAGCGAGAATTGCCAGATGTGCAAGCTGGGTTTAGAAAAGGCAGAGGAACTAGGGACCAAATTGCCAATATCCGCTGGATAATGGAAAAAGCCAGGGAGTTTCAGAAAAACATCTATTTCTGTTTTATTGACTATTCTAAAGCCTTTGACTGTGTGGACCATAACAAATTGTGGCAAGTTCTTAGTGGTATGGGGATACCAAGTCATCTTGTATGCCTCCTGAAGAATCTGTATAACGACCAAGTAGCAACAGTAAGAACAGACCACAGAACAACGGACTGGTTTAAGATTGGGAAAGGAGTACGGCAGGGCTGTATACTCTCACCCTACCTATTCAACTTGTACGCAGAACACATCATGCAACATGCTGGGCTTGAGGAATCCAAGGCTGGAGTTAAAATTGCTGGAAGAAACATTAACAATCTCAGATGATACCACTTTGATGGCTGAAAGCGAAGAGGAACTGAGGAGCCTTATGATGAAGGTGAAAGAAGAAAGTGCAAACGCTGGTTTGCAGCTAAACCTCAAAAAAACCAAGATTATGGCAACCAGCTTGATTGATAACTGGCAAATAGAGGGAGAAAATGTAGAAGCAGTGAAAGACTTTGTATTTCTAGGTGCGAAGATTACTGCAGACGCTGACTGCAGTCAGGAAATCAGAAGACGCTTAATCCTTGGGAGAAGAGCAATGACCAATCTCGATAAAATAGTTAAGAGCAATCACACTGACAACAAAGGTCCGCATAGTTAAAGCAATGGTGTTCCCCATAGTAACATATGGCTGCAAGAGCTGGACCATAAGGAAGGCTGAGAGAAGGAAAATCGATGCTTTTGAACTGTGGTGTTGGAGGAAAATTCTGAGAGTGACTTGGACTGCCAGAAGATCAAACCAGTCCATCCTCCAGGAAATACAGCCAGACTGCTCACTTGAGGGAACGATATTCAAGGCCAAACTGAAATACTTTGGCCACATAATGAGAAGACAGGACACCCTGGAGAAGATGCTGATGCTAGGGAGAGTGGAGGGCAAAAGGAAGAGGGGCCGACCAAAGGCAAGGTGGATGGATGATATTCTAGAGGTGACGGACTTGTCCCTGGGGGAGCTGGGGGTGTTGACGACCGACAGGAAGCTCTGGCGTGGGCTGGTCCATGAAGTCACGAAGAGTCGGAAGCGACTTAAAGAATAAACAACAACATCAACTCCCAGAATTCTCAGTGGATGTGAATTTTGGAAATTGAAACCCAACCCATTGGGAAGGACCCAAGCAAGGAAAGCATGAATATTCTCATCCAAATCCCCGTCTTCTGAGGGGTATCACTGAAAGCATCTTACAACAACAAAAACGGATCAGTGGGAGGTATCCACAAAATGGGGTGATTCTCAATTTCCCAGAAGGCCACCCATTAGTACACTTTTAGGAAAAAGATAATAAGAACACACAGGGTTGGAAGGGACCTCCAAGGTCCTCTGGTCCAACTCCAGGATCCACTAGAGCATCTTTTTTTAAAAAAAAAATCATTCAATTGTGTCAGATTCTCAGAGACAGCCTGGACAAGTCCCTGCAGTTTTCTTGGCAGAGTTTTTCAGAAGTGGTTTGCCATTGCCTCCTTCCCAGGGCTGACAGAGAGTGACTGGCCCAAGGTCACCCAGCTGGCTTTGTGCCTAAGGCAGGACTAGAACTCGGTCTCCCAGTTTCTAGCCTGGTGCCTTAACCACTATACTATATATTTTATGATTCAAAAGTACGCAAAACCCAGAAAATGGACTAATTCAAGAGTCAAGGTAAGTATATTATGGGACTGCAGCCACACAAGGCCAGATTAAGGCCAACCGATGCCCTAACAGCAGCCCAACAACAGTGCCCCTCAATAGAAGTGAAACTCTTATGCCATGAGACAGAAACAAATCTGACAACACTTCCAAACTGAACTTTTAAACTTCAGTCACTCACCGTGCTAAAGAAGTTTTCTAACAATGCAGATTGAAGTTGAATACAGCAGATAAGGCCAATTACAAAAAATTCAACTCAAGTTGAGTGTGGCAGTGAAAGAGTTAAGGACGTGATAGCTACGGGAACTCTCTGTGGTTCCCACCCACCCACCCACCCACCCTGGGCACGTTTATTTTGCTTAATGGTTAATCCAGGGCTGCAGCCACATATCTGCAGGGTTGACTGGTAAGATGTGAATACTATACCCAGAGTTTATATGGCCAAATCCACATGCACAGAAGAGGGGAGCAGGCACAGAAGAGTCCCAAAGTTTGCAGACGTTCAAAATATTTAAGAAAAAGTCTCAACAGGCCCCTCAATAATCCAATAATATATGATAAAACATACTCAACAGGCACAGAAAATGCCAAGCACTGCTATTCAAAACTTGCAAGCCTACTGTAAGTCCGCCGCAGAAAAGGTTTCCATTTCTGCATTTGAGGGCTAAAGTGTATTCTTACATAGGTTTAGAGAAAACACACATTTCAACATAATTTACTCCCCAGTTTAAATGCAGGTAGGACTGAAGCATTGGCCATCCTTGAGCTGTCCATCACTTGTATTTCTGCGTGAACAGCCTCTCACCCGATCATTCCTAAAAGAGGCCAGCTCACAGCAGGAACTCCTGCAGAGAAGTGCCCATAAGCCTCCAAGGAGAAGAAACAGTGTTCTGATTTCTTGATGATTTGTCAATTACACCTTCATGTAATTGCACATCCAACAGAGGTTGCTTTTTCTGGCTACACCCTTTCCAAAGAATCCTGCAGAAGTATAGGAAGCAACCTTGTGGGAGCAAACATACGTGTGGTTCCCAAGACCCTTTTACAATCAGGTTGCATTCACTGTGACCAGCTTCAATGCAGCAAAGTTGGGAAACTACCTTTCTCTTTCTCAGACCGAAATTTGAAAACCCTTATAACTCATGATTTTAAAAATTTATACATTCTCATGGAGAAAACCTTCTAGGCAGCTTCCGTACACCCATCACTCAGCAATTAGAGTTGGCCCTGCAAGAGCTGGGTTCCGATTCTCCACTAGCCTCCAAGGTTACTGAACCAAAGTCTCTCTGATTAGCCTACCTCGCAACATTGTTGGACCGGACGCACCACCCTGAAATCTGTGTAAGGACAGTGGGAGGAAATAATGCAAAGGAGTAAAAGTCAGGCTCCTTTGGCAAAATTTGGCAAAATTCACTCTGGCAAAATTCTGTTTACGCTGCTTTGGCTGGGATTTGGGAATGAGCAGAGGACAAGTCATCCAAGCAAAAAGGAAGAAACTTCTGCCAAGTCTTTGCTTTGCTGACTCACTGGGAAAAAACTTCCAAGATAAATCGATCAAGCTTGTTTCGTGCAACAGACAGGAATTAGGAGCATTCTAGAATCTAGCACATGCCTGAAGGGAAACAGAAACAAGAAACAGGAAACAAGGGTCAAAAATGTCCCTCTCAGTCATGAGTTTACTGGGATCCAGGAACAGATACAGGTAGTCCTCACTTAACAACCATTCATTTAGTGATGGTTCAGACTTATGAAGGTTCTGGAAAAAACTGACTTACAACCAGTTCCGACCGTTGCAGCACCCCTGCGGTCGCATGATCATGATTTGGGCACTTGGCAACCAGTTTGCATTTATGACCATTGCAGCGTCCTGTGATCGCCATTTTCGACCTTCCCAGCAGGCTTCTGGCAACCAAAATCAATGGGAACTGTGTGATTTGCTTAATGACCACATGGTTCGCTTAATGCCCATCATGATTCACTTAACAACTGCTGCAAAAAGGTCATAAAATCAGGTCAGATTCATTTAATGACCGCTTCACTTAACAACTGAAATTCCAGTCTCCATTGTGGTTGTTAAGCGAGGACTACCTGTATTCTTCTACTGTATTGTCCAACCTCTTACCTCACATCTAAGAAAAGAAAAGCAATGGCCCTTCTTTATAAAGCTGCAAGGGACTCTCTTTTTTTTTTAATCGTATGGCATAGCAGTTCGGTGTTCATGCTGCTTTTTCTTGCTGGGAAATCCTTGTGAGGTCCAGCAGCCAGATGTGTAGACTATTTAGCTGTGACAAGTCACGTTGCCCAGGGTGCACCACAAGGAGGCTAGTCTATATTGCACAGAGTTGGGCTGAGAGAAAGTGACTAGCCCAAGGTCACCCAGTCGGCTTTCATGCCTAAGGCGGGACTAGAACTCACAGACTCCTGGTTCATAGCCCAGAACCTTAACCAATAGATCAAACTGGCTCTCGGGAATCCTCATATTAACTACACATTAAAATAGCAATACACACACATTCAGGCACATTCTATCCATGCAAAGAATTTTCTAACGCTGCTGGCAGAAGGCAAGGGTCACCATCTGCTTCACCCAGAATGAAACATGCAATGCATTTAGTCTTTGTGGGAAACATAATACCTTTTCTATTTAATTAAACAGGGCATCCCTCCAAGCCAAAAGCAATCTTCTTTGCACCATTACAAAGGCAAAATGAAGAAGAAACCAGTTAAGGCAAAATAATTAAGAACTGAGTGTTTTGCATGTAAAGATCTTGGCCCAACTGAGCATGCGATGAGTCTCTTCCCACCAACCCAGGAGGCTGTTTTAAAAAAGAATGCTTTAATCCCAGCATTTTGGTTCTGCCTGGAAAAAATTCCACATCAAGATTCTATGTGGTCACTAGGAGTCGACCCCAACTTGATGGCACTTAATCAGTAACAATCAGGGGTGGAGAAAAGGGGGTGTAAAGACCTTTAAAACAGGTCCATATTATCTGATTACAGCCTTAGAGTAGAATTGTTCTACTCTACTCTTATTTAGCTGATAGTTCCAGATTAACACCTGTATAAGCACTGAGTCTGATTCCAGAGCATTGTTTTAAATACCGTGCATCATGTTGGTTTAGTGTTAACATTTGTATTTACTGGGTTCTGAGCACATTTTATGGGGCTGACTTGTAGTTCCAACAGAAGCGAATTTGTAGTTCTTGTTCGATTTGAAGTTCTTGCGTTGATTTTTGCTTTGCTATAAACCACACCTTGGTCAATACGCATTGCTATTATCACTGGGGATTTCCAACTTTGGAAAAACAATGGCAGGGGGAACCTAAGGTAAAGGTAAAGGTTTCCCTTGACGTAAAGTCCAGTCGTGTCCGACTCTAGGGGGCGGTGCTCATCTCCGTTTCTAAGCCTTAGAGCCGGCGTTGTCATAGACACTTCCAGGTCATGTGGCCAGCATGGCGACACGGAACGCCGTTACCTGCCCGCCGAAGCGGTACCTATTGATCTACTCACATTTGCATGTTTTCAAACTGCTAGGTGAGCAGGAGCTGGGACGAGCAACGGGAACTCACCCCGCCACGCGGTTTCGAACCGCCGACCTTCCGATCGGCAAGCTCACTGCCTGTAGGCTCACATTGGACAGAAGCGAGCCTTTTTTAAGACAAAGCCCTATTCTTTAGTGGAAGCCACTGTCATAAAACTACGCCTGTCCCCCATCGTCTCTGCCCGCCCCATCAGTTCTAGCAGGGAGGCCGTGCTCCAGGCCCCTTCCATTAAACAATGTCATTGTGTTGGAACCAGGTGTTGTACCTTCTCTGTTGCAGCGCCTGCCCTGTGGAGCAGCATCCCTCCAAGACCTGGATGGTTCCCAGCCTGTTAGCCTTTTGCCAGGTACTCAAGACTTGGCTGTTCTCTCAAGCATTTGGGCTGGGAGGTTAATGCAAGTTCTGCCAACTGATGCTGATTTTATTATAAGCTTGGAACCTGCTGTTGGCAACCTCAGGCATTTCTTATTTGGATTGTTCTAACTGTTGGTTTTAACTCTGTAGGCCACCTAGAGTCACTGCTGTGAGATGGGCAGCCATATAAATCATTTAAATACATAAAGGGGAAGATGGGCATTAGTACCAGCTGTGCACGTGCTTGGCAGAAGATGGGACAGATGAGAAGTGACAGATAATCTGATAGCTTCCAGAAGGTTTGGACGGTGATCTCATAAACCCCAACCTAAATACTCAACCGTCCAGAAGGAAACTAAGCTGCTGTTTATCTCTATATTAGGAGAGAGCTCTGCTGTTAACCGATAAGCAAGAGATCATTCAGAGGAGCCTCCATGAAGGTAGAGATCAGCTGACACCCTGCAAAGCACATGAGCAAAACTGAACAGCAATTGCCTTCCTCTCCTGATGCTCTTCCCCAGCAAGTCGCAGCCAAAAGTAGACTGTGCCTGAACATGGAGGTTGCACTTAGCTGGCATCAATAACTCAGCCCCATGACTTTGCCTAGTATGTTTAAAAAGTCATTTTAGCCGAGTGACAACACAACATGGCAATGAAATGAACTGTGTGTCATGGGGAAAACCATGGTTTTGCTCTTTAACAGTAACCTATTAAAGGCTAATGGATGCACTATCCAAGTGGAGCCTCCATGTTAGGGAGCAGTACATTGTCCACAACAGACACAGGAAGCCAAGCAACGGGAGACGTCTTGACTTTCTTCATGACACCATTGCCCAGAGTTAGAGGTAAAGTCCAGTATTCTGAATTGCCCTTATTTCTTCCTATAACTCTGAGTTCCCACCTGTAATAATCAAGCAGAACATTGATATTCAGAATTAAAATTACAAGAAAAACAGGCTAAGGATGAACAGTGAGAATTGTTGGGAGCAAGCTTGGTTTACAAGCAGCATCTAACTGGTCCCTGGTCACAGTGTTGAAATACATGAATCCCCAGCATCATCAGCATGACTCATTTATTTGCGAAGATTCAAATTGCTATTAACTAGACTAAGCTAAAGTGAACAGCTGCACTCAACAGAAACACATCATCAAACAGCACTTGCTGGGCAGGGAGATAAAACTGGGACGGGCTGTTACTTTTATGCCCTACTTGTGGTTTCACACGAGGGCCTAACGATAGCCAATGCTGGAAATCAAATATTGGCCTGGTTTTCCGCTTTCTCTCTCCCTAAAGCTTACTCCAACCTAGCGCCACCCCTTCGTTCCGGTCCCCGCATCCCGCCTGCGTCTAGCTGGGGCAAAGCCTATCCCGTCTTATTTTTGAAGCCTGACTTACCAGCCAGGTGCCACGATTTCCTCCGCCCGTAGCGCCCACACCCGCCGGCCTGGTCCGCCTCGTAGCCCACCAGGGGCGTGCAGATGCCGTCGGCCACCTGCCCCGCCAGCAGGAGCGCCCCCGCGTGCCGGGTGCTGTAGCCCAGGACCGAATGGAAGTAGACCAGCAAGTAGGTGAACCACATCGAGGCGCACAAGTCGTTCAGGAAGTGGCCCACCGAGTAACTCAGCCGGGCGCGAAGAGGCAGCGGCTGGGGGTCGTCCATCGTGCCGGAGGCGAGGAGCGGGGCGCGGCTTACAGCGCCGGGGCCCGCCGGCGCCCAGTGGCCCCAGCTGTGCGTAAGAGTGCACCACGAGGGCGCATCAGCTGGCGCGCGCGAGGGAAGCGGGGAGGTGCGGCCGGGCCGGGCCCGGGCAGGGAAAAGAGAGGAGAGTCGCAGCCTCCGCGGGAAAGAGCCTGGCCATGCGACCGCAGAGCGGCTTTTCTCGGCTCTGGGGGAAGCCCCCGCGCTCGTGGCGGGCAACGTAACCAGCTAGTCGGCACCGCGGCGCCCCCAACCGGCTCACCCGCGGCGCTGGTAGCCGCGCCTCCTCCGGCGGCCTCGGGGACGGAGCCACCGGGAGCCAATGGAGAGGGCGGGCCGCGAAGAAAGCCGCGCCTTAGAGGAGGACTCGAGCCGACCCAGCGGCCGGCTTCGTGCGCTTCGCTCCGCCCTTGGGTTTCGTTGCTGGCCCGGTAAAAGGAAAATCGGTCCCCGGGCGACTTGCAGGGGGAATTCCAGGGGGCCTCGAGTTGCCAGCTGCCCAGGAGAACACGAAAGTTGGGCTGTGCTTGTGCCTTCCTCAGCAATATGATTTGCCCCGATTCCCAAGAATTTCAGCTTTTCGTTTGGTTGGACAGTCCAGATGTTTTTTTAAAGTTTTTTCCCCCCCTTTATTATTTTTATAAATAACTCAGGGCGGCGAACATACCTAACACTCCCTCCTATTTTCCCCACAACCACCACCCTGTGAGGTGAGTTGGGCTAAGAGAGATCGACTGGACCAAAGTCACCCAGCTGGCTTCGTACCTATCGCAGTCTCCTGGTTTCTAGCCAGGTGCCTTCACCACTAGGCCAGTGTTTCTCAACTTTGGCAACTTTAAGATGTGTGGACTTCAACTCCCAGAATTCCCCAGCAAGGCTGGCCAGGGAATTCTGGGAGTTGAAGTCCACACAACTTAAAGTTGCAGAGGTTGAGAAAGGCTACTCTACTCGTTCAAGGCAACTTGCCTTCTCTCCCCAGCTTTCATCTTCCAAGACAAGCAACCAACTATTGGGCTGGTCCAAACTGGAATGCTACTGAACAGCTGTTTTCGCCTTCCCTGTAAATCTTGCTTACTTCCCTTGGATTCCCACATATCAACTCAGTTATGTAAAGAGTTGGGTATTATGATCTCTACTGATCATATTGAATATTTGGGACTTTATACACCCCAAAATATTTTTCAATATGCAGAAAACTTTTAGAAAGGATTGAATTGGGTGCAGATAGATAGGTTAAAAATCCCTTAAGCTTATGGGGTAAAATTAATGTCAGTAAAAAGAATATTGTTCCTCACTTGATTTAGGTCCTTACAGGTATCCGTAGCCTAACTATTTCCTTCAGACTGACAGGTTACTTAGGAAATTTATTTGGGATAGTGGACCCCCAAGGTTTTCTTGAAATTATATTATCAAGGTGGTTTTAATTTATCTGATTTGCAAAATATCATTGGGCTTATATTTTATCAGCGATTATTACTGAATTATTGTTTTAAGGATTTCTCCTGATTTCAAATTGAATTTGGGCCTCCTAATTCACAACAATAGCAGTATTTTCCAGTTATTTGTTTGATATTTCTGGTAACTCCTAATGGATTTTTTGCTGAACCAGGACTGAAAAGATGATGATTTGTGGATTGTGCATAGATAAAAGTTAGGCTCTGGGAAGAAGAGTTTTTTTTTAATTTGTAATTTTAAAAGAGGGTGAAAAGTTATTGTATTAACTTATGCTTGGTGTGATGGTTGGAAGCCACTTTATTATTGTCTTTGTTTCTTTTCTACTTCTTTTTCTTTTTCTTTTCCCTGCACTTGCTGAACTTTACTTTTACTTTTCTTTTTCTTTCTAGTTTAGTTTGTATTAGTTTTTACTATGTTTTCTAAAAACTTCAATAAATTTATTTTTTTTTAAAAAAAGAATAGCTTTTAGGAAATGTGTAACTTAACCATTCTGGAAAAGGCAATATTCTCCACTAATCAAAGGATGCAGCAGTAAGTACTATTTTGGCAGAGGTATTATGATATTTTACAATAATATTTTGTATTTGATTATACTGTAGTACCACATTGTATTTATTAGTGAACCAGTGATTATAATGGGGTAGAATATATACATATTTAGTTTGTTTGGGTCTTTTTCCTTTTTTCTTTTTCTGCCATTATGTATTTTTTTAACTTTAAGGATTGTTCTGTTTAATTTTGTTTGTTAGCGTATCTTGCTGTTTTGTCTGTATTTTGTGTTTTTCTCCATTTTAATTAATTAATTAAAATAATATCAAGTAGCAGCAAAGAGAAAAAAAAGACAAGTTTAAATCTTAGCTAGCAGCAAGAACAAATCTGGCACATAAAGCACGCTTCTGCTAATTCTGCAGGAACAAATGCGACTTTTTACCAGTACTAGCATTTGATAAAAGAAACAGGGACACCACCACCACCACCACCACCATTTTGTGTTCCTTTCTGCTGTTCTAACTGGCCCTGCCTGGCTTCTCCAGTAAGATAATCCAACTTAGCCTCTCTGGATGAGTTGAGATTCAACTCCCATCGTCCACAGATGATGTGGCTATTGACACTCTGTTGGCAAGGGTTGATAACCTGTCCCATCTCCATGCAGACTGCTCCCTTCTGATCTGACTCCAAGTGTTGGGTAAGTGTTTGATCACTCAGGAACTAGGCAGACCAACCAGCATTCTGAACATTCTCAGAGGCCCTTCCTTTGCTGTAAATTGCAACAAGAACACCCATCAAAAACTGGAACCCAACTCATAAAGATAGCCTTAACAAAGGCAGGCTCCCTGCATCTTACCAAAGCTGGCTCTGTCCCACTTTCTGTTCCCCTGCCCCTTCAGGAATCTAGCACAGGATCACACAGATCTAATTTCCAGCAGTGTGTATATGCATGAAGCCTCTGAAGCCAGTGCTGTGTTTCAAGCAGGCTCATGATGCTTCGGCGTCAGTGAGCTGTTTCAAGGACGCTTCTACTAACGCTTTTAATTTGGCTTGGAACCATAACCTTTCTGCACGTTTGTTAGGGAAGAGGGGAATTTACAAGCCATTGCATCTTGTCCTGAGGTGCCTTTTCTAGTGCTTCCCCATCAGCATAGATATGGTAATGTGGAAGGTGCAGATAGTCCTCACTTAACAACCACAATAGGGACCAGAAAACTAGTTGTTAAGTGGTGCGGTCGTGAAGTGAGCTACCACGTGACAGGACTGGCCAATTTTATGGCCATTTTTACGACAATCATTAAGTGAATCACAGATCGTTAAGTGAATCACTGTGGTTGTTAAGTGAATCCAGCTTCTCCAATGGATGTTTTTTGGAAACTGGCCAAAAAAGGTTGCAAATCACAATCACTGCAGGATGGTGCAACTGGTTGTAAATGTGAGCCGGCTGCCAAGTGCCCAAATTGCAGTCATGTGACTGTGGGGGTAGTCTGACGTTTTGTGGCAGTCATGAATGTGAGTACAGGTTGTAAACCACCTTTCTGAGGCTGTTGTTACTTCAGACCATCGTTAAATGAATGGTCGTTAAGTGAGGACTACCTGTAGTCCTTTTAAAAAACATTTCAAGTTTCTAGTCCTTAGGAACTTACTGAAAATAAGTCGTGTCCAATTCAGTAGTAACATGTGCACCTGCTTGCAGCTTCCAGTGATAAAAATCTTGATGGCAGCGAAGAGAGCAGAAAACTGTAACTCTTGGCTGCCCTCTTGTAGTTGTCTGGATTTCTGCAGCCTGTATCAGATAACCTTCATGAGTTAAAACTAACACAGTAAACTGAAAATGTGATTTGTTTATTTGAAGGTAAGTATGTTGTGTGAATGCAGTCATGTGATTTGTAGATCATGATTTATGGCTTAATATGTGGTGCAAAGAGGCCAACTGAGCTTTATTTAATATATCATGGCTGAACATACTGCCATGGGCATCCAAGAGGGAGGGAGGGAGGGAGGGAGGGAGGGAGGGAGGGCAGGCAAGTAACACTGCACACATCATGATATCATCATGGTTTCTACCAGATGCTTTTGCTGTAAACTCGAAGGCTGTAACTTTCTTCTTGAATGGTCGTTGATGCTATTAGTCCCTACCTCATTGAAGCACCATGTGTATTTCTGTTGTTCCTCACACCTCAGCAAAAAGGTTGCTTCATTGCTTTGGACGTGGGCACACGTGCAGGTTTTTGTTATTTCACAAGCCCAATTTAAAACATTTCTCAACATGGGCCTCTTTTACTGCAAAGAACAGTTGTAGCTTTCCAAAAGATCCGAAAACTGATTCTACAAATTTATCCGTTTACCATCTTCCACACCACACAAAAATAATGTATAAGCTGAGCAACACAGAATAAGCAAATACAAATGGATGACTGAAAGAAAGCAACTTACTTAGGACTGCTCCTGCAGAAGAAGACTTAATGACTTTATTTATTCATTCATCCATCCATCCATTCATTCTCATGGCAATGTACTTTTAGATTGCCTGATCCCATCTTGGGCCTGGATGCTAAGCACTCAAACCTGCTAGCTTGGATGGAAGACTGCCATGGAATAACCCTAGCAGGAAGTATCCAGGAAGAAAGGAAATTGCAAACCATTTTTGCATTATTGCCAAGAGAACAACATGGACGTATATTCATGTAGTCACCAGTGGTAGCATCTGTAAGAGAGGGTCAAAGTGGCCAAGATGGTAAATGCAGCAGTGCGATATAAGTCCAGCCTCTTTGTAAACGTGCCCCAAAGGGGCAGGGCTTGCACTGAGATGCCACACCCACCATCGTGCTCATTTTGACCCTCCATCCCCTTGGCAAATGCTGCTGCTCACCAGGAGTTGAGTTAACTTTGCTATCATCCAATTTTCAAAGTTTTAGAGGGGCCGTTGAGCAGTGATGTGCTGGTGAGTTTAAAAAAAAAACAATTTGGAAATTCTTGTCCGGGCCTTTCAGATAACTACCAAATTAAGTCATTTGTAATGGGGCTGGGCCTCTTTTTCCCTAAAGGGCCCTTACATGCTGAGATGATCATTCTATATCTTTGTTTCCAGGTGCCCCTCTTCTGGGTCCATTGCGATGTTTTCGAAGGCAGTTTGCTCAGTGCTGTAGCAGGAAGAGGGGGGGAAAAAAACCATGACGACGGTTCACTTAGCAAACTTTCCATGAACTGCAAAGGGGAGGCCAAAAGTGGTGTGAAAGGCAGCAGAGTGTTAGACACCCCCGAGGGACAGACCTTGTGGCCCAACAGAGATGCTGGCTTTGTCATTTTATTTATTTATTTAGGTTGTGGCACCTCCTGATTCCAAGCTGACTCTGGGCAGCTTAATATGGTGTTATATTGAGAACCACACAAATGCAGCAAAATAAATAGAAATACAGTAAGGAAAAGAATCAAAATGCCAATCCAAACAACTAACTTCAAAAGATATGAACTGTGTGACAAACATATCTAACAGGAGGGTTCCATCCATCCTATCCCGCAGCCTGGGAGAACAGCCAGGTCTATAAGTCCTTCCAGAACCCCATCAGGGTGGGACCTGTCTGGAATTCAGGGGGACCCCCTTCTAGAGGGCAGCCACTGTGACTGAGAAGGGGTGCTTCCTGGGTCCTGAAAGACGACATGGTTGGATCAAGGGGACCCAGAGCAGCCCACTGTGTCAGCTCTAACCAACTGGGCAGAAACCACAGGAAATAGGTAGTCCCTCAAGTAAGCAGGCCCTGTGACGTGTAGGTCTTTATAGGTGAATCACACCCAGAAGCATACTGGCAACCAGTGCAGCTTGCAAAGCAGGCGTGGCATGTGGGCATGCCAAGACAGGCAAACCACTGCTCACTCTGCTGGTTCCAGATCAACGGAAGCTTCAAAATGGCTTTCAAGGCAGCCCCATGTAAAGTGCATTGCGATAGTCATCTGTGAGAGTTGTCTGGAGGGCCACCTGATCCAGGAGTGGTGTACTAGATGGTGCTGTGCAAAGGCCCTCTTGGCCACAGTTGCCACCTGCTCTTCTGCCAGGGGCTACAAATCCAAGAGGACCCCCACATTGTGCAAGTACAACCCCATCCAGGAGAAGGGATGGAAGATCCCGGACCTGGGCAGCCCCAACACCCACAGCAACTTGGTCTTGGTAGGATTGAGTTAGAGTTGGTTCCTCCCCATCCATGCCTTCAAGCTCTGGGAACAGGATTTTGATAGCCTTACTTGGCTGGCCTGGGATCAAAAGATATAACTGGGTGTCATCGCTGCAGACCCCAAACTGGCAGATGACTTCACCCACTGGTTTCATGTACTGTAGATCAGTGTTTCTCAGCCTTGGCAACTTGAAGACGTGAGGACTTCAACTCCCAGAATTCTCCCTTGCTGGCTGGGGAATTCTGGGAGTTGAACTCCACACATCTCCAAACTGCCAAGGTTGAGAAACGCTGATGTAAAATTTGAAGAAGAGAGGAGAAAGGGTCAAACCCTGGGGCACATTTGGATGGAAGCCGCCAGAGCATGCCATGCATGCCCATGACTGGGTGGGAAGAGCATGAACAACCATCTCAACCAGCTCCACCACTAGGAACCAATGACATAAAACGCCTTTTAAAAATCTATTGAAATGGTAACATTTACCTGGGTCCTGTCTCTTTGTTCTTCATCTTGTCCTCATTATCCTTTCTGCAAAAGCGAACAATATTACTGAAGAATTAGGTGGGGAGACAGGGTAGAAGACACCCCCCACTCAAAAAATAGGACTCTCATTGCCCCACCCCTTAAACAGTGTTCCTCAACCTTGGCAATTTTAAGATGTGCGGACTTCAACTCCCAGAATTCTCCCTTGCTGGCTGGGGAATTCTGGGAGTTGAAGTCCGCACATCTTAAAATTGCCAAGGTTGAGGAACGCCACCTTAAACACAAAAAGACAGATAAAATCACAAAGTCAGATTAATCAGATAGAAACCTAGTGGCCTTCATTCATACAATACTCTCAGCTTGAATAGTTTTAGCTTTGATTAGCGATTGATGGGGGCTTTTGAGTGGCCTGGTTTTGTTGTGTAAACCCATCCCCTTTTATCGGCCAACGTTTTGGGCAAATCTGGAAAGTGGCTTAATTATGTAACTGAGAAGGGGGATTGTGTGAAGGTGGCTGTGTTTTTTCATAACTTTTCCAGGCGGAGCAGATCAGGAATCCAATCTTAATGTGTTCATGATGTTTGCGTTTGTCAAATGAAATGGGTCAGGATCCAGTCAGAAATTCGGAGAGGGAGAAACAGGAAGGGAGCTCATCTTGAGCTCCAGAAGCAGCTTTATTTGGGACAGTTGCGCTCTGGGAATCTCATGGCTCTGGGGACGGGAGATCTAAGCCAAGCCTTAAATGGCAGACAAGGTGGTGCTCTGCAAAGATGCTGGAAGATGTTGACCGCAGATTATGTCAGCCAAATGCCATCCTGCAACTTCTGTGTCAAAGGGGGGAAATTTTCAGCAGCCAGTAAACACCCAAAATAAAATCAGTCACCAGCACAGCAAACTTTGGGCAGGGTCTTGCTCTCCTGAGCTCCTGATAGTGGGAAAAAGTGTCTTTGGAGAATATTTTTCTAAGGGCCCACACGCCTATTGTTTCCACCAAAAATTGGCCAGAAATGACCTGTTTCTTTTTGGTAGGTTGCCACTGAATTTTGGTGGCACAATTGTGCAGCTCCTCCAAAACAAAAGCCTAGGGACGGATTGGCCCATGGGTTGCTTGTTGCTGACCTATTCCAAAGAAGCTTCAGGAAAGTCCCTCTGCACATCTCACTGTTTGGGAAAGTGAGACAATTTTGCTTTTCCCTTTTACCTGTACGAAACTTTCCCCAATGTGGCACAATGGAGCTGTGTTGGGATGATAGCTCCCAAAATTCTATATCACCGTCCAATGGAGGCCATAAGAGATGGAGAAAGGCCACCATTCCCTAGTTTTGATTCTAGTGAAATTATTCACCTGGGATGATGTTGATCATTCAGAGTTAAGAGAGGTAGGTCTTCTGGAAATATATCTGCTTTAGTCAATAGCCAAGTTTGCTTTGTCAAATCTAGGCTTCTAAAGAAAGAATCCAGCTTCAATTTGTAGATTGGCAGATTGTAATTGTATGTTAGGAAAAGTTTCCTGACAGTGAAAGCAATTACCAGATAGGTGATGGGCTCCCCTTTATAGGATGTCTTCAACAGAGGCTAGACAGCCATCTGTCTGGTATGATACATTGAGCAGGGACTTGGACTACATAGCCTAAATGGCTACTTACAACTCTATGATTCTATGAACCATTGTTTACTTAGTTACCCTATTTTCTGGATTTCCACATTACACAGGGTAGGTTTGCACAACAGTTTGTGTGTAATTTGAATGCAGTCCTAAAGCTACAGAATAAAAGGAAGCAAATCTGTAAGAACCACAATCTTCTCACACAGGATTTGCCATAGTAGTCTGTCACAACAAATAAAACAAATGAACAAACAAAACCAAGGAACTTTGTACATCTTAAAGTATTGTGAAACATAAGCCTATATTTTCTTAATATCCTATTGTGATGCATTATTCATGATGTAAAGGGAGTAGGGTGACATTTGGAGCACAACAGGCAGAAAACCAGGTAGGCTGAGGGTGTAATTTGGCTGCCCATTTGATATAATATTGATTAAAATCCCATCTCTACTTCTGTCCACTTGACACTCTATTAATATACAGGACTAGAAACTTAATTTTTTTAATGGCAGCCAAAGATTTAGGAAAGTGGCTTGGAAGCTTTCAAAAAATGCCACCATCAGTACTTGTTTCGTTCACCCGTATTTGCTGTCCAAACTCTAAATTTTAGAAGTTCTGTGGCAATTACTTTTCAATTACATGGATTCTTACATGTTCTATGTAGGAGTGTCCATGCGGGGGGGGGGGGGGGATAAAAAAAATCAAGATAGTGGCTGCAACTTTGCAATGGAAGCCCTACCCCTTTTTACATGCATCTCACGTGCAACATGTATAAAAAAGAGGGGGTCTTCAATCACGCTGTCACAACTGCCATCTTGACTTTTTTGACACCCCCCCTCACCACAGCTGCAAGGCGGATGGACTCAGCTCAGTTACAGGGGTGGTGGGTGCACTGTTGGAAGTTCTGAAGGACCAGATTGGGGACAGATCTTCTGGGAGAAAGTCTGTCTATGCAGTTGCTAAGAGTTGACACTAATTTGAAGGCACATAATCAGTCAACAGCTGCCCCTGTTCTGTGTCAAGTGAGGCCTTAAAACCCAGAGAAAGAGACCCAGAAGAGACATACTTTTGGGAGAAAAATAGCCGATTGATGAGGTTTGCCACGAACATCACAAACAAGAAGCCCGTAACAGCTGCGAATCCCACCAGCCAGGGTTGCAAAGCAGTTGAGCCATTGGTTGTTCCTGTCACAAGGCCTGCCAGAGTCAATAAAATAAAGATTTGAATTACCCTGACAGTCTGAGTACTATCTTCCTCCATCACACCCCTTCTGCTTGCTTTTCTGTAGTTGAGGGCTACCAAATCCAGCCTGCAAAAATCTGTGTGACCAGTAGATGGCAACAAAGAGGATTTATATCTCATTGCTACCATCTATTGGAGGTTTGCAGCCCAGTTGTGGTAGCTCTAAGTTTGAACAAGGGCTGGATGTTGTGATGTAATAATAGGTAACCACCATGGTTCATGTACAGAGTGCATATCTCACATTCAATGGGAGAAAAAAACACTGCCACACAGATTGAACTGCCAACTGCATTGCTGGTTCTGCTGTTACGTTTCTCAATTAAGATCATGCACCTGATAAATCTGATTTTAAAAAATAAGATTTTAGATTCCTAGTTACCCCACAGAATGAGAAAGCTCATTTTGGAGGACTCCTGGAAATTCTCAGCTCCAATTTCTGGCTGCTGAGTTTTCAGCAAATGTTGATATTTTGCAGTGGGCTGTTTGTAGCCTGAGGGCACATATGATCCCTGAGCTCATTGTTGCAGCTCCTGAAACTTTGCTGACCAGGAGTGAAAATTGGTGGGCAGTTTTAGGCCATCTTGAGACAATGAAGACATATGTTCTAGAATAAATTTCAGTGTTTTTAAACAACAAAATTTCAATTGGCTTTAAAAAAAGACCTCACCGCTCTTCCCTGAATTCCAGCTTCGGTGTTTGCATCACACCCACCCACCTACCGTGGCCCTGAGCAGTTCTGGAAGATTAAAGGTGGCCCTCAGAAACTCAGTAGTTGCCCATCTCCATGTTTGGTATATTATGCTCTCCTATTTGCAGGAAATGGAACACAATAACAGGAAGCACTGGATTTCTATCTGAAGCATAACAGCTTGAAAACAGCTCGTATGGAACCAACTTTAAGATACGTGGACTTCAACTCCCAGAGTTCCCCAGCCAGCTGGGGAATTCTGGGAATTGAAGTCCACGTATCTTAAAGTTGCCAAGGTTGAGAAACACTGGCTTACAATGTCCAGTTACGACTGGAAAGACCCAGGTTCTTAGCCATGGAATTCACTCAGGGATTTTGGCCCAATCCCACATTCTCAGCCCAACCTACCTCATTGGACTGTTTCTGCAGGATTAAAATAAGGGAGATGCCTATATTAAGTTCCCTTCAGTTGCAGGAGAGAAGGTGGGATATACAGTATAATTTAACTCAGTGTTTCTTAAACTTTTTGTTCTCAGGACTCCTCGCTCTTAAAAATTACAGAGGACTCCAAAAAAGCTTTTGTTTGCATGGGTTATATTTATCGATATTTACCGCATTAAAAATTAAAATTAATGCAACCATTAGATTGTTTATATATTGAAACATGTAAAAATAACAAGACTGTATTAAACTCATTAAATATTAACATCTTTTTTTAACAAATAAAAAATAATGAGAAAGTGACGTTTTAAATTTTTTGCAAATATCTCCAATATCTGGCAAATAATTTTGATTTCACAGACCCCTGAGAGGGTCTTGGGGGACCCCCAATGGTCCTCAGACCACACTTTAAGAAACACTGATCTAATCAATCAATCAATCAA
Source organism: Candoia aspera (assembly GCF_035149785.1). Classification (NCBI taxonomy): domain Eukaryota; kingdom Metazoa; phylum Chordata; class Lepidosauria; order Squamata; family Candoiidae; genus Candoia; species Candoia aspera. Next base: position 332,343,021 of record NC_086153.1, read on the forward strand.
TCAATCAATCAGTGAAGGGGAAACAAAATAGATTCCTGTGCAGTTTTTTACAGTTCCCATAGTCTAGAGCAGGGTTTCTCAGCCTGGGCTATGTGGCACCCTAGGGTTCCTCAAGAGGTCACTAGGGGTTCCCTGGGAGATCACAATTTATTTAAAAAATTATTTCAGCTTAGGGCAACGTCACATTAAAGAGGTAAGTTTTCTTCTTTATTTTTAGTTGATGCATATATACAGGACAACACGTGAAATGAATATCGTAATTTTGTAACTTCTGGCCTATATTTGAGCCTGAATGTGCAGGGATTCCCCAAGGCCTGAAAAATATTTCAAGTGTTCCTTCAGGGTCAAAAGGTTGAGAAAGGCTGGTGTAGATAGTGTTTCTCAACCTCACAACTGAGGAATTCTGGGAGTTGAAGTCCACACAACTTAAAGTTGCTGATGTTGAGAAACACTGGAAGAGACCATAGAATGCAGAAATTACTGTGTTAATGATTATATAACAGAGACCAAACATGATTAAAATTATCCTTAACTAAAGGATTCGACCAGACCCTCTGCTGTGATGCTTGCTTGCTTGCTTATTTATTTATTTGATTTATACTGACACCCATCTAGCAAATGTGACTAACAACATGTTAAACAATAAAAAAGGACAATATTAGCAAAAAATAAAACACCAACAATGGTCACCGAGGATAAACCCAGACAAAACCATTGACCCTGGAGTACATCCGAGTTTTCAATGCTTCACAAAAGACCAGCAGGGTCAGGGCCAGTCCGATCTCAGGGAGTTTGGTGTTCCAGAGGGCATTGTTCAACTGGAGTTAGTTAAAAGACGGTTTGATGGGGAATCCGGTTGGAGCATGACTCTTTCCATGGTCTGTGGATCTTGATTTCTTTGGGCTGATTGTTCCTCTCCTGTCAAGTAGGTTATGTGGCTGCACTGATCTGATTTTGTTGCTTTGCTTCTTGCTTCTTGAAGTTCAGAGATAATATCATACGTTGACTGGAGTACAAGCGTATGTATATGTCTCAAGTTGCTGGTCTCAGAGCTGGAGAAAAGACTGGAGGACAGATCACCTTCCCTCCCTAACATGCTCAATAATTCTGCTGACTTTCATCCCCTTCTCTTGCTTCCAAGTGCATCCACACAATATGGTCAAAAAAGTCAAGACGGTGGCTGCAACAGTGTAATCAAAGGTCTGCCTGTTTTTTATACATAAAAAAGTGCTGGAGCTTTGATCCGACTGTCGTGACCTCCATCCTGATCTTTTTAACCATATCCTGTGGACATCCCTGCTTGTGTCCATGTGTACGCACAAAGCAATGGTACTCCAGAACAAGGAATGCACTGTAAGATTTTACTCTAATGATTCATTGTATGCCAGGCAGTGAATATTTACCAGAATATACAGAAATGGACTATATGCATTTACACACTTTCTTTCTAAGCAAGTTGCTTCTAGAATTCATGAAGAGCATTCAGAAAAAATGAATACATGCCTGCCTTCCTTCCTTCCTTCCTTCCTTCCTTCCTTCCTTCCTTCCATTCATTCATTCTTCTCCAACTTGTATCCTGCTCCAATCATAATGACTCTGAGCAGAGTCAGAAAAAAGGGGAAACAGAGTGGGGGAAAAGGGAGGAAAAATTAAAATAATCTAGGAACGGCAATACTCCTCAACCTCCAGCATCAGGCTTAGAAGGTAGTATAATTTTCTCATTCATCCCCAAAGGCCTTCCTTAAGACCCATGTTTTTAAAGCTCTTTGAAAATCTGAGGAGGAAGGAATGGGCAACTGTGCCATAGGAGGGGGCCTTCACCCAAAAGGCTCAACAACGCAATCTCTGAAGATCGCTTTCCCTTGGCAGAGGGACCTTCAGGAAGCCTCCTCTCCCTGATGCTACTGGATGGGCAGAATCAACCCTGAGCAGGTGGTCGGAGAGATATCCAGGATCTAAGCCATGTAGGTCTTTAAAAGTGACCATCAACACCGTGAATTGTTCCTTGAAGCTGATTGGCAGTCAGTGCATATCCTGCAATAGTGGGGTTACATGAGCTATTATAGGAATGCCCATAATTATGCAGGCTGCTGTATGCTGTACCAGCCGAAACTTACAAATAGCCTTCAAGGGTAGCCCCAGGTAGAGTGCATTGCAGTAGTCCAGATGAGAGGCGACAAGGGCATGAGGGAAGATGAGCCAAGCCTCCTGTTCCAGAAAGAGTCACAAATTGTAATGGTCTGTGGGACTGGCTTTGGGAGACAGGAGAAAGAACTGCAGACTGGACAACTGGCATGTAAAAGATATCTCAGCCCACTGAAGGAGAGGGGATGTGGGAAGCATTTCAGAAGGGACCCTCCAGAGTATTCTGGAGAGTGAAAGGAAAGGAGGGGAGAAATACCTTCAATCTTGCAAGATTCTGTTAACGTAACCTTACAATAAAAATAGAGTTAGTACTTATACAGTTGTGTTTCTTGTCTGCACTACTTCAAAGGTTATCACAAACAGCATACAATAAGTAATGGATCTTCTGGCCACAGCTTATCTCTTCTAGTGACCATACTGAGTTTTGTAGCTCAGAGATCTCTTCAAGCAGCATAAAAGTTTGTTGTTGTTTATTCGTTCAGTCGCTTCCAACTCTTCGTGACTTCATGGACCAGCCCGCGCCAGAGCTTCCTCTCGGTCGTCAGCACCCCCAGCTCCCCCAGGGATGAGTCTGTCACCTCTAGAATATCATCCATCCACCTTGCCCTTGGTCGGCCCCTCTTCCTTTTGCCTTCCACTCTCCCTAGCATCAGCATCTTCTCCAGGGTGTCCTGTCTTCTCATTATGTGGCCAAAGTATTTCAGTTTTGCCTTTAATATCCTTCCCTCAAGTCTGGCTTTATTTCCTGGAGTGTGAACTGGTTTGATCTTCTTGCCTTGAGCAGTCCAAGGCACTCTCAGAATTTTCCTCCAACACCACAGCTCCAAAGCATCTATCTTCCTTCGCTCAGCCTTCCTTATGGTCCAGCTCTCGCAGCCATTCCATGTTACTATTGGGAATACCATTGCTTTGACTATGCGGACCTTTGTTGTCAGTGTGATGTCTCTGCTCTTAACTATTAATAAGCCCAGTTCCAGCTTTGCTGCCTTCTGCCTTCCCTCCACTGTCTCCTAAGGCTGTAACTGGCATTCAGATTGAATTTCTTTCTTGCTGTGGTCAGTTGCCCCAGTTGAATTAAGTAATTTTAAATGCCACACTGAAAGTTCTATTCACAAAGTGTGGAAGTGGGGCAGACTGTTGATAATTTAAGATACAAACCCATGTAATTTTAAAATGTGGTATGCAAACCGTATCCTGTTTGAAGGCCCCTGTTCTTTTTGAATGAATCTTTCTTTTATTTTATTTACATATAGTGAAGAGAATATAAAATCAAGACAATTAAATTAAATTATCTAAGAACTTGGACGGGGTAATAGATAATAATTATGTCTTTGTTGTATAATGTAATGTAATAATTACATTATAATAATTAATGCATTTATTATTATATGTATGTAATGTATGTTACATAAATAATGTAACAATTAATGTAATAATTTTAAACCCACTGGGATGATAGTTATCTTTTGCATTCCTGTAATATTGCCGTCTTTTTTGGTTCAGCTTTTCTGTTTGTCTGGTTTTCCAACCTATTTGTCATTCTATGGAAATAATTTCTGATTTTCCAAGGATTTCCAGCTCTGTTTGACTGCAAACAACTAAAAACCATCACTCTATAAGCTCTACGGCAGCCTTTCTCAACCTTTTGACCCTGGAGGAACCCTTGAAATATTTTCCAGGCCCGGGGGAACCCCTGCACATTCAGGCTCAAATATAGGCCAGAAGTTACAAAGTTATTATATTTGTTTCATGGGCAGGCCTGTATATATGCATTAATAGTGTTCTTAAACTAAAAATAAAGAATAAAACATACCTCTTTAATGTGAAGTTGCCTGAATTTGAAATTTTTAAATTAAATCGTGATCTCCCGGGGAACTCCCTCTCGCAGAACCCTAGGGTGCCATGGAAATCTGGTTGAGAAACCCTGGTCTAAGGAGTCATTTGGGTTTTTAAAAAAATCGTTAAGGCCAGCTTTGAGTCTAATATAATAGCTTGAGTTGTGCTTTTTCCTGTTTTAATTTTAAAAATCGCCCCAAAACAATTGAACAGCTTTATAAAACAACCACATATGATAATACAATAATACTTGGTTATTTCACCAAGCCATGGGGGCTATTATGACAATTCCTCCAGATGATGATTTAGTTTTTATTGAAATGAATACACTGCCCTGTATGATAACTGCAAGTACAACATATGATTTCTTTTAAAATTTGACTGGATACTTGTTTGTTTTTAATCCCAAATTACGTTTTTGAGGAATAGCATGCTGCTCAGAGCCAGCTGACTGAAGCGGCCTCTAAGACCTGTCCATAAATTAAAATAAATATTATGCAAGGTTCCCGTCCCAAAAGGGGCCTTATATAGCTACCCCGAAATCCATCACAGAATCACTCCCAGATTTCCCACCCATTTGCTTCTTTCCCAGAAACCGAAGCCGTTCCATACCTTGGCCATGAGAACAGGGGGCGAAGACAATTCCCAGAAACACCGTTGAGTAGGAGAGCAAGTTCATTGTGTTTTTTCAGCCTGGAAGACTTGTGTGGGGTGTCACAATGTGTTCTTTGCCTGGGCACCTGTGTTGCTCCCACTTTAGTAGGAGGAGAAGGATTATTTTCCTTGGAACTTGGACTATGGACTTGGAGCCTGCGGGCTCTTGATAATGACCCCTCATTAGGGCTTTACGGATCTGATACCGAGCTGTTGTGCCTCAACATGAGAAAAATGTATAACCAGTTATATCATGGAAAGGCACGTGACAACCTCTCACCTTGGGGACACCAGACAACCAGTGTAGCTTTGCATGTTTGGAGATGAATGAGAAAAAGCAAGGGGGTGTCAGAGATAAGAATATGCTGATTGTTTGAACCACCAAGGGTCATTTTTGAGTGTATCAGGAGTTAAAGGAAATCGACTGGGAAGGGAGGGAGGGAGGAAGATATATTAAGGCTTCCCAGGAAGAAGGATGCAAAATCAAATCAGATCCTCCTTGAGTATACCCAGAGGGCATTTCCTCAATGTTGGGAGGAGGAGTGATAAAATTCTTGGAACTTCTATAAGCACATCAAAGAGGAAATTAAAGAGGAACATCATTTTATCAGAGGAAAAATGACACTTCTTAAAGGAGTGCAGAAGGCCAAGGCCATCCAAGAACTGGGCAGGATCAGATCCTGTCATGCTGGGCTGTGTGAGGTGGGGTGGAGCTTGACAATTCCAAACTGTGGCTGACTAAGAAAGAATCCTTCTTTAAAATACAACAGGGAATTAATCAAGCTTTGGTTTCCTGTATCTATGTGATGTTTGCATGTGGTGTATTTGTGTTTCATATATATGGCTGCTAGTATAACCTATTGAAATATCCTGCACAGTCATCACTCCACATTTTCCCACTTGAGGGAAAGAAAAAGGGGATTGAAAAAGTGCTGGGGTTGGGGAATCACAGGAAGAAGAAAAAATCCCCTGGAAACCTTGTTCAAAAGTGATGGGAAAGAGAGAGCACAATTGCAGGATGAGGACCTCATCTAAAAGGGCCCTGTGTTGGTATGCAATCATAGCCTTATTCTACTAGACAGGATAGCCCAGAGCAAGCAACCTTCTCAGAAGGAAACGAAGAGGCAAAGGAGCCAGTTTCTAGAACCTGTGAATTGTCTTGAAAAGAGATGGAAAAAGACACTTACAACATACCTGTCTGCTGTATCACCCTCCATCCATCCATCCATCCTGTATGATGCCTTGCTGGCCTGATCCGCAAGACGGGTCACACATTGGAGCTGGTTTTTGTCTCAGGGCAATGGCAATGTGATCTGTTGTTGTGGGCTATTATCATCACCCCCTTGTTGTGGATGGATCACTTCCTGCTTACCCTGGAGTTTTCTGTACCTCTCCACTGCTGGATCTATTCAATCAGTCCTTTCCTGGCACCTAATAGACTCAGTTGGGTTTCAGAGGGAGCTCAGGGTTATCCCTGAGGCTCTGATACCTGGTCCAGCAGACCTTAATTACTGTTGGAATGAGAAGGTGACAATGGCCCTGGATCGGATGGCAGCTGCATGGACATCCTCTGAGCTCTGCGCCCAAACCTCAGTGGACCTCCTTGTTTACAGAGGACCTCTGGAGAGGGTGAAGTCAGAGTTGGAAGGGAATGTGGGAGTTTGGTTCTGTTGTGTTCTGTTTTTATTGTTCTTTGTTTTAGTTCTTTGCATGATATTGTTGTATATTATGCATATTGTTTTATATTATGGTTGTAAGCTGTCCAGAGTTCTGGTTTTAAGATAGGAGGCCATATAAATATTTTAAATAAATATTTTTTTAACATTTAAAAGACCCCGGAAAACAAAGGCAATGGAAAAATATGAAACTGAACCTGAAAAACAAGACACTTTTGTCACATGTACCATCAAGGAAATGAAAGGATGCAAAACCCAAATTCCTCATTTTAGCGGCCTTTAAATCTAGCAGCTGCAGGAAAGTGTGAAGAAAATATAATTTGCAAGAAATGCTTTTAGAGATTCTGAAAGGTAGTGAGAAAATTCAATGAAAGCAGAAGGTGAGCAGGACAAAGGGCTCTATTTTTCCTCCATTTGGGGTCCTCCTTCTCCAACGAGAGGATCAGCCATAGAGGACACAGTGACTGAAAAGTGGATTGACTACAGGTATTTGACCCATGATGTTCAACTCTAGGAGAGGCAAGGAAGTTTCAAATCTAATGGAGGAGCTAAGCTAATGGGGCCAAAAGACAGAAATTTGAGTCAGCTTGGCAGCTCTTGGCCCTTTAAGATCTTTATGCCATTTCAAGCAACATGGGACAGATTATATCCTAAACTGCTAGGTTCTGTTTTCGCTCCTTCCCAACATTTAGGCCCCGCCCCTCAAACTTCCAGGGTTCCATTCTAACTTCCCCTTTACCTTTCAGGCTCCACCCCTTGGACCTGTCAATTCATTCCAGCCCCACCTCCTCAGTCACAAAATAAGAACAATTATTCCTTCTAAGAAAAGGTCCATAACTCTGCTTTTAGTTTCTTTACTCGGACAACTCCTGCTAATAGGAAAACAAATCCAAATTCCTATCTTTCTCCTCACCTGTTAGAAAAACAAAATTCAACAGTCAGGAGCATTACTTGAGCCCAAGGACAGATCAGAAGGGTGCAGTTAATTGATTACTCATTTATTAGGCCGTGTGGTCAGTGACACAGTGACATCACCAGATTGGGAAGGAATGAGAGTTTTGCTCTGCACAGTTAGGGGTCCTTAATTTTGTCACATATTTCTGCAAAATGCACACATCAGGGACAACCACACAAAAGTTTTTAAAATCAGCAGTTTTGCCACCCAATTTCAGTAGCGCAAGTTCAGACTGCTCAGGGCACCACCAATACAGTAGGAGGTTTGTGGCAGGGGCATTAAGAGTCAATATGGTGGCTTTGATCACATGGTTGCAGCAGCCATCTTGAATTCTTCTCTCTCTCTCTGTTAGGCAGATTGCTTCTCATATTTTATTTTCTCCACTATGCCCTTTTCTTACTTCAAACTTGTCTGGTTGTGATGGCATTGAGTTGCTTCTCATCTTGTTTATTATAAATGGTCATGAGTACATGCATATCTGTACCATAAAGCACAAAGTGAACTTTGATGCATTTATTGATTGAATTGAATTGTAGGCTACCCATTCCAAACAACTTGGGTGGCTTTCCAAAATTAACACAACAATAAATAGAAAACAACTCCTGTGGTTAAAAAAAAAAGACATCCATTCATGGAGCAAAAACACCCATCCAAATTCCCCAAAACTCCCAGAGCCTGTCCATCCACCCCACTCAAGGTCGGTGGGAAAAGTCATTTAGTTTATATCTTTCTTTAAAGAATTTTATCAGAACACACTTTGTCATGGAGCTAAAAGTCACGTAGTCCATGCCCTGCTGACAGATGAAATCCATTGTTTTTCATTAGTTTGATCTTGATCTAATTAACTGAAAGCACTGGATTTCTTCTGCTAATGGGGCATGGGCTGGATGACCTTCAAGGCACATTCCAGTTTTGATTCTATACAGCAAAATGCACATGGCCCAAGTTTAGTGGGTCTGCTTGTTAAATTAAGGAATAGAAACAGCAGTAAGTGAAATTCAACTCAAGAATTGGGTGCCTCTGTATGCATGTGTGTGAAATCAGCCCATTTAAAGAACATTTGATTTCTATTTCTGCTGAGTAAAAAATAAATCCAGACCCACTAAAATGGTAAATTAAGTCACAGCTCCAAAGTAGCGTCTGGAGGGAAGTAATGAAGTAAATCAGAGGCAGGAAAACCACTTCCCAGTTTGTAAATTGTAAGTGAAACTTTCACTCCCAGTAGTTCAGACATGGATCTTAATTCCCTGAGGTTTTGCCCAATGCCCAAGTAGATTTCAGGAGAAAATGCTTGTTTATTTTGCAGTGGAACAGAAAAGGCTGGTTCTAAATTTGGAAGTTCAATTTCTAATCAAGGGTCTTTTTCTCTGTGGCAGGGATAAATCCAATAAATATTACCACAATGCGCTCTACATGGGGCTGCCCTTGAAGAGCATTCAGAAGCTTCAACTAGTGCAGAATGTGGCAGGACGGGTAGTAAACCGCGCTGGTTGTTTGGTGCATGTAGCAACATTACTCTGAGACCTGAACAGGCTGCCAGTGTGGGTGCAGTTCAAGGTGCCGGTTGTCACCTTTAAAGCCCTACGGGCTCTGGACTGGGTTACTTGAGGGACCGTCTCTCCCCAGTTGTTTCCACCCATCTCATTCTGTCAGGAAGGATGGGCATGCTTTGGGTCTTGTTGGCCAAAGAATGCTGGTTGGCAGGGCCTAGGAGATACACTTTTTCTGCTGTAGCAGAACATTCTTGTGGAACACTTTTTTCCTAGAGATTAGGATGGCCCTGGTCCTGCTGGCCTTTTGTAAGCCCCTAAAGACCTGATTCTGGGCCCTGGGCCCCGAGTGTGTGCAGGGACCTGCTTCTTGGTGGTACTACAGGTAGTCCTTCCTTAACAACGGTAATTGGGACCAGAACTTTTGTCACTAAACAATGCTGTTGTAAAGCACGATGTTACGTGATCACACTGCTTAGCGACAAAAATTAGTTATTGAGGGCTTCACATGACTGCGACTTGCGACTTCCTGCCAGCTTCCCACAACCAAAGTCAATGGGGAAGCTGGCAGGAAGTTGTACATCCTGGCCACAACATGCCTTGCTGTAGCTGGCTTGCAAGCAGGCCGGCAGGTGAGCAGGTCCTTCAGGCATGAGGTACAGAGTGCGGGCAGGTGCTATGGGCAGATGAGCACTATGGAGTGTGGCTGGCTGAGTGGGTGCTATGGGCATGTGCTACGGACAGTGGGCAGGTGCTGTGGGTGGGTGGGTGCCATGGAGTAGGCAATCCCCATGCTGCCCAGGGGCTCCTCCAGAGAAAAAGCTGAGGGGAGCAACTTGCAACCTCCTGCTGGCTTCCCCATTGACTTTGCTTGTGGGAAGCTGGCAGGGAAGGTTGCAAATGGCAGTCACGTGACATGGGATGCTGCAACCCTTATGTGAGCTGGTTGCCAAGCATCCAAAATGGGATCAAGCGACCACGGAGATGCTGTGGCGGCCGTAAGTCCCCCACATTCAGTGCTGTCGTAACTTTGGCTGCTGAATAAGTGGTCGCTAAGCAAGGATTACCTGTAGTGATTTGTGTTATGATGTTTCTGAGCTACTCTGTATTTTAGCTGTTGTAATGCTTATTGTTTTTATTTTAATCCTATTTGCCACTTGTTGAGATGGGCAGTCACATAAATTGAATAAATAAATCCTAGGCTTTGCAGTCAGGCTGACTGAAGTCCCCAGTGAGGGAGTTGTAGACATTTTCAGTTCTGTTTGCCGTTTTATTGCTTGGCATGTTTTAATGTGCTGTTGTTATAGTGGGAACAGCATAGTGGGAATTGGCACAATTCAGCTCCTCAGCAGTGTAATGATGTTGTGAAACTACCGGAAAAGTCCTGATGCTATCACCAGATCTCCTGGAGGAAGGATGTGGTAACAAAATAATAATTATCTGCTTACATAAGGTTCAAATGTTGGGAAAAAAAAGCAGCTTCCCAACCCCTTTCAGGACATCATCAGGAATAACTGCCATTATCCACTTACCAGCAAAGTCATGTGCCAATTACCAATGTGGCAGCCTGCAATGGTGTGGGTGCCACAATGATGCCCGGCATCAGCAAGTGTCCATCACTGCAGGGGAGGTGGAGAAAGTTCAGGGAAGGGGCCTGTAGGCTGCGAAGACAGTGCAGAAATGTGTGTTTCTACATAATGCATTTCAGACCTACAGTGTTGGGCAAAGGGGATGCAGGGTATAGGCAGCAAGAGAAAAAGGGCACTGTCGGTTGAGGGGGTACAAACCCTTCCAACTACTAAGAGGAAGAGAGAATCAGTGTATTCTTGAGGCAGACCGCAAGAAAATATTGGGAAACATAAAGGGAGGCTGGTCAGAAAATGCTCAAACCTGCACATATTCTTGTTCTGCGGGCTGCATCCGTGGATGAAAGAGCCAACACTGTCATTCTGTTTTAAGTATGTGCAGAACCCACCCCCCAACGCCAATCATATGTCAAACTAGCCAGGCAAAGGGCTGTTTGTGGGTTTATAACAAAAATAAAAAGAGGGCAATGGAAAGTGCTATTACTTCCCAGAAAAATGGATAAACCGCTTTAAAAACAAAACAAACCCTTGGCAGAATTGCGGCTATTCCCGAATAATTAAGTATCCTTGAACACAAAGCAGCCACCTATTGATCCTCTTTCTGATGCACCCTGTATGATTCACTGGAAGCATGCATATCTAGGCAGGCAACTGATCCAAACATTCAGAACAGGAGGGGATGACAGCTCCTCTGAATGCAGAGAGTTCTTGCACATTAAGAATAACCCTTTAGCAGAGATGCAGAGGAATTTGGAGCTCCAATTTTATTACAGAAATAGGGATTTTTCTCGGTTATAGAAACTCAGCTGAGAGAGAGGCAGGATCAGATTTGATGTTCAGCGCCTCTTCACCGTAAAGGAGAGGAATCTGATAGTTTATGACAGCTGCATTAAATGTTCTAACACTCTCCCTTCCAGCTTAAAAAGAAGGAAGGCTCCCCCAAATCCATTTTAGTGATTTCCACAATCACCCTTGGTATCATCATTCAATACAGACCTACACAATCTGAAGTCCCCCAAGGGAGAGGCATCCTTCAAGTATGATAGCCTCACTTTTGCTGCCCCACCCCTGGCCCAAGCAGCCCATTTCTTCTCAGGCCCAGCGATTTTGATAGTACAAGTTTCAGTTTTGGATGGGTGCAAATCACATAAAGGAGAGGGGAAAGGAAATGCTCCCCAGTGTGGAGAGGATTTGGGGAGGTGGGAGAGATAGAAGGGGGCTTCACTTGTCTTGGTGCTTCACAAGTTGCGCAGGGCTAACTCAAAGGGTGAGGAGGAGCTCTTTTAATAGAAAATGGCAACCAGTTTTCATGGCAAAAGGGTTTTTTTTTGTCTGCAAAACTTTTCCATTATCAACATAATTCAAAGTTCTTAAACAACAACTGTGGCATCCCCCTTCCACCGAGCAGAGAAAAAGGAAAATAAGTTAATGGCTGGGGCACAAAGGTTTCTTCCACACTGTCTCCTTCCATCCCTCTTATGGAAACCGCAGACAACGAATGACACTGAAATGGCCAAGAGAAACGTGGGAGGCACAGCTGAGAGAAGTCTCCCTCCTGGCTGTTCCCTTCAGCTGAAGGTCTTCAGCTTGCTCAGACTGTCAGCATACTGGAAATCAGTGCTGTTCTCGTAATCGTACATGTCCAGTGCCACCTCGCAGCTCTCCCGGACTACCCGCTCCGCATCCTGGGCAAATGCCTCCAGGGTGGTCAGGCAGGAGGCTTTGGCAATGGAGCCCAAAGCCTCAGCGCACTCGTGGCGCACCATGGGATTCTCAGCCATGTTCTCCAAGGACACCGTCAGCTGCGGGATGCAGGCCTCCTGCTGCATCTGGCCCAGCACGTAGGCAATCTCGTGGCGGAAGAGGGCGCTGCCACACTGGAGGCCTGCAGAAAGAGAGAAGTCACTTGGACCAAGAGGGGAGAAGAGCACCCGCTTGGGAGCAGAGCCCAGGCTTGGCTGTTCTGCCTAACGGCTGCAACTTATGGATGCAGGCATAGAAAAACTTCAATGTGTTAGTTTCGTTGCAGGCCAACGAAACATAAAGCCAGTGCTTCCCCATGGGTAACGTTCCTTCCTTTAAGGAGGAGGTGCTTCCTCAGCAGGAAATCAAATCCACATCTCCAACCGGACAGAGGAAAGCCAGCTACTAATGATCCCCACGTCTTCCATTTCATTTCCTGTGCTTACCCTGGAGATGCTGAGGACTGAACCTGAGACCCCCTAAATCTAAACATGCTCTGCCAAGGAATGATGGCGCACTGTTTCTTCCCAAAGATCACACGGGTATAAATATACATAAGAAGGTGGAAGGTCCTATACATGCAGTCCTCTCTGGCTACTTCTCCACTCTCCCATAGAAGGGCGATGGGCCAGTTGTATTGAGCTTAAAGACCCATGTCTGAATGGAATACTGGGGAAGGCTTGAAGTTTGACCAGGTTCCTGAAACTCACTGAACTGTGAGGTTTCACAGACACAGCTATAAAGGTGTGATATAAATCTAATACATACATATATACACAAATAAATAAATAAACAAATAAAGGGAGCCAAGCCTGCAGAGTTTCTAAGTAGGAATGCCCCCATCGACTGGGAATAGGGTCAAGATGGATTTCGGAGGATGTTGGAGGGAAGTAAAATTCATTTTCCAAATAAAGAACCAGGTGTACGCTTCCAAATAGCTAAGCCTCTGCATGTTTACTCAGAATTAAGGCCTGCTGAGGTCGGGGGGCCTTACCCCAGGTAGCAGCAGACAAGATTGCTGTGTTGCCTAAGATATCTGTTACAAAGAACAAGTACAGCCTCTGTCAGAGTCATGTTATACCTTGTCCCTTGCCACAAAAAGAAAAAAAAACTTTTTCATTTGAGCAGACATGCTTCGATCTGCACAGCAAATGTGCTTTAAGGGAGGCTGCTTTTAATTGCAAAAATTCCTGAAATTTCCTTTCAATAATTTGCAAATTACACTTACAGTTATATATCAAACTATAACAAATTTCAGTAGCATTAATTTCTCTTTTGTTATTTATAATTCAAGTAAAATAGGTGAGGGGAGAGAGAATAAAATTTTTTTGCCTGCTCCCATTAGCATACCCTTAGGTCATTTCCCCTCTCATGATTTAAAGCATCTTCATAATATCACCCAGCCATCCTTGAGGTTATACAAAGCCTGTCCAAAATACTGTCATTTTGATACTGTGATGGTTCATTGACTCTAGAAGTTGCTATAAGGCACTACAGGTAGTCCTTACTTAATGACCATTTGTTTAGTGACAGTTCAGACTTACAACAATGCTAAAAACCAACTTACAACTGGTGCTCACACTTATTTATTTATTTATTGTTAAACAGATTTATAAGGCCTCCCAACTCACACACAGTGACTCCGGGCGGCTCACACTTACAACTATCGCAGTGTACCTGCCGTCGCGTGATCACAATTTGGGCGCTTGACAACCGGTTCACATTTATGACCATCACAGCATCCTGTGGTCCTGTGATTGCATTTTTGACATCCTCAGCCAGCTTATGGCAAGCAAAATCAGTGGGGAATCACATGATTTGCTTAACAACCACGTGGTTCACTTAACTACTACAATGATTCTCTTAATGACTGGTGCAAAAAAGTTATGAAATTGGGTTGGATTTGCTTAATGACCGCTTTGCTTAGCAACCAAAATTCTGGTCTCCATTGTGGTCATTAAGTGAGGACTACCTGTAGTGAGGAAATGCCCTAAGAGCTGCACATTAGATACATAAGGAATCTCCAACTACAGTAACAACTTCACAAATGGCCCAGTTTAACTGGGTGCATTCAGCATTCAATTCATTAATTGTATGACAAGTTGCATTTTGGAAAATGGATTCTGTGCTCCACCCCTCCAAGGAAAATCGCAGCTCCACGAAAATGTTCTGCCCTGCATTCTTGATCCAAACTTAGAAAGTCAGCTGCTTACCATCAGCAAGTGCCAGGACAGCAGCTTCTCCTCCAATGTTCCGTAATGCAAACATAGCTTGATAGCGCTCAAAGAGTGACTGTGACTCATCCAGCAGGGTGAGCCTCAGCTTCCCCACGTCCTTCTCCTCAGCAGGAGGTGCTGGGTCCACAGAGCAGTAGGGGCTGTTGGCAGATTTTGCCTTGTGCTCCTGGAACCATTCCAGCCTCTTCACAGCCAGCTGACAGGTCTCTGCTACCTACAGAGGAGGGGGAAATGGACCTGTGAAACTAATCTTTGCCATGGTTCGGAAGACTCCATGCACAGACAGTGCTAATGGCAGAGTGGCAAACTGGTTGTCAATGCTTTCAAATCAATGGAAAAGATCTCCAGTGGGAGGTAGGGGCTCTACAACTTTCTCCTAAATGCAGGATTAAAAAGTAAGTGTTAATAAATAATATACATAAAATTAAACTGGAGGACATTGCAGAATAAATTATGATTTTAAAAGATGCAATTCTCTTTTTCATTTACCCAACAGTTCTGAGAATACCATGGATAGCCAAGGGCAAAAAAGGAGGATCATAGGACAAATCAATCTGGAGTTCTCACTCCAGGCTCAAATTACATACCCGAATACCCAGGTCCCTTGAGAAATCTATGTTGCTGGGAAAAGTGGAAGAAAAGAGAAAAGGAGGACAACCAGCAGTAAGGTGGATGGACTCAATTACAATGATGGATGGGTTGGAAGATCTGAAGAGCCAGGTTGGGGACACATAATCCTGGAGAAGGTGGTTACTGTGAGTCAACACCAACTTGATGGCACATAATCAATTAAAAAAAAACAGTTCTGTTTTAAAAAAAATATTATTTTGCTTTGGAACTACATTTCAAATTATTCAATTCAGCAATTCTGATTTATTGATTTTTGGTAGAATGCATAGGAATTACTGATTTTCACCACTCTCATATTCACCTCGACAACAGGATCTTCAGAAAATTGTTTCAAGATGTCCAGTACTTTTGGATTCCCAATAGCACCCAAAGCTTCACCTATGGAAAGCAAGAGAATGAACCCAGGTCAGTGATGCAAGAACCCTTACACGTACAATGAGTACAAAGATGATAACCACCACCACAACAGATCTCCTTATCCTTCCAATCAACTATGTTACTCAAAAGTGGCTAAATCAAAAAACACAATATATAATCAGAATAATTATAGATTATTCAAACCAATGGCAGCATAATGAAAAGGTATAATGAACCAAAATTGGTCATTGAAACAAATTGCTTTCAACAGTCGAAGGGAAAGACACAATGCAGATGTGTGAAGAAAGCATTCTAGTACTAGGATATAAATAAATACAGATGAATAAAATTTTAAAAGGGTGTAACTCATACTAGGCCAATGAGTGTTATTATGTGCCTTTTCTTCCTAAAAGAGTGGTATATGAAACAAAAATATTGTATTTAAAATCTCTCTTATCAATACTAAAAATACTAGTCAATACAGCAGGTATCTATTTAAAACCATTTTGATCTTAAGGCAATTTTGCAACTATCCAGATGGTCAGACATATTTTGAGTTCCCACAGAAAACTGGATAGCATGGGGACACGCCATGCTCTGTTTGAGAGTGATCCATGGTCAGATGCCCCCTTGAGATGATTCTGACTGCAGGCCCCTTAAAGTTGACCTTAGTTACCAGCAGATCTACATGAACGGCAGCAAACATCAGTGCTCTATGCTCTTAACTATTTTGGCCTTTGAAAATGGAAATCATCATCAGGGACAAGTCAAGACAGCAAAAAGGAAGCCAGTGAAGGTAATTCAACATTCACAGTCACACTTTGGTAGGAGGGTGTAAGACACTTTCTGGTCACTTTATTTGGGAGCAGCTGAAGCTACTGGACTGTATTCAGTGGCAGCTCCATGGTATGTTTAATTGCCAAACTTTGAGGTAGAGTAACAACATGGAAGATGGAGACCAAATCCAGCTTTTCCACAAAAAGCCACAGCAGATGTCTTCAGCTCAAGCCATTAGGTCAAGCTCTCCTACTATTACAGGAAAGTTCTCACAATTAGAACGGGCTGAAATGCCCCATTTCAGCTGGTACTGTTCTTGACAAACAAATGCTTTTATAACGTTTCGGCTGTTAGTTGCATCTGCTCCGAAGTGATCCAGACACCACTTAATCCCATCTTGGGGATTGAATGATGAAAACAGTTGGTGACTCCTCCTCCCAAACCTGTGGAGGACTTCCCTCACTGGCTTCACATAGACCAGCCTTCCTAATCAAGTGCCATCCTGGAATATTGAATGTCAACTCCCATAATCATCTCCAACCTAGCCAGCAAATAGTTCCCCACGTCTCACCTGCTTCATGTCGCACCATGGGTTCCTGAGATGTGTTCTGGAGCACATCAATGAGGACTGGGATGGCCCTCTCATCCTGCATCTGGCCAAGGCAATATGCCAGCTCATGCTTCAGGAGAGCAGAGTCATCTTCAAAGGCTCGACTGATCCACTCAATGGCAGCTGGACCCCCCAAATTACGTAAGGTGAAGAGTGCCCGGAAGCGTGCCTTTAAGGGTTGTCTGGGGTCCACCAGAATCCGGCCAATCAACTCAACTTCTTTCTCTGTCACCATTATTTACTGCTTTGCTGGTCTGAAGGGACAGAGGTGCTGACTTTAAAACTCTGGAGGACCTAACAGAGAGAAAATGAAAATGTCTAAACAAATGTCATCTTGGAAGCAAATCTGACCTCACACATTTTTCAGAAAGGTAAGTAACAGCATCAGTAACAAATCAGTAATATAAGGAATCCACTATAAATCAGGGCAAGTGCATTTGTACATGATCAATTCAGTCTGGAGCAAATTACTAATTTGTATACAGATCCTAAATATATAAAAATACATGTAAATTAGCACAAATCCATTTTTCTCATGAGATCTGTCTATCTTCCTTATTTTCCCCCCTTAACAAATTAATGCTATGGATATTACATGCAAATTCATGCACACTGCTTAACCTTTTCTCTTGGCCCTATCTAAGAAATTTGCCCTCAGACTTCGTCTACTGCCATGTTGTGGCTGAGAACCCCAAAGATCTGCAACCAATGTTAGACAGACTGTGTGATACCATAAAGAGTATGGATTTGAAAATTAATGTATGAAATGCCAAGATAATTGTGTTAGAGAAAAATGGAGTGAACAATTGCACATTGTGGGAAAATGGATGGAGATATTGATAGATTTTACATATATAGAACTTAAATACAAATATATCTCATATTCATATATTTTATATTTAGTATTCATATATTAGAACAGTTGCACTCTTGTTATGGCTCTGAAACCACGTTTTATTTCCTTGAAGAGTTGTGTTGGCTTTCTTGCTCTTCCTTTCTAACAGGCCTGGATAGATAGCTGTGCCCATAGAAACAAGATAAGGTGTACATTCCAAATATAGCTACTTTGGTATTGTTTAATAATGGTCAAGGGGCCCTAGCAAGGCGGGAAGGAAGTCCCTTATATGGAGTGATGTTAAGATGGAGTGAAGGAAGGAAGTTCCTAATATGGAATGATGCTAAGGTGGGAAATGGGTGACTTGTTGAGGGGTGGTATTTTAAAGGAGGAGTTGAATGGAATGTATATAATGTGCTGAAAGGAGGGGGTCCTGTGCGATCGCCCACCTAACAGCTTGCTGTCATTGCTTTTGCTCTTGGGTGAAGAATAAAGAACTTAATTTCATGCAATTGCCTGCTATTTTCTCCATCCTGGCTCAGAAGAGAACCTGGTTAGGAAATAAAAAATAACAATTCTAACAACATTTTAAGACATGTGAATGCTGATAGGAAAGTTGTGGGTAGTTATGTGGATTGTTGCAAGGAATGAATGCTGAAAGAAGAAAACGTAAGAGTGTCCTTCTGCCCAATTTGGTATATGAAGGAAGGTGAAAGCTGAGTGGGTCAGATGAAACAAGTCAATGCAAGTGAGAATGAGATCCCTAAGAGCGGTATATAATAAAACCCCAAAAGATAGGGTCAAAAATTTATGGGTGCAGAATGCATGTGGACTGAATACAAATATGACTGGCCAGAAGGAAAGAATTGGGAGATTTGGTCAACCAAGTACAGTATATGACTGAGTGGAGAGGCAAGGGAAACTGAGAAAGTTGAGGTTGGATGGAATTGATTAAATCCTCAAAAAGAGAGAAGTAGAAAGTTTCAAGAACACATAATGCATGAAGATAAAGGTAGGGAGAAGTATAGTGAATGGTTCAGTATAAACTAGATTAACTATATTTTTATGACTTTGGCTTATTATTTCTTGCTCCTTTTCTGTTTCTTATCCTGAAAGGGAAAAAACATGATGGGCACACATATGTGGCTTTTTATAAACTGAAAGCATCTATTTCAGCGTTTTTCAAATTCGGCAACTTTTAAGATGTGTGGACTTCACCTCCCGGAATTCGGAATTCCGGGAGGTGAAGTCCACACATCTTAAAAGTTGCCGAATTTGAAAAACGCTGCTCTGTTCGAATTTGTAGAACTCACCACACCATGAAAATACGTGTGAATTAATATATGCAAATGATCTCTAGCTGCCATGTCAAGCATGTGTAAATACACGCAAATCAGTTTGCCCTCACACCAAACAAATATACATTTATGCAAATTAACCGTATCTAATTCCCTCTTTCCGGTTCTTCCATTAGATCCTCAGTAAAAGCTCATGTGCCCCATCCCGTTCTGTTTCCATAGCAACGCGAACCACAAGGTCTCCCCTTTTCCCCCACTCACCGAAACCTCACGCGTTCTTCAGATGCGCCTGCGCACTCACCCCCGAGGGCGGGCTATCGGAAGGACGGAACCAAAGACAAACAGGAAGAGGATACGGGAAGAAAAACTACCTCTTTCCTCCGTTCTGTATATAGTCTCGTTCTTGTTAAATATAGTGGGGGAAAGAAGGAGGAAGTTTTTTCAGGAGCAGCTGTCTCAAATGAAATATTTTCTTTTTTTTTCTTCCCCCCCGAAAATGAACGAGTCCGATGTCCGAGAGCTGGGAGGCAAATAGAGACGCATGCGCCTTGGCACGAAAATGACGAGTACTCTTCTTCCAGGTCAAAGGCTGGTCTAGGGACGATAGACTGAAAAAGTACGAACTCACACACAGCTTTTAGCTTTTGGGTTGATCGTGGAAAGATTTTTTTCCAATTTAGCTCTACGACCCTTCAGTAGAGGAAAACGTAAACTAGTGTTTTTCAAACTTGGCAACTTTAAGATGTGTGGACTTCAACTCCTAGAATTCACTAGACAGCATTCTCTCCCCTCCCCCCTCATGCTGGCTGGGGAATTCTGGGAGTTGAAGTCCAGACATCTTAAAGTTGCCAAGTTTGAAAAACACTGAGGTAAACTTTATTGTCACTATTTGAAAAAATTACATTTGCTTTAAAACAACAAGAAAAGAAGAAATTGCAGTAACATACTCCACGCTGAGGAATGGAAACACAAAAGTTAAAAAAATTTTATTGTGTGCCATCAAGTTGTAGCAAAAGAAAAGAAATAAGGAAGGAAAAGAAAGGGGTCTTGCAGACTTCAAGTCAACATTCTGTGATTCATTTGCAGTTCTAAATTTTAATTTTTAACCAACTGAAAGTACAACAGCTCTCTCCAAGTCAACTTTGTGGGAAGCTTTTGCTTTTAAGGCTGGGCAGGATACCACACTCGCCCTTCAAAGGATGCATCCTTCTCAGATGCTGTGGCAGGAATGGACACCTATTCCCTTGGCCAAGCTTCAAACTCCCTTCCAATTTCTTGCAATTTTACAGGGGTATCCACAGAGTCTTCAGCAAAGGATCGTTACCTTGTCGTGGTGCTGGAGCTTGAGCACCTCAATGATGCCATGAGCTAAACCGTGAAGGGCCACCCAAGACGGGAAGGTCATGACAGAGAGGTCAGACTAAATGCGATCCCTGGGGAAGGGATCCACCCCAGTATTCTTGCCGTGAAAACTAAATGGATCAGTACAACCAGAGATATGTTGGTATACCATCGGAAGATGAGACCCCCAGGTCGGAAGATGGTCAAAATGCTACTGGGGAGGAACAGAGCATGAGTTCAACTAGCCCCAGACGTGATGATGCAGCTAGCTCAAAGCCGAAAGGACGGCTAGCGGCCGACGGTGCTGGTGGTGAACGGCGAATCCGATGTTCTAAGGATCAACACACCATTGGAACCTGGAACGTAAGGTCTATGAGCCAGGGCAAATTGGATGTGGTTATTGGTGAGATGTCAAGATTAAAGATAGACATTTTGGGCGTCAGTGAATTGAAATGGACTGGAATGGGCCACTTCACATCAGATGACCACCAGATCTACCACTGTGGACAAGAGGACCACAGAAGAAATGGAGTAGCCTTCATAATTAACAGTAAAGTGACTGAAGCAGTGCTTGGATACAATCCAAAAAACGATAGAATGATCTCAATTCGAATTCAGGGCAAGCCATCTAACATCACAGTGATCCAAATATACGCCCCATTCACAGATGCTGAAGAAGCTGAAGTAGAGCAGTTCTATGAGGATCTGCAGCACCTACTGGACAACACGCCTAAAAGAGATGTTATTTTCATCACGGGAGACTGGAATGCTAAGGTGGGCAGTCAAATGACACCTGGAATTACAGGTAAGCATGGCCTGGGAGAACAAAACGAAGCAGGACATAGGCTAATAGAATTTTGCCAAGACAACTCACTCTGCAGAACAAACACTCTCTTCCAACAACCTAAGAGACGGTTTTATACATGGACTTCCCCAGATGGACAACACCGAAATCAGACTGACTACATCCTTTGCAGCTAAAGGTGGCGGACATCTGACCAGTCGGTAAAAACAAGACCTGGAGCTGACAGTAGTTCCAATCACAAACTTCTTACTGCACAATTTAGGATCAGACTAAAGAGATTAGGGAAGACCCACAGATCAGCTAGATATGAGCTCACTAATATTCCTAAGGAATATGCAGTGGAGGTGAAGAATAGATTTAAGGGACTGGACTTAGTAGATAGGGTCCCGGAAGAACTCTGGACAGAAGTTGGCAGCATTGTTCAGGAGGCGGCAACAAAATACATCCCAAAGAAAGAGAAAACCAAGAAGGCAAAATGGCTGTCTGCTGAGACACTAGAAGTAGCCCAAGAAAGAAGGAAAGCAAAAGGCAACAGTGATAGGGGGAGATATGCCCAATTAAATGCAAAATTCCAGAGGTTAGCCAGAAGAGATAAGGAATTATTTTTAAACAAGCAATGCACAGAAGTGGAAGAAGACAATAGAATAGGAAGGACAAGAGCCCTCTTCCAGAAAATTAGAAACATTGGAGGTAAATTCCAGGCAAAAATGGGTATGATCAAAAACAAAGACAGCAAGGACCTAACAGAAGAAGAAGAGATCAAGAAAAGGTGGCAAGAATATACAGAAGACCTGTATAGGAAGGATAAGAATATTGGGGATAGCTTTGACGGTGTGGTCAGTGAGCTAGAGCCAGACATCCTGAAGAGTGAGGTTGAATGGGCCTTAAGAAGCATTGCTAATAACAAAGCAGCAGGAGACGATGGCATCCCAGCTGAACTGTTCAAAATCTTGCGAGATGATGCAGTCAAGGTAATGCATGCTATATGCCAGCAAATTTGGAAAACACAAGAATGGCCATCAGATTGGAAAAAATCAACTTATATCCCCATACCAAAAAAGGGAAACACTAAAGAATATTCAAACTATCGAACAGTGGCATTCATTTCACATGCCAGTAAGGTAATGCTCAAGATCCTGCAAGGTAGACTTCAGCAACTCATGGAGCGAGAATTGCCAAATGTACAAGCTGGGTTTAGAAAAGGCAGAGGAACTAGGGACCAAATTGCCAATATCCGCTGGATAATGGAAAAAGCCAGGGAGTTTCAGAAAAACATCTATTTCTCTTTTATTGACTATTCTAAAGCCTTTGACTGTGTGGACCAGAACAAATTGTGGCAAGTTCTTAGTGGTATGGGGATACCAAGTCATCTTGTCTGCCTCCTGAAGAATCTATATAATGACCAAGTAGCAACAGTAAGAACAGACCATGGAACAACGGACTGGTTTAAGATTGGGAAAGGAGTATGGCAGGGCTGTATACTCCCACCCTACCTACTCAACTTGTACGCAGAACACATCATGCAACATGCTGGGCTTGAGGAATCCAAGGCTGGAGTTAAAATCGCTGGAAGAAACATTAACAATCTCAGATATGCAGATGATACCACTTTGATGGCTGAAAGCGAAGAGGAACTGAGGAGCCTTATGATGAAGGTGAAAGAAGAAAGTGCAAAAGTTGGCTTGCAGCTAAACCTCAAGAAAACCAAGATTATGGCAACCAGCTTGATTGATAACTGGCAAATAGAGGGAGAAAATGTAGAAGCAGTGAAAGACTTTGTATTTCTAGGTGCGAAGATTACTGCAGATGCTGACTGCAGTCAGGAAATCAGAAGACGCTTAATCCTTGGAAGAAGAGCAATGACAAATCTCGATAAAATAGTTAAGAGCAGAGACATCACACTGACAACAAAGGTCCGCATAGTTAAAGCAATGGTGTTCCCTGTAGTAACATATGGCTGCGAGAGCTGGACCATAAGGAAGGCTGAGAGAAGGAAGATCGATGCTTTTGAACTGTGGTGTTGGAGGAAAATTCTGAAAGTGCCTTGGACTGCAAGAAGATCAAACCAGTCCATACTCCAGGAAATAAAGCCAGACTGCTCACTTGAGGGAATGATATTAAAGGCAAAACTGAAATACTTTGGCCACATAATGAGAAGACAGGACACCCTGGAGAAGATGCTAATGCTAGGGAGAGTGGAGGGCAAAAGGAAGAGGGGCCGACCAAGGGCAAAGTGGATGGATGATATTCTAGAGGTGACGGACTCGTCCCTGGGGGAGTTGATGACTGACAGGAAGCTCTGGCGTGGGCTGGTCCATGAAGTCACAAAGAGTCGGAAGCGACTAAACGAATAAACAACAACAATCCACAGAGTATGGTCAAAAAAATCAAGATGGTTTTGGTTTAATATACAGTATGGGATTGATTATGGAAATTTTTGTATATCCTTGCTGTTAAAAGTCAGAAGTCACCTCTTTTTGTAACTTTGAAAATTTTTTCTCTTGTGTTTCCACATTTTTTTAGTTTTTTTTCTTTTTTCTTTGTAGTTTTTTGTTTTTCTGCAGCTTTTATCTTTGCTTGAAACTTGATAAAATTCTTATTAAAAAAAATCAAGATGGTGGCCACAAGGATGTGATCAAAGCCACCTGTTTTTAATGTGTGACCAGATGTTGCAGCTGCCACTGACTTTTTTGATCATATGCTGAGGACATCCCTGATCTTTGCCCGAAGACAACTTGCAAAAGACACAATCATAAATTGGGCTGGAAGGACCCTGGTTACGTAAAATAAACAATGGGCAAAAAATAGCAGGCAATGATGCAATGAAGTATGAAAATGGCAATGTAACAAAGGAGTGTGGACATACCTTCAATTGGCTTTTTTGCATTTCAGAAAATGTTTCATAAAGGGGTGTCTTACTGGAACCAACCACGGCTCCGCTCAAGCTTTCAATATCATCACATATTATCAGTGCACTACACTGCACTACGTCCTCATTTTTTCTTCTTCTTCTCCCTCTCAACCACAGCTTGCAACCTGAAGAATATAGTGATTTAGAGTAGTGGTCCTCGACAGATGAAATGCACCTTATAGCTGGAACATAGGTAAGTCAGTGACCCTTTAATGAGTATCACAATCGATTATGTGCTGTCAAGGCAGTGTCTACGCTTAGCTAACATGTAGATAGATTTTCTCCTTGATGATCTGTCCCAAAACTGGTCTTTCAGGTTTCCCAACGGTGCACTCATCGCCTCTGTAACTGAGTCCATCCACCTTCCTGTTGGTTGTCCTCTTCTTCTCTTTCCTTGCACCTTCCCAGCATTAAAGCCTTTTCCAGAGAGTTGGGTTTTTGCATAATGTGTCCAAAGTAAGATAATTTGAGCCTGGTCAGTTTGTTTTCTTGGCCGCCTATGGTATTCTCAGGAGACTTAAGTACAAAGGCATCAGTGCTCATCCTCTCCTGCTTCTTCAAAGTCCAACTTTTGCTTCCATAGAGTGTCACAGGGAATACCATGGCTTGCACGATTCTGATCTTTTTAAGTATAGACCCATCACGGCATTTGAATATCTTTTCCAAGAATATCACAATACCTCTTGTGAAAACATAACTATCTTGGACAAAGTTGGCCTTCTGGTTCTACCACATGAGACTCAGGTATACTAATACAGAAACCTCCAGGGAGAAGGACTACATAACCAGTTTCATCCTATTGGGACTCTTCAGACAGAGATAGTAGCCAGTTGATACTTTGTGGGATTTAAATAATCTACCAGAAATTGAACTCACAGCCCCTTGTACTTGAAGTGATTATGTACAGCACCTTAGCTATAGAAGGTTGTGGCACTCAGTGAAGGGACACATAGCACCCATCAGAATAGAATATACAGTCTACCTTCCCATAAATGCCCTCAACCACACTATCAGAGCTTCCTTCCATTCTTTAACCACAATGTAAAAATTAACAGTAATTTTGGCAAAGCTGGACTGTTTTTATCTGTTTACCTTTTTTTCACATAAAACCAGAGTTCTTAAAAAAACTCTCTGTTACTAGGGTTGATGGGTTGATCACAGTGGGGCATGTTTGCTCCTAGTGAGGGAAAAAAACAGCTTCTCACTCTAAAGTTACCAGTGCATTCCAACACCAGCAGCTCATGATCATATTTTTCTAAGATAGTGTTTTTCAAGGTTGGCAAATTTAAGATGTGTGGACTTCAGCTCTCGTCATGCTGCTTGGGGAATTCTGGGAGTTGAAGTCCACACATCTTAAAGTTGCTAAGATTGAGAAACACTGGCTTAGAGTAGCAGGAGAGGCCCTTCTGAAAGAGCCCATGATTGCAAGAAGCTTTGTTGTCTATGCTTATGTGGGAGCAGGTGTTCTTCTTTGTGATTCCCAGGTTAAGGAATATTGTCCCCAGGGTACTGCATGTAGAGAAGGCAGGGCCCACTTAAACAACTAGTATGTTAGGAGATTAGCCCAGTCTCTGAATTGAATAGGTTATAGCTATTCTTCATCTGGAATCACAATACCTACATTATCCAGGTTTTGGTGGAAAGTATTGATTGAGCTTTGCTGCAAAGGGTAAGAGAACCAGTCATAAGCAGAAATAACCACCACCACCACCACGAGATTTGTTTTTCCTTTTTAATGTCAGTTAATAAAATATTTGTATAGAGCCCCAAAATTTCAAAATAGTGCAAAACATCTCACTATCATGCATCCATTGTTGGGTAAAACCATTGCTCAATCCACTTCAGGTATGTATGTACAGAACAGACAACATGAAAACATATTCCAACATGTGTGCTACACAAATATAATTAACTTCATTTTATTGTTTGGGGTTTTAGAATTTTATTCTGCTCCATTTTGTTGTTAGTTTCAACCACATGCCAAACAGAAACGATTGAAGAAGGAACTGGTTTGGGGGGAAGATGGAGGGAGATGCCTACCCTTGGCTTCTTGTCATCTCACTTTGCAAGATAGGGATGGTGTAAGACCTGTTTGTGCCAAAGTGTGCTGGAAACAGAAATGGAAATTTTTGCTTTACCTCCACTGCATTCCTACATGGTTTCAAGACAAGGCTTTTGTTGTGCGATTGTCCTGCCTTGTTCACAGAATTTTGCAGCAGATCCGGACGGCTTTCATTTGTAACTTACTCATTTTCCTGCTGTTGGTCCCATCTTGCCCCGGAAAAATCTGTTAGTGAGGGAAAGATGAAATCACTGTGCCACATGTTTTGATTTGCTAGCCATAACAGCTATCTGCTTGGAAGCAGCTGGTGCCAAAGGTTTCCCCCCCCTTTTTACTTTTTTTAAACGCAGTTTATATAAGTCTGGTGGATTGTGCATATGTCTGTGTGTAAACATTCAACTCAAAATCCTGATACTTTGGTCCCAAGCAATTCATAAGGAATTAAACATTTTTTTTAAAAGAGGAGGGACAAATGGGAAAAAAAAGTTCTGACTAATAGAGGGAGAAGTTAAGCTTGGAACTAAGTTTGTGCAGTGTTTGGAAGAGATGAATATGAGGTGGTTTCTGGAGAGGGGACATATCTTTCTTCCAGGTTTAAGTGGACATCACTGTCTTTATTTACTTAGGTCAGGGCACTCTTAAGTGTTCTCTAATGTAGCAATGACAGCCCACTACATGTCCAAAGGTTCCTTGGAAATCTCTAGATTTCCAGATGTTGGGGAGACCAGAGATCATTGGTGGAACACCTACTTTACATGCAGAAGATCCCAGATGCCATTCTTGAAGCCTGCATTTGACAGGATCCTGTGGGGAGCTGCTAATCAGGTGTAGATAATCAAGGGCAGAATGAGAAAATAATCTGCCTGATGTAAGGCACCTTCCTAGGAAGCCAAGGTAGTTATCAGCTTGATCTAAGTAGTGTAGAGCTGCCCAGCCGGAGAGAGGTGATCCCATATCAGGTAGAGAATGGGGAGCCATATTTCTGTGGCAGAGCAGCAAACTGGAATGGGAGGCAGTTAAGCAAGGAACTGGCAAATGCCACCAACTGATGGGCTGGGTAATAAATTCCAACCCACATATTTGTATGGCCATGGAAGCATATGGACGGAACTGGCCAAGATGTTAGAACTGGTGCGGCTTTCAGAAGGGGAGGCCCTCTACAGATGTGACATCAATTAGGAGATTTAGGAAAGTCACAATGGATCAGTTAACTTTTCGAAGAGCTGTGCCATCCTCAGCAGCTCCATAAACAACTGCTCTCTTATAGAACGCTGCTCCCTTATGCCTCATGCCTTCAGGCCCGCAACTAGGGTCTGTGTCACCCAGGGAAAACATGGATTCCGTGCCCATTTTGGTGCCCCCCAGAGTGGCGCCTGGGGCAGATGCCCCGCTTGCCCCCTCCTAGTTGCAGCCCTGCATGCCTTTTCCCAAAATGTCTCCTCCCTTTAATGCTCTGCCTGTCTTCCTTTACTGGAAACTCTCAAGCTTTTAACTCTTTCCAGAACCACATAGTCTCCCACCTACTTAAATGGCAAGATCCTACTTGAGTATTATCTTCTTACAGAATCATGATGCTGAAACAAATGCTGCATGGACACTCCACATTCTCATGCCTCTCCCTCATTCACAAGAGTTACCTCCCTCTACGGTCACGAGAATTCAGCCACAGTTCTGAAAAACTCCATGAAATCTCAAGTCTGCTGGCCCGCTTGCGCTCTGAAGTTGCATTAATACATTGCAGTGTTCCAACAACACGCTTAAACCAAGTCAGCTAAAAACCAAGCAGCTGCATTCACCTGACATGCTAACCTTGGTTAGTTAAAACATTGGTTAGTTTTTGTTATGGCTCAGCATGTGCAAATGTAGCCTGTTTGGCTAGTTTAAAGGTCAATGTATGGTGCAAACTCAGAAAATAGGTTAATTTGATAAAC
Organism: Candoia aspera; assembly: GCF_035149785.1. Lineage (NCBI taxonomy): Eukaryota > Metazoa > Chordata > Lepidosauria > Squamata > Candoiidae > Candoia > Candoia aspera. The sequence continues at coordinate 332,370,900 of NC_086153.1, forward strand.
CAGTTAAGGGTGTTGTGTGAATAGAGCCAGTAAGTATGACAGGCCTAGTCCCACTGATCAAATGCTCCTTTGCTTGAGTAAAATAAGATTTCTTGAATGGAGTCAGCAGACATGCTTCATGCTGTTGTTGCCAAGTTTGCAGAAGGGCCACTTACAAATTCCCCTTGACTGAATTTTTCCATGTTCCCTGGCATTCTGATTTACTTGGCTTTGTTTCCATGGTGAAACCTGGGCATTTAGGACTCTCCATTTCTGCACTTCTAAGATTCTTCATATTCTCAGCATGATTTTCAACCCTTTAATTGTCCATTCTTCTCCTATGTATTACTTTTGTATGCACCCATCTTAACAAACACTACAAAAAGAAGGCAATCATGAGATAATCACGATGGTAGCAAGACTGTAGCGTGGTGTTTTACCAATGCTCACGGATGATGCTCATGGACATTGATAAAACCTCACACACAAAGTATTGTGGTGTGGCCCAGATTTTTTTCGGGGGGCGGGCAGAGTTGTCAATGCATATACAAATAGTAACTCAAGTGTTTGTGCATTAAGACAGGAAAAAAGGTACAAATAAACTGTAAAGCTGTAGCAAAGTGCATGTTTCACTTCTGGAATTAAGTTTAGAACTTCTTAATGTGGAATTAAAGGAAAATGCAACAAAAGAAAATACTGTAAAACAGCATTTCTCAACCTCGGTGGCTTGAAGATGTGTGGACTTCAACACCCAGAATTCCCCAGCCAGCATGGCTGGCTAGGGAATTCTGCAAGTTGGGGTCCACACATCGGAAAGCTGCCAAGGTTGAGAAACGCTGCCTTAGAGAGCAGCTGCCAATCCAAGCTGGAAATACTGGGCTGGTTGACAAATACCCTGACTAGATGGAAGGCAGCTTCTGATCCTCCTTGACCAGAAACGTGCCAGGAAAGAAAGGGGATGGTGGGAGTTTATGTTGAAGTGCAGACAGCAGCATTGTTGATTTGTGTCAGGATCCTTTCTAGAAACGAGCCCTTTGCTCTCTCACCTCTCTCTGCTTCATGGGGGAATTTGGCAACATGCATGTATTTGAGAGGGTACGTGGGTGATCCTTGGCAGCGGGAGCAAAGCTCCCAAATAAAAGGGTGAGAAGCAGGGAGGGCTGGGCTGCGGTGGGGGAGAGAAAGGACAGCTCCGAAAACTCTATGGCTTTGACATGGCTGTATAAAAGAGGGGAGGGACCAGGAAGAGAAGGGGAGGCAATTCTAGCAGACGGTGGGAGGGAACGAGGGGTGTCGGGGGAGGCAGATTGGTCTTAGCTGCTGCTGCCCTCTTCAGCCGAGCGCGTGTCCGACTTCAATTTGACAAACTCCTTGGCCACCTCGTCGTTGTTCCGCTGCGAGAGGATGCGCAGCACTGTAAGGCCCGTGTCGTCCATGTGGATGCGCCGGCCCAGCGGCAGCCAGCAGGCACAGCTGCCCCGCTGCACGATGTCCTTCAGCTGCAGGATGGCGATGCCCACTGTCCGGTCTTCCCGGGCAAAGCAGTAGTCTTTGACGCAGACCTGCAGCTCGTAGCACTCGGGCCCTGTCTCGGTGCCAAGGGTGCTGTGGAGGTAGGGGGGAAAGCAGGAAGGGAGGAGGTGGTCATTCACAACGGAAAACCCTTGCCTCCGTCTTATGCAAGGCACGTGGGTTAAAACCCAGCTTCCACATCTGCTCAGAGCTCTCCTTGTCCCACTAATGCTGACCCGTGTTTTGCTCTCCTAATCTTCACAGCTAGGTTCCAAATTGCTGCCCATTAACTTGGACTACAGAAAGCCTCTCCACCTGCATCTCTGTTTCCTTCTTCCCTGCCTGGGTCTATATCTTGGTTATGCTTTGGGGAACCGACACTTTTTATTCTTACGGCTATTGACTCTGTGTTCCTGTTTATGCAGAGTGTTAACTAATGAATGCCTCAGATTGCTGCCCTATGATGTATTGTATATGAACAGTAGGAGATGACTGTTACCTGATTCTCAGCCCATACTGCACATTCAGCTGACACTTGCAGTGCAACCTTCCAAGATTCCAGATGCAACGCTGCATCTGGCAATTTCATTTCCTTATCTCCAGGCTGCAAATGCACCTTCCCCACAGAGCCTAGACTTGTGCTTTTTCAGTCTTTTTCAATTTCACTTTCCCTTACTTAGTTTACAGCTGCATCTTTGCAGCTCAAAATGGTACATTTTCATTCTACAATGGCACATCCCCCATACCCAAGTTCCTAGTTTCACATTAGCAGCTTGTAACTGTACCTGCTATGCAGAGATTAGCCCACAGCACATAATTTTACCTCGTGAATACCCTATATGGCTGTGTAATGCTTCAGATTGAAGCAGAAGCCTTCCTGGCAGGCATAGGATCTTGGGAAATGACTCAGGTGCTTTAACAAGACATGACAAAGGACCTCTTCAAATCCAGCTGAAGAAATTGCACAGTCCTAATAACCTTGCTCTTTCCCAGCCCCGAAGTTATAGTCTTTAATTCTGAGGCCAGGACAAATTTTGCACAAAAAAAATCCAGTCATGCCTCTATTCAAGACAGGGAAATCAGAAACACTCACAACTGGATGCTCTCATTGTATTTGGGGGACCAGCTGTTGTTCTTGGACTTTGTAGCAAATTTCCTTTTCTTGTCACTGAGATGTGGCCCAATGATGTTGACTTCAATGAAAGGCCGGAAGATGCCAGATGTTTGCCACTTGAGATCATTGGCAGCCACCACTAAGGCAGAAAGGAGAGAGAGGGGAAATGGCTATGGCCGCTGACCTTACCTCAAAGGAAATCATGTGGCATTTATTTGAGCAGAAGTGTGGCATTGGCAACCTGTAGCATTCTGGATCTTCCAAACCACAATTGGCCTCCATGCCTCCTAATAGCTGAAAGTTGAAGCTCAACGATTTTTGGAGAGTCACAGGTTGCCTAAAACCTAAGTAGTGTATGCTATTTGCAGTATTCAAAAAGCTTCATGTACCTACATCTTTATGACAGCCCTACATGATAAATCAGTTGCTATCATGCTCACTTAGGACATAGATCTCTCTCTGTTTCCATATCTACACAATAAGCTTTTACAAAGATAAATGTTTGTGGTTGGGTGCAGTCACAGGCAAAATGGAGGCGACAAGCACAAAGGGAGCATAAGAACAAAATGGATATTCACCCATCATTTTGACTCTGGTTAGTATATATTTCTATCCTCCCCAAGACCAGAAATGAGCCCTGCTCATATAAACTAGTGGAATAATCCAGGATTTCAATGAATCACCCTTGGACAGTAGTGTGCTGCCTCCCCTAGAAACCAATGACAAATGTCTGCGGCCTCAACAAATAGACTTTCTATTTATTTCTCCTGTAGCTAAAAAGCCATAGTTTATGCCATCTTTTCCAACTTGCTATCGTCTATACGTGCACATTTCAATATTTTCCATTTTTTTAACCCACCTCAGTCTGAAGACTCTGGGCAGTGTACATCACGAATAAAACTAAAACGACAGAATAGAAGTGACCCAGCAGATGTGACCCTCCCCCCGCAAGCAATGAAAAGAAAGGTAGAATAAGATTGTTTTAGTGGCTTTCCAGAATGTGTTGGCTCTAGAAGCCCCAGCTGGTGTGGCTTTCTGGCACGCTGGTCTCCTGGGGATCATCACTGACCTTTGACGGTTACTTTGTGCTCGCCGGTGCCAGGATGGGTGAAAAGCTCGACATGGACGGAGACCTCTCCCACAGGGTCATCTACTCCAGAGCCTGCGTGAGGGCAAGAGGTCCCGGAGTGGCCAGGCAAGAAGAGAGCAGAGGAGTTGACCATTAGTCTTTGCCAGACCCCACTCCCTGCCCATCAAGACCATGCATGGACTCAGGCCTGCTGATCCCTTTGGAGCGATTCTCGTTCAGAGGCACCTCTGGCTTTCTGTCTCTTAATAATGAGCTCTTTCCTGCTACAGGGTTGACCAAGTTAAAGCTTCCCCTCTCACCAAAAAACCCCAAAAACCCTGAAAATTATGCCATAACAATATCCCCAAGTCTGTTTGTTTGTTTGTTTGTTTAATGAAACTCACACACTGTATACTGCCCCAAATCTTAGAAGACTCTAAGCGGTTTGCTTCTGGGCCATGAACCAAAGAACAGCATCGAGCTTGCTTTTCCATCAAAGTCAGCAGGACCTTCCCCTCTGCAGTTGTCCCCAACCCAACCCCAGCCCCCAGAAGCAGGACACCAGCTCCTTGTCCAAACAGGCTTCCTCCACGAAGGAATTTCACATGCAGCAAAGGCAAAAAAGGAAAAGGGGCAACAGGTGGGTGGAAGGAGTCAGTCTGCACAGGCGCAACGGCCAGCGGTGTGATTAGGTAGCATGGAAAAGGTTTCAGTCCAAGGTGGGAGCAGCAGTGTTGGAGGGGAGGGGAAAGGGAGAGCTGGTGGCCGCAGGGTGGCCCCAGGGTTGGCAGAGGGAAGGACAGAGAGGGTTTCTGCAGCTTTCCCAGGGTCAGACCCTCAGGAAAGGGGGCTAAGGCTGCGGATCTCAGAGTGAGGGAGAAACAAGATATTCCATGTCCCCTTCCAAAGCAGGCAAAGGTTTTCCCCCTTCCAAAATGGATTTGGTGACAAAAACAGCCCTAATACCCAACAGGTATGTGGCCTTTGGATGATGCTGACCTACTCTAGCGCACCTAGAGCCGGAGGATCATATTGCAGGAAGGGACCTCCTTGGGCACTGAGGCTTTCTTGCGGAAGGATAGCACACTAGCTCCCGGGGCAGCTCCTTCCACTGCTGAACAGTGTGTGCCATCAGGAAGTTCCTACTGACGTTTAACCAAACTTCTTCTCTGTGTCTGTGTGTAATCTGAACTCGAACGCACAACATGATTTCATGTCAATCCTGGCTTCCCACTCATAGAATCTTAGGAACTGGGGCTCAGAAATAAGAAACTTCTGTCCTGCAAAGCTCACCAAGAACAGCAAGACCAAATGTCCTGGGGACAGGCAACAATCTTGTGCTATGATTTGCCCGTGAAGTCCTCAGGTATGTGGAGATAAAACGCTCCTGTGTATGAAGGTTCTCTTTGATAATAATGAATGTAGCTAATGTAGGACTCTGATTCCAACAGTGGCCCTCATGCTGGGCACAAAGAACAGTGTCCTTCATTGTATTACTCCTAGGATAAATCAGTTGCCTAAAGGTTTTATATGAAGCAAATAGCAGTCTCCAGGAACTGACAAGACAAGAAGAAGAGAGTGATTTAACATGAATCAAAACCTGAGGTTCTTCCCATAAACTTTCTGGAAAGGACATTGGTTTCCCAGGGTTGAAATCTCTCCTTTCACCTATATCAGCCAGCTTGTACTTTAAGAGCAGCAGCAGCAGTTCTCAATTGCCTAAATTTAACAGTATTATTATCCAGGGTCTACCAGTCACCATCACTGCAAATCTTTAAAAAAGTTGAAGAGCCACTGCAACTGATTGGTTTTTTCTGATAAACAACTAGTCCTCACTTAATGACCACAATGGGAACCAGAAGTTTGGTTGCTAAGTGAAGTGGTCATCAAGTGAATCCAACCCAAATTTAGGACCTTTTTGCGGCAGTCGTTAAGCAAATCACATGGTTCCTCATTGATTTTGCTTACCAGAAGCCAGCCAGGAAGGTTGAAAATGGTGATCACGTGACCATGAGATGTTGCAATTGTCATAAATGCAAACTGGTTGCACATGGTCATTAAGTGAGGACTACCTGTAGCTTCTTGGGAAGCTCAGGGGTCATAGCTACTATTATGTATGCACTTTAGTATTTTCTGGAAAATCATTTGAAGGACTTTTGGAAATCCAGCTGCCTGCCCAACACAAGATTGGAACTGTAGGATGCAGTATCAGTATCACCAAGACTCTGTTTAAATGCCTCAAAGAAAAAGGCTCACACTCTCTTGGAAAGCTCTCATTCCTCCTTTGTTGTTTATTCATTCAGTTGCTTCTGACTCTTCGTGACTTCATGGACCAGCCCACGCCAAAGCTTCCTGTCGGTCGTCAGCCCCCCCAGCTCCCCCAGGGACGAGTCCATCACCTCTAGAATATCATCCATCCACCTTGCCCTTGGTCGGCCCCTCTTCCTTTTGCCTAGCATCAGCATCTTCTCCAGGGTGTCCTGTCTTCTCATTATGTGGCCAAAGTATTTCAGTTTTGCCTTTAATATCATTCCCTCAAGTGAGCAGTCTGGCTTTATTTCCTGGAGTATGGACTGGTTTGATCTTCTTGCAGTCCAAGGCACTCTCAGAATTTTCCTCCAATACACTCCTGCTAGTGCTTAGCTAAAATTAGTACAACCAAATTCTGCCTTCTGGAGCAACAGAGATCAAGTCTGCTCCATCTTTGGTGGGACAGCCCTTCACATACATGAAGACTGCTGGCAGGTCTCCCCTTAGTCTTTTGTTCTCTGAGCTAAATACATGTAAGTGTTGAGTGTTTGTTTTATGATTGCTATCACTTTGTTCATTGGTAATGTTCTTTTTCATTGTTAATGTTTATTTTACTGGATTTGACTATATAAGTTGCCTGAATAGGTGGATTATTTTAGACCTGACTGTTAAAGTTGGCCTAAATACATTTTAAACAACAATAGCAATAATGAAATAAAGAGGAGAGGTAAGAAACAGGTACCAGTCTTTGGCCATTGCCTAGATCTGCAGCCTTTGCCCCCTGCATGCTTAAGATCCTTAAAAACCCATGCCTTTAGTTGCCAATAAAAGGTTTAAAAAACCGCACACATACACCCACCTCCCTGATCATCCCAGTTCCTGTATCACATGCTTGCTCAGACTCGCTTGATCCAGCAATCAAGGCCACGAGGCTTAAAACCAACAGGTCATTTCCATGTGCTAAAGGCAAGCAGGGGATGGGCAGACCGGTGGAGCAAACCCCTGTGGCATCAACCAAATGTCCCCTTCTTCCCCCCACCCTCCTCCTCCTTCGCCGGCAATATGCTTGCAGAGGGTATCATTCTGATGCATTCAGTGCACTTGCAAAAAGAGGCTCAGCCTGAGAGTACCAGCACCTGGAACAGGGCTAGTTCAGAAGAGCCCTTGCCGGAAGAGAAAAGGAACACGGTCTCGGACTTGGCTGCAAGGCTGCCCCCCTCCGTTTCTCTTCCAGATCTCCACCGGGACTGCGTCCTGCGCTTCTGACTAGCCTTGGCCAGGGTGGTGTGATGAGGGTGCGTTTGAGGATGGGAAGGAGTGTCAGGACAATGGTATGACACGTACCCTTCTCAGGATAGGTTTCTTCGCTAAGAGTAAATCTAATCCCTTTTCCACCATGAACTAGTAATGAGAACAGGAAGGAAGGAAAAGAGAAACCAAGGAAGAGAAGGCGGTTGGAAGGAAAAGAACAAGGATGAAAATGCGTAGGAGGACGAGAGAAGGTTGCAGGGGAGGAATGAAAATGGGCAGGAGGTGGAGAGAAAAAAAAAAGAAAGATCAGCCCACACATCTGCTTTACAAGGCAGCTGGAGAAGTCAAAAGGTAGGTTAGGACAAATGCCAACTTGAATGCTAGGGAGGGAGGCAGAAAAAGACTGAACAGGAGTTATTTAGTTATTGTACTAAACTTATTAGCCACCTCAGTCACTGAAGCAACTCTAGGCTAAACTAATACCCAAGATGCTGAATCCTGTGACAGCCCTGTAAAAAAATCACCTTTCTGGCTGAGCCAATGATCCAGTTTTTTCCATAAAGCAGAGGTCAGCAACCTTCTTCTGCACAGGGGCCAGAGGCCATGCTGTCACCACTGCCACCATATCCGGGGGACACGTTGCTCTGCCTGCGCCAAGGCGGCTGGTGAAGCCATCACCAAAATGTTCATCTGAGGAAGTGATGAGAACTCTCTCCCTCTCTCTTCTGAGCAGGGTGAATATATTTCTTTTTAGGACTGCAGGCTGGATGATTTTGGGTGGCAGGCCACATCCAGCCCAAGAGCCATAGGTTGCCAACCCCTGCCGTGAAGGGATGTTTGCACATACTCTATTTCCCACAGAAGCAAATCAGATGCCTCCTTGCAGCAAATGGAGCATGAAGCCAGCAGCCCTCTTGTCTTGGCTGCCCAGAAGGTTTAGTAATAGCTATTGAAGTGTCCTAATAAGTAGATATCAATAGACTTGCCTTCCATTAGAATATGTGCTGTAGATTCTGGATCAAAACAATAGCAGAAGCCCTAATGGGAAGCTCATAAGCAAGTCTATATGAAGTTAACTCCCTTTCCTTAATGTTTCCTCATTCAGCAGAGCCTCTGAATGTAGAGGTTCCATTTAGCTACATAAAGAACACAAGAAGGACTCTTGAAGGTCAAAGTACCCCCAAAGCAACATCTTTAATCTCCTTGGCCTAACCAATTCTAATTCTAACAAAATCTGTACCCTTAACCAATTCCCACCCACCTAACCTCACTCCTCACCCCCGGTTTCTTAGCAAGCATACGTAGCCCCATCTTGGCAGCTTACCCTGAGTGGACTGTGTCTGGACAAAGGTTTTGATGAGCAAGTCTGTGGCTTGTGTGTAGAGCGAGAGGGCGTAGCGCAGGGACTGCAGATCAGGGCTTTTCTCCAAGAAGGTTTTTTTAAGACCAACTCCTCCTGCATGGAAGTATTGCTGATGGGAAAAGAGAGGGAGGGGGGCAAAGCAGGAGATCCAACTTCAGTACCAGCCCTGCATCCTCAAGGCTCTCAACTGTTGACCATACTTGGACTTGGGGAGAAGACTTTTGAAAGCAGATGGAAGGTGAAAGGTCCCCTGTGCAAGCACCGAGTCATGTCTGACCCTTTGGGGGGACGCCGCTTTCACAACTTTTTCTTGGCAGACTATAGCGGGGGTGGTGGTTTGCCATTGCCTTCCCCAGTCGTCACCTTCCCCAGCAAGCCGGGTACTCATTTTACCGACCTCGGAAGGATGGGAGGCTGAGTCAACCTGAGCCAGCTACCCGAGACTCCAGCTTCCGCTGGGATTGAACCCGGGTCGTGGGAAGAGTTTCAGTTGCAATACTGCCGCCTACCACTCTGCGCCACATGAGGCTGTTTGAAAACAGGGGGGAGCCCAATTTTCTTTGAGGGTTTGTTTGCGTAGCTATGCTTTGTTTATTTACTACATTTAAAAAGAGAAATTACAGTTCACCTTTCATATGTCTGTAGCCATACTGGCTGCATTCACACAACAGGCTTAATCTTACTACTGAATTAACCCTTTTCTGGTTTGCCTAATGCACTGTACTATAAATAAACCAAACTGACCGGTTTGGGACAATGCCCAGTGCTACATACAAGTTAACCGAGGTTATTCTTAATCAGACCTGTGCAAGTGGAACTGTAAGATCTTCAACTCATTTGGTATAGTAGATTGTTTGAGCCTTTCCGCCCAATGATCTTACTGCACCTCTGTATTATATCAGGAGCCTAGAGCTAGATTCATCTTGCCTTTGTTAACCCAAATCAAGCCTGTTTAGAAGAAAAAATCTACTTTTTGTTGACTGATGTTGATGAACATGTAACTAAACAAGCTGCATTGTTTGCAATGGCTGCAAGGAAGATAAGGAAGCAGATGTTGACAAATCGTGCTGTTAATACTAGATGGGATTATTTAACTGATAAGGATTGTTGTAAAAAATATATATGAATTTTGCTAAAACCAACGGTTGCAAATAAATGTAAATGTAAAAATACACTGCACCTCTGTTGCTAAACAATACCATCATCCCAGCATTGCATAATACCAAAAGCAAACCACTGCGATGCACTGCAAGACCCTTCCAAAACTGCTTCCTTGCCAGTCTTTTATAATCAGATGCAAGCAAGGTCATCCTCTGTTTTGGAGCATGTATGTTTTCGCTGGGCATACTCCTTGCTGCCCATCTGAATTTTTTGAGAGCTTGGTGGCTTACAGCATCTGCTGGGCTAATATACTTGACCAAGCTTGTTGGAAAGACAGCAGGGTGAAGCCACAGCTTTTTCAATTTACTTTTGTTTTTGTGAATGAAGAGGGAAGGACCATTTGTTGATTCAGAGAATGCAGGGAATTCCTGGATGGGAAGAGAACATGGAGACTAGCAGTGCTGAGTAGCTGGTGGTTTCAGTGCCCAACCTGTGGTATATTAGGCAGAGGAAGAGATGGCTGATGATGCTTCCTGCAACCCCTACGCCATGCTAAATGTGTTTGGGATCCCTGGAGATTGAAGAGGAGATGGTTTGCCAATGGAATGGATGGTTGTGGCAAGAGTTTTCACTGATTTGGGGAGCTAGACAGGGATTTGAACCCAGATCTCATAGGACACATCATGCTGTTATCCATTTAACGCATTGCTGTCTGCTTTAATTCACTCTTATAGGTCTCTGGCCAAGCAGAGTCTTCCTTTTGACCCTTGGAGACGCCAAGGTTTGAGCTTTGGGCCATCTGCAGTGGATAGCACATGCTCTCCTGCTGAGCTGTAGGCCCTCCCTTTTGCTAGTCTAGGAGCAGACAACCTGGTGCCCTCCAGATGTTGCAGATAATAACTGCTTCTAGGACTGATGGAAGTTGAAGCCCAAAAGAACTGGAGTTTGCTTTTCCTTACGCTAATCCAACACTCTAAGATGGGCTTCTTTTACCTTGCTTTGAGGTTTTTGGGACTGGAACCTCCCAGAAAGTTAGTTTCTCTAGCCGTTATACCATGTCACCTCATTTCCACTCTTCTCTATTATGGCAAACTTCTGTGAAATTACTGGGTATCAGCGAAGTTATCCTACTTTATCTCCCTGGCACAGCTAAGATTAGATCCAAGATGGTGATTTCCTCATGGCCATTCGCAAGCAGCAATTTGAACCCAAAACTTCCCAATGGTTTATCCATCATACTGCACTGATTCTAAAATGACAAATAGTGGAAAATGGGAATTCAGATTCAACCCATGTGTTCACACTGAAACTCAGCTTGTTCTCAAGATCTAGAATTTGGCTGGGACAAATGGGTGGGGAAAACAGAATTACTCACCTTGATGGTATCCAGAGCAAGTTCCACCACAGCACACTGCTTGGGTGTCAAACTCTTAGCCTCCTCACGTACCATGTGATCCTGGCGGGAAGAAGCCAAGATGTATAATAACTGTCTGCACGAGATACCCACAACTTTTATTTTCTAAACATTTATTAATTTATATTTCAAATTTAGTCACCGCCCATCTCACTCAAAGAGCGACTCATCGATACATCTAAAATCCATCCTACACATTCATTTTGAGGTTGCATTTGGAAACCTAGACATTCAGGAAGGGCATTTGGATGGTTTGAATGGGAGAAGACGACTAATTAGGTTGTTTGGACTCTTCCAAGTTCCCTCACAGTTCAATTCCCTGATGGCCACCTTTCTTCTCAGAATCACCCTCTGTAAGAGGAAAAAAAATACCATATCCACCAGGCACAAAAAGATAAATTTCCTCCTAAAAATGATAGTTTCTCTCTGCCCAGAAATATGAAACAAGTTAGGATCTGCCCTTCTTTTCTTCCCCAACCTTTTAATTTGGATTTAACAGCTCAGTAAAATTCTCTGTTAAAAGATGAATACAGAAGGTGGGTTGATTAGTTATTCGTTGAGTTCATGCCACAAGCTAACCCATGTTTTATTGAACTAATCTGGTTTATTGGGTTTCCACAATAATCTGAATCTTAAATGAATACACTGGCTTAATTTGTGCAATATAAGGAGTCACAAACCACAAAACCACATTTTGACCTAGTGTGTGGTTTGACCTCATTCAGTGTCTCACAGTCTGTAATGTGCAGACCAGTGTTTCTCAACCCTGGCAACATTAACCCAGCCAGTTCCCCCAGAATTCTGGGAGTTGAAGTCCAGACATGTTAAAGTTGCCAAGGTTGAGAAACACCGGTGTAGACTGTTGAAAGCAGTAGCAACACTGACCCCTGTGGATGAGAACATTCACATCTAGTTCTTTTTCCCTGCGTTTCAATAGCTTTGGGGCCGTTCCTTGCGGGGTGGGCCTCTAGAGTTCAGAAAGTTTAGCCTCTAGCATCCTTTGTTATCCTTGGTTGTGAAATTTTGGTACTTTGAATTCAGGAGCAGGGTGTTTTCAGGGTACGGTCAAACAAGGCAAGATGGTGGTAAGCGGCAACTGGTGATTTGGGTAATATAAAAGTATAAAAAGCAATAGCGGTGATAGTTTCTGGATATAAATATATTGGTGTTCCTACCATTTCTATGATGTAATTGTACCTCTCTGCCCCCTTTCAATATGCTGGTAGCACAGAGGCTGGTCTTCTGTCTGACTCTGACTTTGCTAAGGAACAACACTGTCCATTCCTAACATTCGTCTGCGTTGCTTACCTTGAGTTTTGAAAGCTGCCCTAATTCCTTGGCTGCGTTGAAGATCATCTGTGTGCCCTGGAGAGCAGGAGGAATGAAAAGAAGAAAGGACATATAATAAAAAGAAAGAGGCAATTGCTTCCCCACTAATATCATATGGAACCAGAGATACCTTTTCATAATTTGTGGTAAGAAAATCAGGTGACCTTCTATTTAGGGGAGCTGTAATGTGCTTTCTTAAAAACTCACAGGGGTTTCCATTATAATATATAGTCAGTCTATTCTGTCACACATGGGAGTTATATTATGGTTTCTCAGTAAGGGACTCTCAGGTTAATTATAGATAAGTTATGGCACCTAAGGATTTAATGGTACCATGACAATTTGGGCTACTGGTAGCAAATTTCTGGAATTTTCCTCATTGGATAGTTCCTTTGTTTCTGAATAATCTACTTTCATTTTTAAGGGGAATATTATTTATTTGTAATCCTAACGAAGTTTATTAGATATGTAGATACATACCTTCCAGTTTTCAGAAAACCTGTGGTTCCTTTTATCAGGTCCTCAAAGTCTTTAAAGAACATTTTAAATGAAAATGCAGAATCCTTAACATAATATTTCCTGACTTAACATTATTCACAATTTCTACCTGAGTGGAAAAAAAAGAAACCTCTAAACTTCTCTTTCTGAATTAAAATGTATTTGGTTTTAATCTTTTGATACTGAACCAGAGTCCCTGCTCATGATCTAGAACATGCACCTTATTTTCTATCACAAAAATGTAAGAAAATCCTGTTAGACTACATGAAGAGATATGGTGGATGTGGTTAATTAGCATAGAACATTTGTTCTTCCATTATTTAACCCAACCTCCCCTAGCCTGGCACCCTCAGAGTTTCTGAGCTAACATGTCCTCTGGCTACCAATCCTGGGAAGCCCATCTAGAAGCTGTATGGGAGGGAAGCATGATTTAACCTCTGCTATTGGCCTTATTCGGCACCTGGACAGCACCCCACAAAGTGTAAGGTGAGCAGATACCATGACTAGAACATTGTTTCTCAACCTCAACAACTTTAAGATGTGTGGACTTCAACTCCCAGAGTTCCCCAGCCAGCATGAGGTTGAGAAACACTGCTCTAGAATGATAAGGAGATGCCACAATTGCTTGGATGGACCATCTCTCTCACTCACTCGCTCACTCACTCACATATACACAGGATGTACACACAGTGGATCTGACATCATCCACGCAAGAGTTCTTAAACCATGCAAATGTGAAAATGCTGACCTCCTAACAATGATATCTAATGTTCCCCTCATATTCAACTCATTGGAAGTTAATGTGACACCAAATTTTCAACAGGGAAATAGGTGAAATTATAGGCTGGTCAGCTTAATGCCTGTTATGGGCAAACTGGTGGAAACGATAATCAAAGAAAAAAATAACTAAGCCCACAAACAAACAAACCGTATGGATTCTACAAAGGCAAATTCTGTTTCACCAATTTTCCAGGGTTCTTGGAGAGTGTCAACAGCCAGGTGGATTGAGGTGACACCCCTGCCCCCCACCAATAACTACTATACAGTATTCAGTAATTGAACAAATCAGAGATGATATTAACAAGGCTCGATCTTTTCTAACACGATTCTAACAAATCTTTAGTTTTTTTGTTCCTTGTAAACCATCTAAACTTGCTGGCTATGTGCACAATTTATGGCAACAAGTTCCGCAAATTAATATAAATTTACAGAATAGTCCTGACTGCTACGATTTGAGTCAATTTCCAAGAATGATCCTGAACACCAAATAACATGATCCATCTTCACACATACATATTCAATTCTTCACAGTTGCAGCATCAGTGATGACACCATACATAGCTTCTTGAAGGCAGCCTATTTGCACTGGTGTAGTATTCATACAGACTGCTGGAAGTCACAAAACACCTAGTAAGAGGGCATCTGAACAGCCATAATTTATAATCCCAGATTTCCTAACAGGCCCCCCCCAACGCTGCATCTTGTAGGTTCATTTGTGAGTGGCTATCTAGACTGTGCTTTGAATCATTGCCACCCCCAAAATCCAGCTCATACCCCATCACTATTTCAGAAGCCCACTCAGTCTCTGGAGCAGGGTGGGCAACCCACAGACCGCTTGCAGCCTACCAACTCACTCTGAGGCCCCAGAGCACCCCTGGAATGGACAGGACCAAATATTTTGGCCTGGCATTTTTGTGTTTTAGGAATGGGGGTATTAAAGGACAACATAACTTGTTTCTGCCTGTCCAATTCGATCTAGTAGGTTGGGTATGCTGCGAGTCCTGTCAGCCAGGGAGTGTCGGCTGGCGGGAACTAGAAGGCGGGCCTTCTCTTCCGTAGCGCCTGCCCTCTGGAACATCCTCCCTCCAGAAATTAGGATGTCCCCGACCCTGTTGGCCTTTCGTAAGGCTGTGAAGACCTGGCTTTGTGCCCGGGCCTGGGGCCTCGAGCGTGTGGATGGTTCCGTCTCTTGGCTGTATTAACATTCATGCATTGCTCGCTTGGCAGCCATGTATATTTATTCTGTATTTATTTTATATTTTAACTGTTTTAATTGTAATTGTTTGAACTGTTTTATAGTTTTATTGTTGTAAGCCACCCAGAGTCACTTGTTGAGATGGGCGGCTATAGAAATCAAATAAATAATAAATAAATAAATAAACATAATGCTTTAAATCAGAGCTCTCAAACTTAGACTAAGGTTTAAGTCTCTCATTTCACTACTTTGGCACAAATAAAGCAAAACTTTGGGTTTTGACTGCTCTGATGTCATGGTATTACTGGCTGCACCACTTCAGAAATCAAATAAAATGAATTATATTGAAGACAAAAGGAGGCCTTGGCTTCTCCTGATGCCCATTTCTTTAGCTTTGCATAATTGCTTTGGAGTCAAGTTGGGCAAACACAATATTGTTCTATTATGCCAACAGACAAGACATTGTAGCCAGCCTTCGACTGATACAAGCATATGTGTTTCTCCCTACCTATGAACTTTGCTCATTTCACCCTCAAAACAGAAAAGTGGAGGCAGTTTCAGTTGCTTTCTAACTTGTAAAAGTTCTCTCAAGCTTGTCTGAAAATTCGCTACTGTGAATTTTTGGCTTGGACCTTACACTTGTCCTTTTGCTTCCTTGAAGATTAGAGGTTTTGCCTAAAAGGAGATGAAAGCAAATCACTTCAAACAATGAATTTTGCATCTGAGGTGATGCAATTACAGAATTACTCAAGGTTTGTTACCTAAAAAACCAGCCTCCTAAAAGGATCTTGTTATGCTGCAGGCAGGCAATCTATGGACCTCCAGATCATTTCCAGACTGCTCTGATGAAATTCAACAGCACCCAATTTCCACTTTTAAGAAAAGTAGATCAAGAAATAAACATTTCTGCTTGGTTTAAGACCTCTCTTTTTCAAACAAAACCATAAAAGCCCTCCACCAAAGCTAGAAAAAAATGGCGATTTTCACTGTACCAGTCTTGATGGAACTTCTGTACCACCACCAGATTCTTTGCATCCCTGAGGCTGATTTTTTTTTAAGTGTAGCTTCAGCTGCAGAAGCTTGTTTTCCCTGCTTTGTTGTCTCTGATTAAAGGAACAACAACAACGACAAAAGATATTCAGACTATTTTCTTCTCAAACAGGGAGAGCTACTAATTTCCCCCCCAGTCTAGGTCTCTTCAGAAACTTAGGGCTACGTGTTACATCAGTTTCAAACACTGGCCATTCTGCTGAGTCTGATGGGAGTAAGGGATACTGTTTGGAGGGATCCAGACTGGGAAAGCTATAGGAGGATCGGGATCTAGCTATCCATGGCTGATGTTCTAGATAGTTGACATTCTAGTCCTTTGTAACTGTCAACAGATTTCCCATGAGCAAGGCATTCTGAGTCTGTCTCAAGACTCAGGAGGGTATTCCACTGCATGGAGACTTCCAATTAAAAATGAGCAGATTTCCCCTGTGCCATTCCTTTGCTATTTTTGCAATTTCAGTCTCAACCAAGTGTTAAGAGATTTTCTAAGATTCATTCTGGAACCAGAAGACATGCGGAAGTCTGCAGTTTCCAGTTAGTTTGTACCTCCTCCCCACACAGACACATGCAGAAAACCTTTGTATCAATTGTGTCTATGAGCACACAGATAACTGCAAGAAAAGCAACACTGATTGTAGTGAAGAGGAAAATGCCGCATGAACCAATTTACAAGTGCAGTCCATGCAATCTGCTTCAACCAAGTTGGTCTGAACAGTGCTGGGCACAGAATACAAGGTCCTGCCCACTTGAGGGTACAAACAACTTTTATATAGTTGTATAATAAATGCTGACCAGTAATGATGTCAAATGCCAATCATCTTATTTTGGATAACAAGGGTTAGATGTTAGGTTTATAGTGAGAATACACAGTTAATAAAACGCAGGATGGCATGAGTCGGCTTTTGTGGTTGGTTACTTCCTAGTTCCCATTTTTTTAAAAAAGTGCTGATTTAAGATAACTCACGAGCCAGCATCTGCTTGCTCGCTTATTTATTTATTTATTTATTTATTTAATCTATCTATCAATCAATCAAATTTATCACCGCCCATCTCCCAAAAGGGACTCTGGGCGGTTTACAATAAAAGAGCATGTGCCTAAGCAAGCATAATCATGTTCAAACTTCAGGAATGTCTTCTGCATTACAGAGACATTCATGTGTGCTTAAAATGTTGCAAGAAAAGGATTGCTATAAAACTGTGTGCACAGTTCTATTAACACCACTTCGTTTACACTCTTTATTGAGGTGTAGACTGCATATAATATCAGTGAGACACTACAGGGAAGGACTCTTGACACAACCAGACTGCATACAGTTCCCTATGGTAATATAAAGAGCAAAACCTAACGATGAATGGAAGAACCTTGCATGCAATCCAGCAGCACCATGTGGTGGTGCTTTAAACTTACAGTGGTTCAGGGCACCCATTTCATCCTTTACTCCTCACCATTAGATTATTTCCCCACTCTTTTCTGAATATGGGCAGGAGGTTTTAAAGAATGAATTTGGATGCCCTAAAATCTGCAAGGTTTAGGGCACTTATTCTACCCCATAATATCCTCAACTCCCCCAAAAGGACCAAAAAATCCATTACATTTTACAAGAACAGACTACTTTCATTTGGATTTACATCTTTCTCTTTTCTCTTTGATCTACAGACACTCAATCGATTTTCCATCCATCCATCCATCCATCCTCTTTACGGCTTACTCTTCTTACATTCTAAGTTGCAATTTTCCATGGTTGTCACTATGTGAGTCCATAGGTATTGACCCCCACCCCCACCCCCACCCCAGCTTTAGTCAATTGAAGCCTTCGTATCATGCTTTTATTCTTACAGACAGGAACTATCCTTTTTTGTCCTAACTGTGCACAAGACTCTTTGGGAGTCTTTTCAGCTGATGAGCAAGATGCAAACATTTTAAATAGCAACACACACAGTGTACAGTGCCCCCGCCCCTTCTGAAAAGCCACAGTTGCTTGCAGTAGATCTTGCCATATCTACTCGAACATTTTCCCATATACAGTATTCTCTGTACATCCTCATTCCTCCCTCTCTGCCCCTATGGTTCAGATGTCTCTCCCCCCCCCACCCCCTGTGCCCTCCCTCAACCCACTCACATGCAGACAGTCAAGCAAGCAAGCTGAGCAAAAGATTTCAGAAGGAAAATATAAAAAAATTGCTTTGGGTTTTGGCTGAAAACAGAGACCAACAAACACAATTTGAGCACAGGTTTTAAAAGAGCAGCCAGCTCCAGGTAGCAATTTCTGGTAAGAAAGAGGACAAGAGAGACAAACGGACATAAGGATTCAAATAACCACAGGCAAGAAGGACTGGGAGGTGGGGGATCTCTATGGGGAGGATAGGCAAGAAAAAATAGATGAAGCAGAGTAAGAATTAAATGGAGAATCCTTACTTCAGCGTGACTGGGGAGCTTCACCCTAGTCTGTGGAAAGAACAGCACTATTTGTATGATTACAGCATCTAGAAAGCCTATGACAGCAATGCAATACACTCCCTTCCCCACAACTGTGCTGATATCAGATGCCATCTCCACAGTGGCCATGCTGGCTGGGGCAATGGGGTTTCTATTCCAACACATCTGAATAATACCAGATCTGGAGGAAAGCTTTTTTTACAGTAAATTTCACAACCAACTAATGGAGCATTGATCTGTATTGCTATTTTAGATGGGTTGAACAGAAAATTAAGGAAGAGATTAAACCAGAGCTGTGACACTTTTCATAACACATCCCAAAGAACAACCCTTTTGTTTGAATTTATATTATATATTTTAGATCACATTTTCCCATCAGGTTAATTATTACTGATTCATGGGGCTACTTTTGAAATTCTCCTCCTCCTTGAATGCTGGGCTTTCATATTCTCTACTCTTGAACCAAGATGGAAAAATATGCATCAGTGATAGTCCACTGTTCTAATTTTAAAATTTCAACCTCTGTAGGACGCTTCTGCTAATCTTCCGCTAATTTTCTCCTGTTGCATATCCAACCCAGCCCAGTCAGAATTTGGGTGGAATTTCCCATTAAAAATATGATAGGAATTAATTCAATTTTTGGAATATAGGCAGGCTTAAGGGCTCATGTACTCCCTGGCCCAGGTGAGTTCACACACACATCTCTGATCTAGGAAAATCATCTAATTCAGAGCCAAATTATGAAAAAGCCAAAACATTTATCTACACAGAGTTAAATAAGCAACAGAGACAATCAATGGGAAGGAAATGATGTCTTCAATAAACATCACTCATCCAATCTTTGTTTTCTGAGTCAAGATCAGAACAGCAAGTAAATGGATCTTATTCACATCACTACTCTTTGCCTTGAACATCTGGTTGAGAAGAAGAGAACATCCTGCTTCTTAATTCCTTTGAGGAAGGATTGGTTGACCTTTATAGAGCTGTGGATGCTTCAACGATCATTGACATTTGAGTTAGACACAGCATATTTCTGCAGTTCATTGAAAGATGTATATCTTTTTCAGGTTTACAGTACATGTAAGCATTTAAAAAAGAAAAAGATGTCACTGCTTTAAGAGTTGCCTTAACTTTAATAAATGGATTCCTTAAAGAGGGGCCTTTCTTTTTTTTTTCCAGGCTCATGAAGAAGTGAGAAAAAAGTTAGTCTCCTTTGCTACTGCATTTGTGTGAGATCCAAAGCACTTTTCCAGGATCATTTGTCAAAACATGCACACTCTCAATCCCACTTTACTCACATAACACCTGGATGGGGCTTGCTAGTCAACTACCCTCAGCTTCTAACTATCTAGCTTCTGATCTAAAGTTTCCCGAAAGAGAGAACTAAGCCCCCCTCTGGAGGGCTGGCTCTATACCCAAAGTACTATCAATATCAATAGGGTTCTAATGTTAAACCAGAATTTACACCTTTCATCTTAAGACCTTCATTCTTTTCTGCCTACATGACATCCCATCTTCTAGAAATAGACTTCCCCTTGACTTTGGTCTTTGTTGTAACACTTTAAGTGATAGCATGAATAACATCCAACAACTCTTTGATATGAAAGAGCTAGATTATTTTATCTGAAGTTTTCTTTTCAAAATATATATTTTCTGCCCAGAAAAGCTATTGAATATGAATTATCCTCAACTCCTGAATTACCCATCATCATCCCATTTTTGAACACTCCTCTTTTGTGTTCTGCTTCCAGAAGGATTTAATGCCACACAGTTGCTGGTCCTAAAAAGATAGGAGAGGGTCCAACAGTAACCCCAGAACACAATCTCGTATGCCTAGATCTTAATTTTATCATATATTTTCAGTGATCCTTCCTAAAACCTCACATTTTTTATTTATTTACTTTACATAATTTGTATTCTGCCAACTTCATTGGATTCTGGGAGGCTCACAAAAGTATATGGCTCATTTATAGATTTATTAACCTTTCTGTATTTTTTTTTTAAATGGTGGCTTTTATAGTAAGTTAAAAAAACCCACCCCACAGTAAGGAAGCAATAATCAATGAATCAATTTACAGAAGGAAAGGATAGTGGACAATGGTAATAACAAATCCAACAGAATTAAAAATACCACCAGAAGTTTGAACTTTGGGAATCTCTGTCTCTGTCTCTCTATCTTCTATCATCTATGGTATTTGGGGCTCCTTGAGCCTATGGGGACACAATTCTACAGGCAGGCCTTCCCTGCTCCCCGCCTCATTTTTTATCCAAACTGAAGTAAAAATCTTGGTCCAGGCAGTTCCATTTCCTGCAGTTGTTCTGGTGTTCTTCTGCACTGTTCTGTGCCATTCCTCCCAAAGGGGAAACAAGAGGTGTGCCTGAAGTAGAGCAATACTAGAAGAGGGGGGGTTGGAAGATGGAACTGAACTCCCAGATCAGATGGGCAACCTGTGGATAGGCCAGATTTGTCCCACAGGCCCAACTGTGCTATATTTAGTTGGGATCTACTGAATTCAACAAGGCTTCTTTCTCAGTAGAGCCAAGATTTCACTGTATATACTCTGTGTATACCATACATACTGTGTATACCCTGTACATACTCTGTGTATACTCGCCCCACCCAATCGTGCAGAGAGGGCATGCTGTGGACCCCGTCTCTAAGACAACTTTGTTTGGCGGGGTCCAGGAAGCAGGCCTTCTCTGCAGTGGTGCCCGCCCTATGGAACATGCTGCCCCCGGAGGTGAGATTGGCCCCATCGCTCCTAGCCTTTCGGAGGAGTCTGAAGACCTGGTTCTGCTGCCTTGCTTGGGGAGGAGAAGGGAATAGATCTACATGGGGATGGCTGCTATAGACCACTCCTCCCACACTTGGACTGTTTTAGATTCTTTTGCCACTTGGACTTTTTTATTTTTTACTCTTATTTATATTATTTATTACTGTAATTTTATATTGTGTATTCTATTCATTGTATTCATTGTTCCACCTTCCTTAAACTGCTAGCTGTAATGGAGATTGGCATCACAACTAGGTGTAATATACATCACATTCTCTGAGCTGCTGCTGCACAGTATGGACACAGATACAGGTCCTCTGGAAGACGAAATCCATGCTACAACACTAAACAGCCCCCCTCAGACAATCAAAGACACACAACAGTCTATATCTCAACAACACAAACTGTGAAACGCAATGGTCAACCCTTATTGATGTCAAAGCCTCAGCTGACTCCTTGAACATTTAAGCTGGGCTGGGCGAGCCAGGCAATGTTAGTTGGGTCTTTTGCTACAGACAGACAAAAGAGTGAGAATGGCTCATTACCTTCTCAGTCCCCTTGCCATGCTTTCTTAAGAGGGTTCCCTGTAGAAACAATATCACAAATTGATCAATAGGGAAGGAGAGGAGGAACATTTCTAGGTATGGGGATCACAAGGAAAAAGGAAGGCAGGAGGGAAGGAGAGAGATTTAAGTTCCATCACCCTGGGATTATCTCCAGAGAACAGCACTGACAGAAGGTGTAAGCTAAACCTGGCACTGAATCTGCCTTTTGCCCCCAAAGAATCACTTATTTTCATCTGAGCAGCACCCCAGATTGGTCAGAAGTAGATATAGGTCACAAGAATTGTCTTATGACACCCAGCCCTGGAGACAGTAACTCCTGCCCTTAGGGCCACACAGCTGGACTATTGCAATGCACTCATCCCAAACCTGCCTTGGAAGACTACCCATAAACTGCAGTTGGTTTGAAATGCAGCAGCCTTCTTACTGACGAATGAGGATCGCTGGAGTCATGGAATGCCTGTGTGGTCCACCATGCATTGGGGTCCACGGAGTTCTGGGTGCAATACTGGTGTTAATCTATAAAGCCCTAAACGTCTTGGCCCCTAGATACCTGCAAGTAGAGTCGACCCATCTGCTTCATATTTTATAGCTTTTTAGAGTTTTGGGGCAGGGGCCAATCAATATTGTTTCTTGGTTGTGGCCCATTTTATGGAATAGCCTCCCTCACTTGAGGCCATGTTAGCACCCGATTTTCCAGAACCTAATGAAAAATGAGCTGTTCCAGAGAAAATTTGAGCAATGATAGGTCTGTGCCCTTCGATATTACATTACTATTGTGCCTGTGTTTATTGTTACTGGATTTGGATTTTCCATTGCTTTTATTGTTTTGTTGAGTACATCATCATATTAACTAATTAACTAACTAACTGGAACCTTCTTCCTTCCTCCAAATTCTGCAACTGTCAGAATTACCAAAAAACAATTCTGCCCCATCTTCCTGTAGCCATGTACAGTACGGGTAGAGCTGTCATTCATGCCTTTACTAGTTCTTTTCTCACAACATGCTTAAGATAGTTTGAACCTTGGTTAGGTTGGTGTTGGTGTCTGTCTGGCTTAATGTTTTGTACAAACCTGGCCTACTTGGTAGTTCAAAAAGAATGCATTTATTTAATAATGGTCTAGTGGTTAAGGCAACAGGCTAGAAACCAGGGAGCCGTGAGTTCCAGTCCCACCTTAGGCATGAAAGCAGGCTGGGTGACCTTGGGCCATTTGCTCTCTCTCAGCCCAAGAGCCAATCAGGCGTGGTAGGAGAGTTCTAGTCCCGCCTTAGGCATGAAAGCCGGCTGGGTGACCTTGGGCCAGTCCCTCCCTCTCAGCCCAAGAGCCAATCAGGCGCAGTATGAGAGTTCTAGTCCCGCTCTAGGCATGAAAGCCGGCTGGGTGACCTTGGGCCAGTCCCTCCCTCTCAGCCCAAGAGCCAATCAGGCGCAGTATGAGAGTTCTAGTCCCGCTCTAGGCATGAAAGCCGGCTGGGTGACCTTGGGCCAGG
Organism: Candoia aspera; assembly: GCF_035149785.1. Taxonomy (NCBI): domain Eukaryota; kingdom Metazoa; phylum Chordata; class Lepidosauria; order Squamata; family Candoiidae; genus Candoia; species Candoia aspera. The sequence continues at coordinate 332,394,071 of NC_086153.1, forward strand.
GTGGTTGTTGTGGGGAAAATAGGAGGAGGAAGGAGTATTAGGTATGTTTGCCGCCTTGAGTTACTTATAAAAATAATAAAGGTGGGATAAAAATAAGATAAATAAAATCAACTACTCTATATATTTTAAGGTGATAATGCAAAAGTTATTTATGTTCATTTGCCAAGTCCAGCAGAGCACTGGTAACATGAAAAATTGCTTATCATGTAAACCGTTCTGATAAAGGTGATCCTTCAATGATTGACTTCTGTTTACATTGAAGATTAAGACCTTGGCTGTATCGGGTCAAAGCCCAACCTTACCCAATGGTCTCTTGACAGTTTTTACATTTGGCCGAAGGTTCTTTGGAAGCATCTCAGTTTACAGCTGCTATTCCCTTACCAGTCTTGATATCCCTGTATCACCCTTCTGAAGACCAACCAGATAATTCTAGAAAGCCCACAAGTAAGAGATGGGAGCAATCATTTTCAGAAGGGTGCTATAGGGATATCATGATTGGTAAGGGAATAGCAGCTGTAATTTGAGATGCTTCCAAAGAATCTTTGGCCAAATGTAAAAACTGGATTTCAGAACAAATGGCGGGGCAGGGATGGGATGGAAGAAACTAATCAACTTCTTCTGCCTTTTTGTTGCTACTATTTTTGAATGTTCCTGGAGGTTCACTGCTGCTTCTGCCATAACAAATTATGTTTCCAAGCTAATTGCCACCCCTGTGCACCCTTCTCCCTCCTTCCATCAGAGTTCCAGATAAATCACAGCGATTTAACAGGATTTGGAGATTTTTGTGGAAAGTTGCAGTGTTCCTTATCAGGACAGATTTGGGTTCATTCTGTAAAAATCTTTTTTATGAAGAAATCTATAGTCTAAAAGTTTGCCTAAGTATTTCCTTAGATACAAATGAATTAAAACAGTTCCATTTCCTCTGATGTCCTCTTCTTTGTTTATTTATTTATTTTTCAAATTTAATGTCGTTCAGTAAACGACATTAATACTAACTAGCTTGGCCAGGGGATGGTGGGAATTGTAATCCAACATACCTAGAGGTTCCAGTTAGTTAGTTAACCTGGCTAGAGAAGGTTGAATTCACAAAATTATAGCTAAGGAAGGGATGGGTACCTTAAATGCTTGGTGTAGGATCTGTTAAAGCAAATTAGAAGATCATTGTCAGGGCACTGAGAAGGGAGAATGCTTTGTCTATCTCTGTGGGAAAGAATGCTGAAAACACAGAAATGATACAGTCTCCAAGGGAGGAGGGGAAGAAATGAAACCCTAACCTTAACCTTAACCTGCTGTGACGTGCCTAGGGTAGTACAAACAACTACAAGATGTGACTTCTTGACCAGATAGGCCTGGGAATGTGGGTGGCCCATGTCCTAAAGTGTGTGGGGGGTGGGGGTGGAGAGGGGATTTACTTGATGACAGTGTACACACTTTGTTGATATGTACCTGTGTGTCTTGGAAGAATCAGTAGCTAAGGTCTCAAAGTAGACCCAAAAACTTACCCAACTAGAGATGGGCACCATGTTGGCTGGGAATGCTGGGTATTGCACAGCCACCAAATCGAGGAAACCAGCTAAGTCTCAGATATTAACTTGGAAGAGCTCATGCTGACATAAAGTGCAGTAGGCATGTCCTCTTCTCATGACATTTCCCCACTTTTTGGCCCTGCACAGTAATGTATTTGTAGCAAGGTGCCCACCACAGGCTACTGAGGATATGTTGTCCTCTTCACCCAAGATTCCCCCAAGTCTACATCCTCCCATATCCAAGGAACATTTTCACCAGAGGAGTTGCTCCTTCACATCTCCAAAGAATGCAAGAGGAAAGGAGACTGAATTTGGAGAATGCTTTCCCTCAAAAATTGACTTCCTCACCCTTCCTGTGTAAGTATCACAGGCAGATCTGACCACCCTGTTCTTGAACTCAGTGGCAGGAGCAACCCTTCCCTCCTCCCAGCACCCCAAGAAACAACCCCATTGTAGCTTCCGACATGGAGGGGTGAGGGACAGACTTTCCACCAAGACGTCATAGCTGGCGCGAAGCAGCTCAGCAACAAGGGGGAAGAGGGCACAGAACAAGAAAAGGCAAAGGCGTTGGGAAGGGGCAGGAGCGGGAAGAGAAGGCATGGGGACAAGATAGGCAGCCACCACAGAACAACAGAAAAACCAGCTTAAGTTACTTTGGGTAGGAAAGATACTAGACGCAAGGCACATGGACAGGGCAGGGGAGAGAGAGAGAGAGACAAACATGAGAGACAGGGGTGACCTGCCGTACTTACAATCATCTGCCAAGGTGAGAGGAGCGGAGCAATTAGAAAGAATAACCATCACATGAGTAGGCCATCACCTTCATATCCATTGTGTCCCCACCCAACTTATTCTCATCCCCACAGCCTCCCACGAACACTACAGTCCCTCCTGATACACAACCAGAGAACTGATGGGAACATCCCTGTGCCACACAAAAGTGTTGCCCCATCTGTGAACACAATATGAAGAATGCCTGGCAATCGCAGAAAAAACCATGTTGATTTAAGATCCGTCCCTGAAGTTCCTGTCCACACCTCCCTTAATTCAATGACATGATTCATCTGTTTAATGACAGGGACTCAACCTTCGTGCTCATTTTAAATTCGGCTTACATTTTTAGAAAGACCATTTGAAAGGAGAACTGCATATTGCGAGGTGTGTTCTCACCTGAGGATCTCCTGGGGAAAATGAGCTATTTAGAGGAAGGACATTGTGGAACTTGGCCAGTCAACTCACAACTAAATGCTTGGCTTGCAAGAGTTTACCACTGAGCTATTCATCAGCTCCGCTCTAGAAAGAAACCGATGAAGTGAATTTCTTTCTAAGCATTTGTAAAAAAAAGGCCAAGTTGTTTCTCATGTATTTGTAGAGGCACAACAAAAGTATATTCTTTAGCAAAGTCCATCTTATGTGCAAAGAACTTAGGTACAAAGGAACTTTCAGTGAAAATGAAATGAGAACCATGTAAAGGAGGAATGAGATGTCACAGAAATGGGTATTTAACTTTTATTCCATCCTTTTCTAACCTCTCACCTTCTAGCTGTTTTGGATGATACTTCCCAGCATCTCTCACATCACATCACATCCAAAGCTCCAGTCTGGCTGAGGATTGTGAGCTTATGGTCCACTGCAGCTGACCAACATCAGACTGAGGAAGACTATTCTGTTCCAAGAAGCATCTCTCCTATTCTTCGCTTCCCAAATCACCCACATCTTTACTTCCCACCCAATTTGCAATCAGAAATCTTGAAGGATTCTAAGGTGGCCGAAATATAAAGGCTGTCCTGCCTGGGATGAAGAAAAAAGTAAAATACCAGTATTCCCCTTTAGTGATCCTGGCTCCATACTCCCCTCAATTATATCCGTTCAACAGGAAAGTTAAGCTTCCCAAAATTTGGAAATTTGCTTTATGCCCTGATTTCCCCTTAATTGCCAGTCAATACTTTCTCAATACTTTCTCAAGACTTAGCGTGCACACATCTAAAGTCTCTAGAAGTTGAGTTTGTCTAGGAAAAGAACCATAGAAGAAGGGCTGATAATGATATCAACTATATATTATCTTATGATAATATATAGTTGGAATGAATATATATTATTCTGACTATGTTGCTCAGCGCAGGACAGCCCTTGTTCTATGGCCCTTTTCCTAGACAAACCATTGCCCTGATTTTCCCCTTAATTTCCCTTAATTGCCTCAGTATTTCTCAATACTTAGTGCCCCCTCCCCCAAATCTCTAGAAGCTGAGTCTCAAAAGTTAAGGCGCTGTGCAATCCATCACTTCTCCCTTTCAAGGTCTATTTTAAACTGATGATGAAATATGGTAGATCAGGCTACTTCAACTTCTCAGATAAATTGGATTTCAGATCCCCTAGTTCTCCAGCCAGCTTGGTTAACAGCTGTGCCACCTGAGGACCATGAGAATAAGGAACTTGCAAAGGGGAAAGCAACCCTGAGCTATTCTGCAATATGTAATCATGATGTCTCACTGAGGGAACCATCTCCAAAACTCCCAGTGTTGGAAAAATGTCCTGATTTTCATAACTGAAATGCTGGGAAGTTTAGCGGGAAGCACTTAAGGACAAGTTTCAGATCAGAGTTAAAAAATGATGGTGAGCAACTAGTCTTCTTGTTGGGCAATAGCTATTAGAGCAATCTATCAGAGAACTACATCAAAGAATGTTCAGCAGGAAAACTTACGCTGTCCGTCATCAGACAGTAATAATTCCTGACATACAAAGAAAGACCAGTCACTCTTTCACCCCTTTTTTGGAAATTCACCCTTGGAGTCAATTGAGTTCAGACTTTGATAGCTGGGGCCTGAAACTAGGATTTGCAAAACTATCTCCACAAAATTGGTCATCCTTCTGAAATCGATGAAGTGAGGGGCTTAATGGTAACGTTGGGGAAGTTGGAATTATTTGAAAAGGTGTGGGCAGGGGGCTTAAATTAGTGGTGGAGACTGGCAGATTCTTCTTTTGTGCTGTCTTTTTGATCAACCGCTGGCAGGGATGAGGCTACAGCTGTTCTCTGCAGCTACTGACAGGCAGTTGTCATTTTGCCTCCCAGAACACTGCAGGGGGCACTGTTTGAAGGCCTTCTGAAGAGAAACTGACAGATGCCATTAACCCTTTGTAAAATCTGCCATTTCCTTTCCAAAAATCCCATCTATTTTTTCCCTAAAAATAAGGTTAGAGGATTAAAATGCATAGCTTTAAAAAAAAAAAAGATAGTTATAAGCCTTAGGGCTATGCAAAGCTCCAGCTTTGAGGGCAAAAAAAAATATGCTTCTGAGCATGTGTCAGTGCCTGTTTTCCTGGGAGAATGATGCAGCTGTGTGATCTCTGGGAACATGCAGCTGTTCTAAGGAGTTTGTTGATTTCTTTATCTTGTACCCACCCCAATTCTGAGGGACTCCAGGTAGTGTACAACAAAATAAATTAGATTAAAAAATAGAGTGAAACCAAAACAATCATATTCCTACTGAATACTCTGACAGTGTCTTCAATCACCTTGGCTCAAAGGCATGATGGAATAGCACTGTCTTTGCTTGCTTCCAGAAAGGCTCATAAAATCTCTGGGGGCAGTTGCAGACAGGTGCTTCAGGAAAACCCCTGCATGCTCTGGAGTACCTTTTTGCTTTCAGAGCCTGAGCACTGCACAATCCACCTTTTCAAATCTTTCAGTTCCAGTTCAGAAGAAAGACCCTTTTCCGATTTCCAAAAAAACTTCTTGAGAACTTCTCCCTCAGCCTTATCAACTGGGACTTTCACTAGAAAGTTCACAGCTATAAAGCACTGTTTTAAGTTGGAAGGTGAGAGAACCCCAGGAGAACACTACTATAAGTAAATGTTTTGCTTTCACCCACTCTCTGTCCCATCTCTGCATCACATGTCTCCAAGCATTTCCTAAGCCTGAGCTCCCACTTGTACAAAGAAAAGGGGAGTTTGCCCACCTGATCCTAGACTGCGCCACTTTTGATTGGAGATGGGGTCTCTCTGAATCACAATCTCCACTGGAACGTGTATTTGCAGATCAGAGAAAAAGCTAAGCTTTGATCCTGAAATGCTAGTTTTCTACAAGACAGTGATTTGCTTAATAATTTGAAGAGAGGAACATTTAGTCACGCCAGCCACCGTCTGCAGCGTAAAGAACAATCCAGAAATACATCTGTTGGTTTGAAAATGACATCTCTGAGGCAGCTGTAGCTTCCACAGTGATATTTGGCGTTCACCCTCTCCCCGAACTAGGCTGGAAAACCTGCCTGTACCAAACCTTGGTTATCCAACTGTGATGTAGGAAGGCTGAAAGCAAGCCACAGGGACTGCTCCTAAACTCCCTTTCCAGTTCAGTCGATTTATGTCCCACCTTAACCTTTTAAAACAGGAGCTAAGGAAATTGGTTGAAAGGAGCTTCACACTGGCCTGCTACTGTAATTTAAGTACAGAACGGCCTCTGAAAATTGGAGAAATGGGGAAGAATAAGGCTTCCTGTGATCGATTCACGGAGGTGGTCACATTTAGCTCAGAAGAAACGTTAAGGTCAACACCGCACACAAATGTGGATCATCTACCCAAGACTGGATCCATGTTTCCAAAGTATCCCATCTGTCATATCTTCATCACCCATCACGTATATAAGAGAACCACCCATAACAGAGAGCTGCCTTTATTCATGGATGCTCACCTGAAGTTTCAAATCTTATTTCCCAGGTTCAAAACTACATGGAGAACTTCCACAGATCGAGGCCCCTGCTGTAGAAAGTGCCCTCTATGTGTAAAGGGCAATGAGAACAGTGTCCAAAGAAAGAAAGGGGCAATGCCCTGGCCTGTACTCCCCATTCTCATGTGTTGGGAGATGAGTTGGGTCTGAAGAAAGCTGTAAGATCTTATTCCACAGAATTCTAATTTACTTCCATTTGTCTTGGGAAGAAGAGGCTATAAAAGGAGCTGGAACCCCTCCCACAAAGTTTTGGCCTTTGACCTTTTGCAGGAATAGATCCAAAGCATTTAGGGACATCGTAACAGTTACAGCAATTTTGTTTATGTGAAACAAACATCTGAACAGTGAGGTCCAGAAATGTACCTATTTCAGATCCAAGTTGAGAATCTTGCTGAATTGCGTGGCCAGTGCATAATTTTGACAAGATACCAAGTCGCCTTTAAGTTGGCCTCTCACAGAAAATGTCTGGTTTTCTGTGTTCCCAGAATGTTGGGAAGTGGGTTGCAGGAACAAGCCCATGCTAGCAGGACTCACCGTCTGGTCAGTAAGTGGAGGAAGTACAATTGTCTTCTCCATTGTATTCATGACAAGCTTCCAGAGCTCCTTCAGCACTCGTTTCAGAACAGTCTTCTCGCAAATTTTAGCAAAAAGAGTCAAGCTAGGATGAAAAAAGTTAATGGAACAAAGAAGAGGGTGAGCAGTTTAAGTTTAACAGCTGAATGAAGGTGCGACTCTCCAATACTTTGGGTCTGGATTAGGGTGGACAGATTTGGGCCCGAACACCGTATGTGCTGCTCGGACAGGGATGGTCAAGAAAATGCCTATTCCTGTGCATGCACTCACATGAACAAAGATGCCCCCAGCATCTTCTCCCTCCTAGAAATCACATGGCAGTTGAAATAGCTAGGAAGGTTGCTGAAGCTGTCCGTATCCCCTTCTTTACGGATTTGGATTGCAAAAGTCCAAGCACTCATAGATGGCAGCAAAGAGGTACAGGGAAGTCTAGCTCTTTGTGGTCATCTAATGGCCACCTGGATTTTTATCTTGCAGGTGTGGAAACTTTTGCCCATGCCTAATGTAGCAAAGTTGCAACCACGGCCAATTTCAGCCTGTTTCTAAAAGGCCCAGCAATAATAGAGTCTTCTTAGTGAAAAAGGCGGAATGTTGAAAACTTTTCTACTGACTTTTCTCTTTATTTACTGAGCTATCTGGGAAGAAGTTGATATCTGGGAGCACAGAGGTGCAGGCCCATAAAATATGCTCAGTACAAACCACAGAGCACAGAGAAGACTCTATGGTTGCTCTCCAGTACACCAAATCCCACTGTGGAGGTGCTTCTAAGTCTCTTTTAATTGAATTTTCTCTCTGCATATATAATTAAAAACATAACCTGCTTAGAAAATCTACACGGCTAAAGCAGACTATGCCGAACTTTCAAAAATTCAATTCAGCAGCCAGCTCATACAGGAACAACTTGCCTGAACAAAAATCCTTCTGACTGTTACTCAAAGAATAATTGAAAGAGAGTTAAACACTATTATTAATAAAGCTCAAGGATCAGGAAGTGTTTTAATAAAGTAAAAAAATATACAGAATAAAAAAGTAATTGAAATAATTTTAAAAAATGAAATAGAAATGCAACAAACTAACAAACACCCGAACCCTGGTAGCTAAGATTTCTACCTTACACCCCTGGATCTGCACTCACTTGCTATCCAAGAGGTCCATAATAGGCTGCAAGACGTTGTCAGCATCCTGAGCCACACTGCTGCAGGCACTGGCAGGCACATTCCCGGTGCCTTTCACCTGGCTCAGGATGTCTCCCATCTGCTTCACACAGTCCTCTATATGTGGCTGAAAACTGGAGAGAAACAGAAGGGCTCACCTGGTGTTCTACCACAGCAGAGACAAGACCAGCCTCCCTTAACATGGCACTGTGCTGATGTGTTCTGTTGGCAACTCCCATAATTTCTGGCTGGGAATTGTGGGCTCAATACAGCGAGAAGATGCAAAATTGAGGAAGGCTGGGCAAGAAGAGTCTTGAACTAATTTCATAGGTAGGTCTTGTGTTTTCACTGATTAATTGGCCTGGTCCAGTTTGCAGTCCCCATCCCACTGTATACATCCAATTATCAAATGTTCTGCAGGAAAATAACCTCAGGTTAACATCACATTGTCTTCCAAACTAGCCCTACCTGGTTGCAAATACTCGGCTTAACTCATCCAAGACATTGTTGAGCTTCACCTGGAGTTCCTTGAGGATATCACTGGCTTCTGTGTCCAACTGAGAGGACAGAAAATAACAATGATTATGAGCAGGAACAGGAATCACCTAGCTTAAATAACAGAAGCCAGCTTCCAGAATGTACCTCATAGGGTATGTATGTATGTATGTATGTATGTATGTGCTAACTTATTTACTTACAGGGGCTTATATGCTACACCAATCTAAAGGGACTTTAATATAAATCTGTTGTATTTAACTGGCAAAAGCAAAGCTTCTCAGTTTAGGGATTGGCTAAACTGGCGTGATGTCACATAATGTTTGGTTGCTCAGGGTACTAACGATATCTGTCAGTCTGGTTGGAATTAAAATTTTTCCAAAAAGCTTGGCAGAGGACTGAGATCTGGTCTTAAGGATGTAGAAAACTCACTATCTTTCTGGAATGCTATTTTCCCCCACCCTACAAGCTTCTGCTTACTTTATTCCTAAGATAAAAGTTTTCTAAATTGCCCTGGAAATCCATTTGGTGAAGGATGACAACATCAGTGTTTTAGATAAATAAATGTGAGCACTGAAAGTGAGGAACAGATTGAGGGGAGCAAAAAAAAAAAAAAAAAAGCTGGTCAATAGGAAAAAAAGGCAGATAATTGGGTCAAGGAGGACTCATTAAGAGACCATCTTCTCCCACATGATCTTTGGGTATTAAATCAATTTCAAACCAATTTAAATTTTGCACTTTAGACATCTGAAATACCTTTGAGCAATTAAAAGGAAAAAAATTCTAATAAATTTTCCACCTGCTACCAGTTTGAGATTTGGATCCACAAGCCAAGATGAGAAGGCAAAAAAAAAAAAAAGGAAATAAAAGAATCCAGAAATTTTGAATCTTTTGAATTAGTAACTTCAGGCATGTCAGGCTGGGCGCAGCTTATCCACCAAGACCCACCTTAGCCAAATGGAAGAATTGCACTAAAGCTGGTCATATAATTCCAGCATGCTTCCTTATGTGGATAGGGCAAATGCCTTGGCTGATACTTTTGTATGTTCTCCCAGACAAGTAATGTATAGATTAGTCTACTTTAGTTCCACATTTACCTATTCATAAAACCTTTCCTTCATCCATCTGTTTTTTCTCATTCATCTGTTTTTTAATCTACATGAAAAAGTCCATATTAAAATTCCTATTTAAATATTATTTATATGGGCATTTCATCCGAAAATACATTTTCCCTCAATAAACACACATTGTCTCAACAATCATATGTATTTCTAAATGTATGTTATTTCTGTTTTTTGGTCAACATTTGGAGAATTTGAGCATGAAAAGGTTAATCCAATTCTGATTGGCACATTCCTAGGAGGAAGATCAAAATCAGGTCACATTAGAACATGTAAACAGCAAATTTCTCAGGCTTCCCTGCCTGAATACCTATGAAGGATTCCCTTAGTCCTCAACACAAGATCAAAAGTAATTTACAGATGTGATGCAGAGACATGAGCAGAGACAGGCAAATCTTTTATGTTTTTGCCCAATTTCTCATTTGGTGATTGCAAGTTCTGTTCAGACATCTTTCCACGCTATTCTAGATGTTTGGATGAAAATATATATATATATATACATGAACATTGATCTGTGTTTTTGGGCCAGTGTTGTGTAATCCTTAAGGTGTTGGATTAGGGTGGGAGGGATCCACATTCAAGTCTACCCTCAGCCATGAAAGCTCCTGGGGGGCTTGAGGCTAGTCATTCTCTCTCAACCCACAAGGCTATTTTTGTGGGGGGAAATTGGAGGAGGGATGTTATGGACAATGCCTTGAGCTCCTAGGGGGAAGGCAGAATATTAACCTAACAAACAAACCAATACAAATACATATACATAAATAAGCCATTTTTCAATAGGAAAGTGCATTTTGGGGTATCTTTCCCTCTGACCTATCAGTTTCATTACAACTTACCCTTAATTGCACCTTTTTGCAAAATGCAAGAATCTGATGGGTGTGAATTTTATATGGCACAAGGTTTGGCTTGTATCTGGGAGACCTGAAATTGGTAGATTGATCTGAGAATTCTGATAAGTTGAATTTCTCATGCACCCCCACAGGTCAATAGCCTTTCCCTTACTGATGAAAAAACAGATCCACCCTCCAGGTCTAGTGGATGAGCGGAGAAGAGACCTTGCAGATCAACAGAGATAATGTCTGCAAGAGATAACCAATGTAAGAGCCATCATCCCTCTCAGTGCCTGTCTGGCCCACTTCAAGCCCAGTTGTCCAAGATCATTTAGAAATGCAAACCTCTTTTCCCCCCATGGCTTCAAACATCTTCTCCAGCTGAACACGCAGCTGCTGTATATTGTTCATCAGGATACAGGGCTGGAACAGAAGAAACACATATACACGAACACATTTAAAGGCTGTTCTATCTCTGATCAACACACATATGAACACTGGGGATGAGATTTACATCAACTGATTGTGGTATGAAATGAAGCAACTGTTGCCCTGGAGAGCAGGACCAGAATCAATTGGTTGAAACTGCAGAGAAGTAGATTCAAGTTAGATTTTTGGAGGAATTTCCTGATGGTAAGAATGATCAAGCATGGAATAATCTAACTTGTGAAGATCTCTTGAAGCTGAAGATAGCCATCTGTCTTTAGCAGATCCTGCACCAAAGAGAAGCTTGGACTAGATTACATCTGAGGTCCCTTCTAACACTGTGACTCTAGGGTCTTCCAGTTTCAGGGACAATGTTGGTCAACCCCCCTCAGTTCTGTTAAACCAATATTAAGGGAGACTGCAATATATGTAGGAAAGGGCAAAACTCTAAAACAGTAAAACAATCTCCCTGAAGCTGGTATTCTTCAGACGCACTGGACTTCCATTATTCACTTCCAGCAAGGAAAGCTGAAAAGGCCAATTATCCCCATCAATATTCACCTCCTATATAGCTCTAATGTCTGTGAAAATTGCAGTTAGGAGTGCCCTGAAGGCTATCTTCACACATTCCCTACTTGCTGCAGGAATCTCACCACTTCAATATCCCTGTTTCCAGTCTTTGTTTAAATACTTCCAATAAAGGACAGCCCATCATTTTCTGAGGCAGTCTGTTTCACTTCCAATAGCTTTTACTCTGCAAAAAATTCCCCATAACATTTAGCCAATATCTACTTCCCTGTAATTTCCATATACTGTATGTATGTTAGTTTTGTCCTCTGTTCCAGCTCCCGCATATCTGCCCTCCAGATATTTGTGTTGGAGGTCCAATTCAATGGCAATGAATCTTCATACCTCATGACCTCCTAACTACAAAGGAGCAGTATGGTGCAAATAGAGGGTTAAGGATTTATTTGGTGTGCCCTCTTTGTCTGGCTCTCTGCCTGCTCTTTGTCTAAGAAATTGCTAGCTCTGAGCTCATGTCCTTCTACCTTCTCTGGCATATGTAAACAAAGCACATACTCTTGGATTCTCATCTTGGTAGGATGTTATTTATTTATTTATCACATTCCTTCACCGCCCATCTCAGCAAATGACTCTGGGTGGTAATCTTCTGTGTACTAAGCTTTTTCCATCCCTATACTGTATTTCATGTAAATAAATCTCCTTACTGTTAGAGTTATAAACGTGTTTCACTAATCATTGCTCAGGGTTGATTCCTACTCTCAGGAATATTCACACATGCTCACCCAGAACCTTTCAACCTCCAACATTTTGAAGGCTGATGCTTCCAGTTATCAAGCTAAACCTACAAAACTCCTTCAACTGTTCCTCACAGCGTTTCCAAACTCTCTGCTTTCCTGTTCACCTCCCTCTAATCACAGTGCAGTTTTGTCAACATCCTTCTTAAAATGCAGCATCCAGAACTGAACATAGCATTCCACTTCACAACAGAGTGCAACTGTGTTGTTTTTTGCAATTTGAACACTATGCTTCTGCTGATGCTGTCTGAGAAGACACTCAATTTCTAACACATACAGGACATGAAAATGAAATCCATTTTTAATGCTGGTAATTTATGACATCATAGCCAAAGACACTTTTCTGGTGTTGACAGATGTCCTACAATGGTATGTGCTACTTCCTTTAGCAATTGCCCCACCCCAGCGCTATCCTGGTGCCCATTGGGCTCTTTGGGACACCCCATTCCACAGGAAGATTTTAAAAGAAAAGGAGTCTCAGAAACTGAAGGCATGAGTGCAATACATCACCACTTTTTCTTTCTCCTTGGAGCAGTAGGAAGCAAAGCCCTTAGAGATGATCTCAGCGTATTGCAGCAGGACGTTGCTAATGGTCTGAAAAGCAAAGTGATGTCAATAAGAAAGACAAAGAGGATTTGACCAGACATTGTGATCAAATTGTGGCTTTGCTGGATTATAGCAAGGCCTTCCCAAATCTGATGCCCTTTGCATGTGTTGGATTACAATTTTCAGCATTACTCAGCCAGCAAGCCCCATTTGGGAGATGGGTGGTCTATACAGTCAGTATCCCCTTTTGAACAGTAGTTATACAGATACCTCCAGGCAGACCATGAAAACAGGGATTGAAGATAAAGGTCCTCCCAGAGGTATATGATTCTGAGGAGGGAAGTTCCATATTATCTGTCATGCTTAATATCTGGAAAATGTCTGTCAATCACAGACATTGAATGGTGTTTCTGTATCATACCCAAGATCTATCTAAATCAGCCTTGATGTCCTCCAGATATGAGGGGCTGCAGTTCCGTTGCCCAGCCACAATCCTTATCTGGCTTTCTGTAGCAGCTAGGTGGATGTCTTCATAACTCTCTTGAGCCAAACAGAGCTTCTATAGCTGTGGAAACCCTTCTAGGAAAAGGTGGAACTGAAGGTGGTTTGGTGCTACCTAGCAATTGCTTTTAGTTCAGAAAGGCTCCTTGGCTGGTCAGCTTCTCCTTGGCTGGTCAGCTTCTCTGTGATTTGTTCCTTGCTATCATTGGCAAGGCAGAAATCAAAAGCACACATCAGTAGTGACCATAGCACTAGAATGCTCCTTACCTTGGCAAACCTGCGCATGTAATGGCCTACAATCTGTGGATCAGGGCACTCCAACTTCTTGATGATTTCAAAGCTCTGGTTGAGTTGGGAGAAGACATCAACCACAGAGCAGGAGAAGAGGGCATGTTCTGAGGTTTGTTGGAACTGGAAGGAGACCCAGAGAGACTGAATGAGAAGCTAACTTCCTTGAGGTGGAAAACAGGAACCTGCTATCAACTGAGTTAGAACATTCATCGTGCTAAATTCATTCTTGCCTAGTTGGACAGTGAATTACCATTCTGAATTTCAAAAAAGATTCTTTCCTAGTTCTACCTAAGAGATAGCAAGGGCCAAACCTGAGAACTTTTGGGTACAAAGCTTACGCTCTATAACTGAACTCAGAGATGGGATTCCAATGAATTGACCAGATTATGTATTAGATAATAATATTTTGCAAAGTTGTTGTGTGGATAAATGTTTGACATGCTAATTGTTATGCCACATTGTTTCTTCCTAAAATATATCTCCTTGCAAAACTGCCACAAAGAGCTGTGTTCCAACAGAATTAAATTCTGAGGTTGTTGCTTTTTATTAAGGTGCTGGTGGAACCAGATGCATTGATATAAATCTCCAGCTTGATACATTACCCCATCTTTCTTGTCCCGTTCTAATGCCCCATGCAAGAAATCTCGTGACACTTCCTCATTCTCATCCAGCCATTGGATAACAAAAGGCTCAAACCATCTAAAGAAACAAATGAAAAAAAGGGTATAAGACAAAAATCAAGAAAATCTATCTTGGCCAGCTCAAGAGAATTTCAAAGTAGAGATGGGTGAGGGTTTTGTTCAGTCTGAGTTTTTCATCAAAACTTACCAAGCTCTGCAGATCTCATCACAAACAGGGTGAAAAGAATTCAAGTTTTTTTTTCTTTAATGAATGAGGGAAAAGTAAAAAAAAAAAAAAGCAAATCCTTTTGAAGTTCTCCACCTATAAGTTCCTTACTGGCTTTTGGAGCATAAAATCTCCTAATGCAGCTTCTGAAGAACATATAAAGAAACTGGCCTTACTTTTCTAAAAACTAAAAGGAGGTGATATTTGGAAATTTTCTCCTAAAATATTAGAGTTGGAAGGGGCCATTGAGGCCATGAAGTCTTGCCCCCTGCTTAGTGCAGGAATCCGAATGAAAGTATCCCTGAGAGACGGCTGTCCAGCTTATGCTTGATCACAAGGCACTTGGGGTGTCCACTCTGAAGAAAAGAGTTGTGAAGCTCAGTGGGTGGTGGGAAGATAAAATAGGACAAAATAAAAATAAATAATTTGAATAATTTGTAGTGGGGCCACTGAATGGCTTGGTCTGAACAAATGGGTATGACCTGGAAAAGGCAGAAGAGGTGAGACCTGCCCAGAGGTGCATACAGGTATGGTTCGTACCCTTAAGCAGTTGCAAGCAAGAACTGATTATTAAGAATTCTCCATCGATATACTTTATACTGGTTATACTTTCTAATTCTGCAGTTTTTATGGAATGTGGTTCTTTTGATTCTTTTAGTATATCATTTACCTTGAATAATGCTCAGATGAGTTTTGCTCAACACTACAAAAAACAACTCAATATTCTTTTGGAATCTTATTTTACCAATGTTCAGGAGCATGGAGGTGTCAGCCCTCCCAGGTAAACCAGACAGGAAACACGACTAGATGAACTAATTCTACTTTATTGTAAGGCTACATTAACAGAATCTTGCAAGTCTGGAAGTACAAACTTCCCACCCTCCCTATTTACCACCCGAGTAGTTGGGGGGGGGGCTCCCTAAGTTTCTTTCTCCGGCTGTTACTCTGTTGCAAGCTCTCTTCTCTTTTATCTGATCGTTCCTTAGGCATCATTTCTCCTCCCCGCCCCTGTCTTCCAAGGTCACCCTCACATTCCATCATAGGAGATGCATAAGTACAGCAAAAAATGCGGCCACACCTGTGAAATTGTTGATAACTTTCCCCCAATGTTTTATCAATGTGTCTGCGTTCGCTGATAACAGAGTGCAGGACAAATGCATGTGAACCAAACGACTGGACATTTTACAGTTGAAGAATACAAATTTCTCCCAATGAAACCAGAATGAAGGAGGGAGGGGTAGAGTATAGTCGCCTGAGATGAAAGTCTGAAATAAAAGAGCAGCAGTTGGCAACCATAGGCTACAAATGGCCTTCCAGGGCCTTATATATGGTTCTCTAGAGCAGTGCTTCTCAACCTGGCTAGCAGGGGAATTCTGGGAGTTGAAGTCCACATATCTTAAAGTTGCTAAGGTTGAGAAACACTACTCTAGAGACTATCCTTCCCTCCTTATTTGCTATATCCCATCAATTTCTGGAAGATCCTATTCCTGGAAAACACAGCAACCAGTGCTCATATCACTGAAGAATCTTCTGTACTGGATGGGTTTGATAATCCTGGAGCTTTGCAGAGACAGAGCCTTCCAGGAAATTAACTTCAGTGTTCATGAATGTGTGTGTTCACATACACATATATGGACAGCTCCTGACCCACCACCCAACAACTTATGCAATCTGTACAGCTAATATGGTTATCTTAATGGGTTATCTGACCCACCTTAAATGGGCTTTGAACATTTCTGACCTTCCCAAACTTTAAGTATCTACTTGGAGGTAGATACTTAAAGTTTGGGAAGGTCAGAAATGTTCAAAGCCCATTTCACAAAAGTAAGGCCAAGGTTTTAAGCATGAGGAAACAAAAAAGGGACTTACGCGGGGTATTCAGGAACCCGGCTCTTGAAGGAAGGAAGATCTGTGACATATTCATTGTACAACCATTTCACCTTGAAGTGCAGGTTCATATAGTCTGCACTCTTGCATAGCCGATGTTTGTCATGCTCTACATAGTATGAGAAGAGAAGGAGAGAAAGAGAGAGAAAGAAGTGAGAAGCAATGGGAGTGCACAGTTCTTGCAACAGGCTTTCAGGGTCTGAGTGCTGAGTTAGCCAGGCAGAATTATGTAATGATAGGTGGGAAAGACCTTGGGGGATGGGGCAAAGAGATGCTGGCTAGAGAACGGTCAGATAAGAGACAATATAGCCTGCAGCTGGACAGTGGGTTGAGCAAGAGGCTCAGAAGGGACCCTCCCTAGCTTCTTGGGCTGTAAAGGAGACGGCGGGAGATTTGTACTTTGAGACTTGCAAGATTGATGTCAGCCTTCCCACATAGACCAGACAGGAAACACGACCAGATGAGCTAATTCTACTTTATTGTAAGGCTACATTAAGAGAATCTTGCAAGTCTTCTTCTTAAGGCCCCAAGGAGACTCACCTTCCATCGCATACTTCATGTCCTGAGCAAAAAGGTTCCACATCACTTCTGCACTGATCTTTCCAACATTCAGCTCTTGAGGGAATCTGTTAAGAATTCAAAGGCAGAACTTCTTGGCCACAGAAGCACATTCACATCGTCATGAAAAATTCACCAAGATACCTGAATCCTCCTAAAGACCAGAAACGTAATGGTTCATGCATTTTCTTCCCTCTATTTTGGGCACTCTTATCATGTACTCACTGGTTGAGGCAAGGTGTGTATGAGTTCTTATCTTCCTCAATGATTGATACTATCAAGGTTATAAGTTTGGACCAAAAGTCTAGATTCTTGATGCTGGGACCCTGCTCCTCTGGTGGCAGTTCACTCTTCTTGGTCTAGGATGATTGGATGGGAAGGAAGAACAAGGAAAAAATACACATTAGATCAGCAAACTCATCAGTGTGTCCCCTTGTAGAAACTAGAAGATCAAGGAAAGATGGAAACTGAGTAGGACATAGCATCAAGATTAGAGGTCTTTCCCAATGCGATGCGTTCCAGGACACCTCCAGTTCCTATATTTCCCAGCCCACATGACCAAAGGCATCTATGGTAGAGCACCAACCCACTCACGGGATCAGTTTGGTATTCACGGCTATAGAGTTCATGGCAGTTGTTGAAGATGTACTCATAAGTTGAGTTGAGGCAGGCCTTCACACAGTCCTTCACCACCTGACTGGCTCGTGGTGGACTCTGGAGCTCTTGGACCTGCATAAGGCAGTGATAAGAAGGGGTACCAATTACAGGTAGTGTCATGTTCCCCATTTCAGTGTTCTGTTAACATTGTAACGTTTCACATGTCACCTTCTGTTCCGTGTTTCTTCGCCCATCCCGGGTTTTTCCATTCCTCCGCCCTCCGTTGTTTTGAGGGCTTGGAATGTATGTTTGGGTTTGCGCTCCTGCTCAAGGTTACTTTCCCAGGCGCGTCTAACGGTTCCTAGCACCTGGGCGGGGGTGCGCACTGACGAGGGATGGGGGCGGAACTTGCTCACAGGCAATGCTTTTTAAGTTTGTATTTGGCGCGCTTTTGCTCATTCTCAGCTTTCTCTGTATTTGCATACTATTCCTTTAATAAATCAGTTATCTTTAAGCCCGAGCTTGTGAGACTGAGTATTTGGGATTAGGCAACCATTACAGGTAGTCCTCGACTGATGACCATCCATTTAACAATAGTCTGAAGTTACAATAGCCTCAGAATGGGTGCTTTATGGCCTGTAAAGCACTTCCAAGTGTCGCAAAGTGTTGCACCACCACCCTGCAGTCACATGATTGCATTTTGGGCGCTTGGCAACTGGCTCACATTTACAACCGGTTTCAGCATCCCATGGTCACATGATCACGTTTTGCGACTTTTTTGCCGTTTTCTGACAAAAAGTGCCCATTGGGGAAGCTGGATTCGCTTAATGACCATGGTGTTTCACTTAACAACCCGTGATTTGCTTTATGGCCACCGTAAAAATGGTTGAAACCATAGACTAATATAGTTCCTACTTTAAGAAGCTTCAGACTGAAAGTAGTGTAAAGGATGATTAGAGGCTAGAAACTAAGTCAGAGAGACTGAGGAAACTGGGGTATGTTTAGCCCAGAGGAAAAAACATAGGAGGGGGGATATGGAATACCTGAAGGGGTGTCGCACAGAAACAGATCAAGATCTGTTAACTACCATCTCAGTGTACAGGACATGCATTACAAGAAAGCAGATTCCACTTTAATCTGAAGGAAAAGCTTTCTAGCATTAAGAGCAGTCTGGCAAGGAACAGCTTCTCTAGAGAGGTGGTAGGCTCCCTTTCATTGGGTTTTTAAAACAGAAGGTGGAAAGCCCCCCTTCCAACTCTACGATCCTATTATTTTAATTTCTAAGAAAACCTCCTGACCCAACAGGCGTATTCTTGGAAAGCCTCTATTCTTCTGGATCACTCTCTGGATTGAGAACGGAGTTAGAGAGTTCTGGGGTTAGCCGGGCTTTTTCTGGAGCTCTGGAACAGTGGGTCAGGCTATACTTGCACAGCTCTAAACCCAGATTACACCACACAGCAAGTAGTGGCAGAAATGAGGAAAGGCACAACATGACACTTCCTTCCATCTTACCAGGATGGGGAAGTACTGGAGATTTACCTTCATCCGAAAGAAAGTGATGCTGGTCAAGAGGTCCACCGTTGATTTAAGGTCCTGCAGTCTTTCAGGACTGCTGGCAGGGAAATTATTCTGAGAAATAGGAGAAATTGCAGCAATCGTTTGACCCTCCTTAACACTCATCTGTGCACCTGTGTTCCCTACCACCGCCTTTAATCTGCTTGTACAAATCTTTCCAGCTCCTTTATGGACTGCTTTTTGGCAATACTACCATTCTTAGCAAGTCAGTCCTGTGTACATCAACAGAAAAGAAGGACGGGAAAGGCATTTGGTAAGGGAAATTACCCAGTTTGCAATTCCTGGGCTGGGAACATGGTGCCAGGACCTTCACCCAAATTAAATTAAAAACAGACAAACATGGGGCTGCCCTTGGAAGCTTCAGCTGGTGCAGAATGCAGTGGCATGTGCAATATTGGGTGCTCCACGGTCCACTCAAGTAACCCCACTGGTTCGTGAGCTGCACAGGCTCCCAATAGGCTTCCAGATGCAATCCATGGTGCTGGTTGTCACCTTTAAAGCCATCAGCCCCACTATGTATACCAGACCCAGAAAGTAACTCCAAAGGAAGGCTAAAACTACTTTACTATATTGGCGATAGCATCACCATCTTGCAAGTCTGATCCCTCCCCCCACACCTTATACTCCCGTGAAACTAAGGAGGTGTCTGGGCCATGCGGTGGTAAAAGGTCCCCCCGATACACTTGTGAGCTGCATTCACCACCAAACAGATGCCCCCTGCCCCCATACATGAGAACTGCTTAAAATGCCATTGTAAAAAAAAACATTCACAGCAAACTGAACTGACCCTGAGTGGGGACAGGGGGAAGAATCTGTCAGGATTCCTCCATTTCTTCCTCCTCTCAGACTGTTTTGGGCTTGAGCTGCACTTCTCGCCTTGTCGCTCTGGGAATGGAACTGGCTTATCTCCTTCAAGGTCATTTTCTCTACTTTCTACCAAGGCCCTGCACAGCATGGGTTACTTTTGGAACTACCTCTCCCTGATGGTTTCTGCCTGCCATACCAGATCGGGCAGAGTAGGCATCCCATCAGTGAAGCAGTATCCCCTGGTGGGTGCTAGGAAGTGCACCTCCTCTGTCATGGCACCTATTTTGTGGAACAGCTTCCCCTCTGAGATGTAGACAGGATTTGGTGGGGCGGGGGGAGGGACTTCAACTAGATTTTTCTTTAATGGTTTGTGAATTTGGTCTGGGTTTACCTTTCTCTACTGCCCACAGTCCCTTTGTAGATGGGCAACCATATAAATACGTTAAATGAATGCATGCACTGGAAAAAGATGGAAGCAAGTTTAATTTTCAGTAAGGTAGATGTTTCGAATATTGTGCTCATTATCTACATAAGCAAAAAAAGGACTAAAAATTGCTTCTTTTCATACAAACATGACAGATGAAAATGCAAGAAATTAGCCTCTGATACCTCAAAGAATCTGCCTGTTTCCCCATTCTAAGCAAATGCCCGTCCTTACCCGATACATTGAGAGGTCGATCCTCAAGGAATTGTGTAGCTGGTCCAGCAGTTTGACAAACCGTTCTTTCTGCAGAAAGAGAGAGCCCCAGAAGCAGGTAAATGAAGTTAAAATAATGAGAACTTGAACCCACCCCGCTGTGCCCCCCTGTTGGTCTTGACCTTGTTCTGGCTTTGTCAAGTTAGTATAGCAAAACTGATTCATTAAGAAATCATTCTTGAACTTTAGGGCAGGGAATTGGTTGAGTGATGCAAAGCTAATAGACACCTACGAACGACCGTATTCAGCCTATCCTCTTTTTGACATTGGTTGGAAAAATCCTACACACCCCTTCCCTCCAAACTACCCTTATCATCTTCTTTTCTTGAGGAGCAATCTGGATTGGGGCACAATTATTGTTGTGGGCTTACAGAGAAAGAGCAAGAAGCCCACATTTTGGAGTAAATGGCAAGTCACTGGAAATCCTAGTTCCCTCTTTATGGAATCCTGCTTTAGCTGCTTGTGCCTCAATCCAAGAAATTGGATTTGTGACCTTGGAAAAACCTGAGAGCTGTCTATGCACTGGAACTGCTTATCAGGGCGCAATCCCACTTGGCTATCTGACCTTAAATATGCTGTTGTAACGCCCACTGCTACAGCAATAAGCTGCAGAACTTCGTTCTGTTTTTTGCAGAAAAGGAAAATCTGATTCGATTCTCTAATCCAGGATGGGGAGCTTGTAGCCCTGAATTCCTTCTTTGTTGATGTCTGGGATCCTGGCAAAGATTGCCCACTGTGGTTCCAACTTCCTATACCTAACCAGGATTGGTTCAACCTACTGGGGTATATCAGACAGGATTTCCTGGTCAAGACGCTTCTGCCATCATTACTACCCCAGTTCCTAGAAATTCTTGAGCAAAGCACAGGAGACAAGGGACTTAGCGCTGGTGCAACATTGCATGCAAAGAGCAAAACAGTCCTTTAGAAAACGGTCACCCATTAGGAGACCCCAGTCTTTCCCCAATCCAATTTCAGATAGGCTAGCTCCCATCCTTTTACCTGCATTTCCCTGCACCTCTTCTACTACTCCATCTCTGGTTATCC